>NW_023425404.1:124288521-124878521 GCF_014108245.1 Pipistrellus kuhlii | reverse complement strand
CTGGGTTGTCATGGCAACCCAGCTCTGACTGCCAAGGCAGCAGACATGGTGACCCAGCACTGACTGGTGAAGAGGCTGCAAATCAGGCCCAGAGAAAGACCTGAAGAGAGAAGCAGGGTCTGATCCATAGACTCTGTGGCAGCTGTTGATCAGCACTTGACTCTCTTTTTCTCTCCAGTCTTGGACAGCAACATTGCCTCCATTTCTCTCTAGGTCTCCACCAGAGCAGCTGATCAGCTCCGCCTTTCTGATCAGGTCCCTTGATAGGCCCAATGATGCTGACTGGCATAGAAACTGTCTAATCAGAACCAAATTGGCTGGCAGATGTGGGCATTTGGGAACGAGATCAGGCCTGCATGGAGGGCAGTTAGGAGTGATCATGTAGGCAGAAGCAGTTAGGAGTGATTAGGCTAGCAGAGAAGTGCTGTTGGGGGACATTAGGCTGTCAGGGGAGGGCAGTTGGGGGGGGGCAGACTTTCAGGGGAGGACAATTGGGAGAAACCAGATCATCAGGGGAGGGCAGTTGGGAATCATCAGGCTAGCAGGGGAGGGCAGTCAGGAGTAAGATCAGTCAGGAGTAAGATCAAGGGCAGTTGCTGGCAACCAGCCAGCAGGAGAGGGCAGTTGGGGGCAATTTGGCTGGAAGGGGAGCAGTTAGGTATTAATCAGGCTGGCAGGGAAGTGTTTAGGGGGAGATCAGACAGACACATAAGTAGTTAGGAGCCAGCAGTCCTGGATTGTAAGAGGGATATCTGACTGCCAGTCGGACATCACCCAAGGGGTCCCAGATTGGAGAGGATACAGGCTGGTCTGAGAGGCACACACCCCATGCATGAATTTTATGCACTGGGCCTCTAGTCTATATATATAAAAGCCTAAGTGAAAAGCTGACCGTTCAACCGTCCAACTGGTAGCTATTATGCACACTGACTACCAGGGCACAGACGCTCAACACAGGAGCTGCTCAGCTGCAGTGACTTGGTAGCTGCAGTTCTTTGGTGATGCACCTGGACCCAGAAATGATGGAGCCCTATTCCGGGATTCATCACCTGAGAAGTGCCCTCTTGAAATCCGGGACCCCTTGGAGAATGTCAGAGAACCAGTTTTGGCCCAGTTCCTACAGGCCAGGCCAAGGGACTCCACCAGTGCATGAATCTGTACACTCTTCCTCTAATATGCATATAAGTTCTTTGGTTAATCTTTTCTCATACCTCTGCCCCCTTCCCTCTGAGATTTGTCAGTCTGTTCCATGTTTGCATGCCTCCAGTTCTATCTTATTCATCTGTTTATTTTGTTCGTTAGATTCCACATATAAGTGAGATCATGTGATATTTGTCTTTCTCTGACTGGCTTATTTAGCTTAGCATAATACTCTCCAGGTCCCTCCATGCAATCTTAAAGGGTAAGAGGTTTTTCTTTTTACTGCTGCATAGTATTCCATGGTATAAATATACCACAGCTTTTTTATTCACTTGCCTACTAATGGGCACTTGGGCTGCTTCCATATCTTCACTATTGTAAATAACACTGCTATGAACATATTGGTACATATATTATTTCTGGTTGGTGTTTTGGGATTCTATGTTTTTAATTAAAGTTAGTTCTAAAGTGTAGGAAATAATCTATAAGTAATAAAATCTACACATCCCCTAATAGCAGTTTAATTTCAGTATGAAATATTAAATTTAATTAACCTGTTGAAGAATAACTATAAAGTCATAAAATTTAATTTTACACATTAGAATTATAAGTTCAGATTTATATAACATTTATATTTAATTTTAATTAATTAAAATTTTATTTAGTGTAACTACAGGCCCTGGCCATTCTATAACTTTGTACCCAATGGACCAAAATATATCAAGAATCAAGAACTATGCCAAATGGTTAATTCAAAGTTTAAAAACTGAAGAAGAATTAAAAACAGAAACCCAATTCCAGCAAAAAAGAGATTTTAAAAAGGGCAGATATCATTAAAATTGACACACACAAAAATAATTCAATAAAACCAGAAGCTAGTTCCTTTCTAAAAAATTAATGAGATTGGTAAAACTCTATCAAGACAGATAAAAATCTAAAGAGATAAGACAAATCATTAATATCAATAATAAAACATTGGATATTACAACAGGTTCTATAACCATTAAAAGGATAAAAGAATATTATAAAAAGCTTTATAATCATAAATTTGACAACTTAGAAGAAACAGATCAATTTTTTCAAAAAACAAAAACTTCCAAAATACAATCAAGATGAAATAGATCATCTGAATTGTTCCATAACCTTCAAAGAAATTTCAGTTAAATCTCAGACCCAGATGATTTCACCAGAGACCTTTACCAAATATAAGAATTTATGCCATCTTACACAATCCCTCTGGAAACAAAGAAGAGGAACTCTTGGCAACTCACATTATAAGGCCATTATCATGTGGATATTTAAAACAGACAAAAACAAGACAAAAGGTAAAAATAACTATACAAAAATGTTTATATCGGCTTTTTTTATAACAACCAAAAACTGGAAGCAACCTAAATGTTCTTCTGTGGGTAAGTGGGTAAACCAAATGCAGTAAGTGCATACCATGGACTATTCTCCAGAAGCAAAAAGAAATAACTGTTGGTACATGCAACAACATAGCTAAGTCAACAGAGAATTATGCTGAGAGGGAAAGAAAAAACAACCAGACAATTGCTAAGGTTACACACTGTCTGACTCCATTTGTATATAACGTCCTTTAAATGAAAATCAGATGAGTTCCAGGAGTTAAAGATGGAGAAAAGGGATCATGGAAGGGGGTCTTTATTAAATAGCTAGCTGCCCACTGCATGATATTGCTAGCAGTCAGGCCGCCCACACTGCCAGCTCTCAACGACAGCTCTCCCAGGACTGGGAGACTCCAGCAAGGCTGAGGGGACTATGCACAGCCATCTTTGCGATGGAGTGATGATTAATTTGCATATTACCCTTTTATTAGATAGGATACAAAAGGCCCAATGGTAATGGAATATTGTATATCTTGACTGTGGGGGTGATAGATACACAAACCTGTGTACATCATAAAATTTCGTGGAACTAAGTACACACACACACACATAAAGAAGAACAAGTAAAAATGGGGGAAATGTGAACAAGATCAGTGAATTGTATTAAACAGGGTTGCGATATTATATTAGTTTATTTAGTATTTTTATTAACCAAATCTGCTATATGGAATGTCTGTATTAATTGCTACATATGTGTGCCAATCTATGATTATCTAAAATAAAAAAGTTTCAGTAAAAACAAAACAAAACAGTTTTTAAGTGTTTTTAAATAGAGTCAAAGATCTCAAATGGAAGCAAATGACAATTATGAGTGTATGCATTGAACTTCTGGCCCTTGTTTAAATCAAGCTTCTGTGGGATGCAGTACTGCTGTGATGCTTTCTCTACTCATGTAATTTCCACTTGGCTCCATGACAACTTGGGTGGAGAATACGCTCATGGTTTGTGCAAATGACTATATTATCTCTCATTAAGGATCATAAATACCAATCACCCTAATCACGAAAGTGCTGTTTCAGTGTTCATATGGCTATTTAATCTGAATGATGGTGACAAAGATGAATAATTTTATTATGTTGATCATTGCATTTAGTGCTATGGAGGAGAGAAATGCATCCCTTATGCTGTTTTGAATGAGTCAAATCTGAAATTTTGCTTCTGAGATAGATGAGGGAGGGAAGAAGGAAGGGAGAGAGGGAGGGAAAAACCTGAAGTAGAAAAGTACCATGACATGGTAGAAAAAAGCTCAGGTTTGGAGTCAAGCTGGTCTGGATTTGAATTCTACAACTTCTGGCCTTTGAGGAAGTAAATCTACATTTCTGATAGATAGATAGATAGATAGATAGATAGATAGATAGATAGATAGATGATAGATAGATAATGCTGTGGATTAAAGGGTACCCTCAGGCACTGTTGGTAGAAATGCAAATTGGTGCAGTCACTATGGAAAATAGTATAGAAATTGCTCAAAATATTAAAAATAGAACAACATATGATCCAGGAATTCCATTTCTGGGTATCTACCCAAAGGAGATAAAATCACTATGTCAAAGGGATATCTGCATTCCTGTGTTTGTTGTAGCATTATTCACAACAGCTAAAATATGGAAGCATTGTAAGTTTCCATCAAAGGTTGAATGAATAAAGTAAGTACTAGTATATCTATGGAACATTATTTAGCTATAAGACGGAAGTCCTGACATATCCAACAATATGGATGGACCTTGAAAGGATTATGCTAAGTGAGATAAATCAGACAGAGACAAATGCTCTGTGATTTCATTTATATAAACATAGAGGTCATAGAAACAGAGAAGAATAGTGGTTGCTAGGGGATAGAGTTGAGGAAAATTGGGAGATATTGGTCAAAAAGTACCAACTTCCAGTTATGAGTAAATACCAGGGAACTAATGCACAGCATGGTGATAGAGCTAACAATACTTTATTATGTATTTGAATGTTGCTTTGAGAGATTTTCAATGTTCTCACCATAACCACAAGAACCATAAAGTGACTAATCTTACTGTACAGACACATGTATCAAAACATCACATTGTACACCTTAACCTTACACAACAGCATTGGTCAATTACCCTATATAAAAAAGGCTAATAGACTGAATAGCAAAAAAAAACCTGAACAACTGGTCGCTAGGACATGAGCTGATCACCAGGCAAGATAGAATGTAACATGGTGGGGGTCGTCCATGAAGGGATGGTCTAGCAGTTGAGCAGAGGTACCAGACCAAGGCAGGGCACCAGTTGCTGTCATCAGGCCGAGCCTCTGGTGGTTTCTGAAAATCCTTTGCTCCCTCACGCCATGGCCCAGTCTACTGCTCACACCCTCTGCTGGCATCCAGCGCCAGCTCTGATTGCTCAACATTGTCTGAGGGTGTCAGTGGTGGCTGCCAGCCCCAATTGCCACTGAGGGCTTCTCCACCTCCCCCTTGTTTCTAAGGGGCAAGCTAGTATGAGAGAGGGATGACACTGTCAATGGGAGAACCAATCACAGCAGAAGGAGCAGAGCTGCAGGCAGACAGGGAACCAGGGTATGCAGCAGGAGGGCCAGGCAGGGGCATGGAGGATGGGCCAAGACCCGACCCTGTGCCCACCGCAGCCTCTCTCAGCAGCCTCTTGGCCCAAAGTTCTTACAAGGTGCAAAATTTGTGCACTGGACCCCTAGTATCTCAATAAAGCTGAAGGGAAAAAATAAAGAATAGACTTGCTTAAACTTTGTTTTTTTTGCCCTTGGCCAAATCAAGTCACATGCCCAATCCCAAAGTCTGTATGGGGATGAGGGACCACACAAGAGCATGGATGCAGGGTGGCATGACTCACAAGGGCAGTGCAAATAATCTACCACAGAGTTTTAAACATACTCATACAATAATAGCCTCCTATTTATACTTAAAAGTCTATTAAGCTAGTTACACTTTATGTCACTTACATTACAAAATAGCACTATCAGGGAGTTATCATTTCAGAGATGAGGAAATAAACTTAGAGATGTCAAGCGACTCAGGATGCAGAATCCATTAAAGGCAAACCTGAGATTCAGCTGGTCTGGGTGGCAGTCTATGTACTTAAGTGCTATGATATACTGCCTCCCTATATATTGTGTTTCTAAATGAGATCCTCAAAAATATTTACCTTTTATCTTTTATAATATTATCTTTTAAGAAAATTATTTTCTGACATCCAGATATGAGAAAAAATTATACCCTATTTCTGTAAGAAATATCTACAAATCATCTAATTACTTTTATGACTAGCTTTAACCAATCAATAGGCATTCATCAGAAGCAAATTTTAATGTAGTAAAATAAATACTGAACTCCAGCTCTGGCACTAGGTAGCTGTGTGAAATATGGCCTATGAATCATTTGTCCTTCTTGATCCTCCCTTTTCTCATTTGTTCAATAGGGACAATCACCTTCTTACAGGATTATCACAAGGATTAAATGGAGCATGTGGGGGAGGGGGGGAGCATACTTTGTCAGTTATAAAATGTTGTACAAATATTATACACTTAATAAAGTGTGGATTGTATTTGTACATAGCTATACCTCCTTTAAAATCTCTTTGAGGCTACTTCAATGACCAAGTTGAATGATAGATTAATTTGCCTGGAATTAGTTTTCTACCTCCTGGCTAGAATAATCATAATAAATATTTAATGTGACATCTTTATAACTCTTTGTATAAAAAATTCACCTTTATTCCCCTTGGATCTTTATACATGTGTCTCCTCAAAGCTCCTGGACAGCTTATCTTTTCTGACCTCAGTCAGGCCTAGAATACAAGGACATGATGCTTTTTTTATTCTTTCTCTCCAAATATCTATCCATTCTCAACTAGACCCACTTGTATTTTTTTTTAATAAATCGTTATTGTTTATATTATTGCAGTTGTTCCTCTTTTTTTCCCATAGCTCCCCTCCACCCAGTTCCCACCCCACCCCAGGCCCTTACTCCACACTGTCCTCATCCATAGAAGTAAGATTTTTGTCCAGATTCTCCCCACACCCCCTATACTCCTTCCCCCGTGAGAATTGACAGTCCAATCCCTTTCTATGCTCCTGATTCTATTATATAATATTCATCAGTTTATTCTATTCATCAGATTTTTTATTCACTTGATTTTTAGATTCACTTCTTGATAGATATGTATTTGTTGTCACTTTGTTGTTCATAATTTTTATCTTTACCTTTTTATTCTTCTTCCTCTTCTTAAAGAATACTCTTCAGCATCATATCTAATAAAAGAGTAATATGCAAATTAGCGTCACTCCAAGATACAAGATGGCTGCCACAAAATGGTCAACAGGGGAAAGCAGTTGTGGGCAGTTAGGGGAGACCAGGTCAGCATGGGAAGGCAGTTGGGGGAACCAGGCCTCCAGTGGATGGAAGTTGGGGAAGAACCAGGCCTGCAATGGAGGGCAGTTGAGGGGGACTAGGCCTACAGTGGAGGACAGTTGTGGGAGGGGGGGAACCCAGGCCTGAAGGGAGGACAGTTGTGGGTGATCAAGCGAGCAGAAAGGGAAGTTATGGGATACCAGGCCTGCAGGAGAGGGCAGTTGGGGTAGGGAGGCCAGGTCTACAGGGGAGGACAGTTGGAGGGATGAGGCCAGCAGAGGAGGGCAATTGGGAGGGGACCAGGCCTGAAGGGGAGGGAAGTTAGGAGAACCAAGCCTGCATGGGAGAATAGTTAGGGGACACCAGGCCAGCAGTAGAGGCCAGTTGGGAATGATCAGGCCTGCAGTAGAGGGCAGTTAGGGGCAATTGGGCAAACCAAGGAGCAGTTAGTTGTCAATCAGGCTGGCAGGGGAGTGGTAAGGGGGTGATCAGGCTAGCAGGCAGAAGTGGTTAGAGGTAATCAAAAGGCAAGGCAGGTGAGCAATTGGAAGCTGGGCCTCAGGCCTTCTTTTAGAAGCTTTGGAGTTCTCTGATCCAGCTGCAGTTTGGTAGGTTTTAGGCTACAAAAGGACAGGCCATTCATATGCAAAAGCCTCTGTGCACATCTTAAATGGGGTTGTAAATTGGGTTATAAACCAGTTAACACATTCACATCATTTGTACTTTTAATACATTCTTCTGTGTTTTAGTTTTGTTTTTGTTTACCACTACTTCTCCTGACCAAGACACTTAAATTATGTCTTCAGAATTCTACCAAAAATATGTATCTGTAGGATACCTTTAATATATTCAAACCTTTATTTTGTTTTGCTTTTACTCACAGAGAATCAGACAAAAGACATACCTTTAAGAGGTTCCTTTGGCCAGTTTATTCTGGGCTTCTTAATTTTCATCATATTTTTAGTGTGTGATTAGCTTCTGGTGATGTAAAAATTATTTCAGTTAGCTTATTTTAAGTCAATTCATTATCTGATACCATTACATTACTGCTTTAGTGTCTTTCCTTGATGCACCCAGGTACTAAAAAGACTTTTCCAATTTTATCTGAACTCCTCTTCTTTTTCTGGTCCTTTCTTTTTTCATGAACACCATAGCACCAAAAGATAGTAAATTTGTATAAACATTGCTATCTACAGAGCTATCATGAAGACCTAAGTTTTAATTATCCCCATTGTTGTTATTTTTTCACAGTTGAATGATATCTATAATATATATAAACCTAAGCAATCATTAAAACCAAATGACCAGAATAACCAGAATGACCAGTCCCTATGACACACACTGACCACCAGGGGGTAGAATTCAACTCAGGAGCTGCCTCCTGGTGGTCTGTGCTCTTCCATAGCAGGAGCGCCACTCAGATGACTGACCTGCCCACTAGCCTGGCAGCAGCCACTCATTCCCTCAATAGTCCTATAGGTCCAATCTCCATAGAACAGGCCAGGCACTGACGGATCAGCGCCACTGGCACACTCCTGACAGTGCAGCCAGCCTCCTGGAAGTCAGCCTCAAGCACCCTGGCCACTTCCCTCCCTAGGCATTCCATAAGAAATAAAGGATATAAAAGCAGCCACAGCTGGTTCCCAACAATTGGCGTAAATGTCAGCGGGACAGACATGGATTCTGGGCTGGCAAGAGCATCCCACTACCTACCCAGAGGGCCAATTGCATCCCACTAACCCCCATCCCCATGAAGACCCCACTGTGCATGAATTCATGCACCAAGACTTTAATTGTATACTTTAGAGCATGTTGATCTCTGCTTAAGTACTGCTTACCATGGGGACCTTTTCCAATTCTCCAGACAGACACTGAAATCTCCTATGTATGTTCACTTCACCTTAGACATGCCTTAATTAAAGAGCTTTTTATATTACAAAGTGCTTATTAGTTTGAATGTCTGTCAAATCACCAGACTCCTCTCTTTGGTCACTTTTTATTTACGGCATGGTAGCTTCTCTTTAACCACAACCTCCAACCCACCCCCACTCTGTGCTCTATGGCCAGAAGTAGACCTGGATTACTTCTCAGTGGCCTCTGGTTGGACTTAGAGTTGGGGGCAGCCACCAGGAGGAGATGAAGGAATGAAGGGGAGTGAGGTTGGAGCACTCTCTTTGTCCATTTGGTCTGTCATAACTGAATACCACAGACTAGGTAGTTTGTAAACAACAGACATTTATTTCTCAGTGTTCTGGGGACTGAAAGTTCCATGCTAAGGCACCAGCAGATCCAGTGTTTGGTGAGAACTCACTTTCTTGTTTAGAGACACACTCTTCTCCTGTGTCCTAACATGGAGGAAGGGGTAAAAGGACTCTCTGAAGTCTCATTTATAAGGGGGTTAATCTAATATATGAAGGCACCCACCCTCATTTCCTCATCACCTCCCAAAGGCCCCACCTCCTGACACCATCACATTGAAGGTTAGGTTTCAATATATGTATTTTGGGGGACACACATTCAGACCGTAGCAAACACTAAATGTATTTGTTAATGGGATGAGTGATATATTAGAGGTTGGTGATAACTTCATGGCTCTTACAAAGGCTACTGTATTTCTGTAATTTAGAATAGCTGGCAATGTGTAAAACTGATAGCTTCCCATCAGTAGTTGGGACTTCTGAAACCTTTTTTAGCTGGAGAGGCAAACACAAACACCTCCAATGCATTAAGTAAAAGAAACAGAAAGCTTTTTAACGTGATAACAGTGGAGAAGTCACAAGGAAGTGCATGCTGAATGAGACCAGTGGTGTTTACTTGTAGTCCAGGAACTGACAAGGCCTGTCTCATCCATAGTAACATTTGCCAAACTCCGGGACTAATCAGCCAAACATTAGTTCCTCATCAGAGCTGTAATCCACTCAAACATAGGGCCACATGATGTCTGGGGGAAAATGTCAGTCATGAATTAGGCATTTTTAACTCCTAATTTTAGGCTCATTAACCCTAATAATAGATTCAAAGAAGGGAAGAAATGACTTATATTACCAGTTTCTTTGTGAATTGGGGATCTCTACATATAAGACTTTTTATTCAACCTAGTCACTTGGATAAAGCAGGGGGGGAAAAAACAGAGTCATTTTCTACTTTAATCAGTTTTAAGCAGAATTTTTTAAAGATGAATTCCAGAGTCTCTTAACAGTGGTGAGAAGGGTGGTGGGCGTGGCTGTCACCATGGAGATGAGGGTTGTTAGCTTGTTGAGACCACACTTGATATCTTTGATCATTAGCTTGTCATTAGCTTTTAGGGCTGCCTCTTCAGCTTCAAATACATACTTATTTATCTCTCTGCCATTTGCATTTTAAAAGATCCACTACACTGAGCATTTTCCATCTTTCCCATCAATTAGCCTGTGGATTGCCTGCCTGCTTCTCTTTGCTACCACTGCTGTCTACTCCCTCCCTGCACACCAGCACACACACACACACAAACACCCTGACACCTATTCTTCTCTGCGCTCCAGTCCACAGTGACTCCAAACAGACAACAGCACAGTCTGACATTAACCAAGGACAACCGGGGCATTGTACATTTCTAAGCCATATTTGATCTGCATTCACTTTTTAAGTTTTTTCTTAGTATTTTTTTCCAGTTTCCTTCATTATCACAAGTTTACTGGTGGCCACAAAGATAGGATTATTCAAGCTACTGAGGACCAAGAATGTTTATATGAATGATGAAAACACAAGGTAAGGTATACTAAGTGTTAAGAGATGGGCACAGCCATGATTCCAAAGTGAGCGTATGTTGAGGTAGATTTAAAGGAAGGGGTGATATTGAAGTAATGTGCGATGTCTGAAGTAATAGTGGAAGGTGTTGAAATAATGCCCACACAGGAGTCATGATCAAGCTTCCAGAAATAGCACATCCAAAGTAAAGGCAGGGAGGGACCAGCGCGCTGGGCTGGAAACCACCCCCACACTGTGACAGGACTAGGGGCGGATAGGAAGTGCCGGCGCAGAAGGGGCCAGAGGTCAAGATTCCAAGTCCTAAGACAACTGGGCTGCCACCTCTTCTGGAGAGTTCAAAGCTATCCTTTCCTGAGGCCTGGCCATTGTCTGCTGTCTTCTCACATTTTCTACCTGCTCCCCATTTACCCCCTTCCTTACAAAGCCCTATGTTACCCAATCTGTCACTTGTTCAGTGGCCTACGCACAGCACACAACACCACCCCCACAGCATCCCCCGCTCTCTCCTACCAATGTGCCTGCAAGACGACAGGAAAGCATTTGTTTGATGACTGAATCTTTTATGTCCTATTAAATTCCTGTTTGCATTTTTTAGCAATTCCTCTTTGTGATTCAATGTATTGATCAAAAAAGTAGTTTCTGTCTGTGGAGAGAAATGGAGCTACACGTCTGGCTTTTGTTTGTTTCTGTTTCTTAATGTTTTGTACTGTTGCATAATTCATGCACCCAGAGGCTCCCCATGATGGCCACATTTTTATAAATCCCCCAAATAAATAATAGCCTACTTGCAAAAGCGGCTTTGGTTTACCTAGGACTTTGGCTGCTGGTGTCTGATAAGTCATACCCAGCAGCACAAGCCAAAAGACAGGCCATGCACTGTCACCCAGCATGCTTCGAACGTTAAGAGTGAAAATGACAGCCATTCGGCCAGTGTGCAAGTCCACAGTGAGTAACTCAGTGTAGCTTTCCTGTTCCAGCTTCCTCCTTTGCTACTTAGAAATCTAGCTCACTCATCAATTCTGAACAACACACAGATAATTAAATGACAAATGATCTTATGAAGGCTCTTTCATTAAAAAAATAAGACATTTTGGTTAAAAAGCCCCCCCCCCTTTTCTTTTCTTTTCTTTCTTTTTTTTTTTTTTTTTTAGAACTGTTGGCCCTACAGCCCACCAGGCTAATATTAACTCCAATGAGATTAGTAAAGGTTGACTCACTTTGGCAAATTGAGATACAAAAAGAAAGATAATATTCCTTATTATACTTGTATGGAATTTGTGTTATTGGGGAAAGGAAAAAAGGATGTGAATTTTTCTATTGATGCAAATCTGCCTTAATCCATGTATTTGGGAAATTGCTTAAGTCTCCGATAACCCTGACTCACCCAAGTGTGTCCTGTCCATTTTTCAAACCATCACCCCCACCTCAGGGCTGTGTCTCCCCTGAAAGTTATCGAATGGGATTCTGGTTTTCTTACACAGTATGACTTTCGATGCAACAAAACATTTTAAATGACTCGCACAATGGTAAAGTATTTCCCTTCTCTGAAATCTATTTTACATCCTCAAATCTCCATCACAATGTGCTCGACGGGCTCAAGGCTGTGCAGTCAACTCTGTGGTTTTTCCTCTCCTTGACAATCTCAAGAAGACTGTAGGCTTCTAGAATTTTCCATCCCTGTCCTCCTGGACACTGCACTTTATAAAGCACACTTGATGCACTCTCCCTTCACTCTCTCCTTTGTGGTGAAACACATTAAACTTTCCCTTAGTTTCACTTTGGCTTAAGATCAATATTTCGACTAAATTCATATCTGTGATATATAGCATTTCACTAGGAGAGTATAAGAAGCCATATATTATTTTGCTCTTAAGAAAAATGGGAATCTGATCTGGAGATTACCTGCTAAGCGGTTGTGAGGATTTATTTGAATTCCCCTAAGAACCTGTTAGTGTATAATTTGTTGCACAGGATTTATGACCCTCCCAGGAGAGTTCATTCACTGCCTCAGAACATTTCCCTGACATGTCAGAGATGTACCACTGTGCTCGGGACTTCTGTGTATTCATAATGGGGTTGCCTTGGCCCTTCTCATGAAAATTTGGCTACTTGCACTGACCAGTCTCAGAGATGTTTCGATGGAAAAACAATGTGGTATAGTCCCTGCAGTCAAGCCCATTGCCATATTCAAATCCATCACATTGTAAAGTGCAACCCAAGTTTCTCTCTCAAATCTATGCAATGGGTATTCATACTATGCTATATCCCTGAAACAAATGTAATATTGGATGTCGACTGGCAACTGAAATTTTTAAGTTAAATAAAATAAAATGTAAAAAAAATAGACCTATTTAAGGTAAAATGGGTATTCATTACAACCAAAGAACACCTACGTTTTATTGATCTTATAAATCCTGTGGATTATAAGGATGCACGAACTTGATTGTGGCCAAAGGCAGCATCTGAGACCTCCTTGAGGCTCTTCTTAAAATTAACAAACATCTGCAGGGTGGCAGGCAGAGGCAGGTGGCACAATTTTTGTAGCTTTTAAAGTTTTTCAACTGGATCTCCAGGATTGTATAGCAAACTAATAATGCAGCTAAATCTGCACAGTTAGCAGAGCTAGGGTGACCATATAATCTCACCTACACTGGCTACTTTGAAGGGATCGTATGAATAATTATGTTGACAAAGCATCAAGGTTATCCCAAGCAAACTGGGACATAGGGGCACCCCATGGATATCTAGCTTACGATTGTTGGTTCCAGGATTACTTAGACAATGCCAGATTGGCTTCCCAGTCCCCACCCATTCTCTTCACCTACACGGAAGAGCATTCAGGGCAAAGGAGGGAGCTGTGGACAGAACCTGTGGAGGAATGGAGCTCTGATGAGTATGGGAGCTCCTGCCCTCCCCTGGTCTCCAGTCTGCATGTGTCAATTACTCCAACTCTCCGCAGGATTTTTAGATTTCAGAGACCCCCATTGTCACATACCTCTCAAAAAAAGCACAGTGAATTTTATTATCCAACATATACAAAGAGTGAGTCTTTTATTATACTTGGGGAAATGCCATCAACTTCAGGTGAGATCAAGAAAAAGTTTAGTGAAGATAGATCCTAGAGTTAAGAAGCCTGTGCGTGGAGCACTGATTCTAAGTCTTGGATTTGCTGGGGAAATTAAGGAGCGACTGGGCTGGTTTATAAGCATCCTCTGGCCTTGCTACTGGAAAAGGAGTGAAAGGTCGGACTGTGGAGAGCACAGGAGGCAAGCTGTGCTCAGAGCTTCGTTCGCTGCAAAATGTTTAGTCTCTGCTATTCTGCAGGCTCAGCCATATTGAAATAAGGATTAGGATGTCAGAGGAGAAAGTGGAAAAAATTAGATTTTTAATCTGTCTGACGGACAAAAAAAGAGAGTAAGACCTCAACTCTGAGCCACGGAGCAAAGTCTCAAACAGTTTTCTCTGAAGACCAGGTTGTGTGCATGGTGAGCCTCCAGCCCCATGTACATCAAACATCCGTTTCCTCCCAATTGAATATAAGTTCATAAAACTCCCTGGGCTGTGGGCCTACAAGGAGTGACATGCTCATGAGGCTGTAACTAGAATATTTCTTTGATTGTTGGTTTCTTTGATTGTTGTCCCTTCCTCTCCAGGCACCACAGCCTCTTTGGAAAAATAATGTGAGTCTGGGGTGTGTTAAGTTCTAGTTTCTCAGAACATAATTTAATAGCTGACCCAGAGCTGGGGGTGTGATTTTTCCCCCCTAAATTAAATGGATTTAAAGGCAGTACTGTGATGATCCTGTGTTTCCTGTTCACTCATTGAACACACAGTTTCTGGGGTCCTAAGGAAACTGATCCTAGTGGTAAGCTGAATGAAGACTGACTCTACCCCAATTTGGGGAGGAGATCCATCTTGAAAGACTAAGAAATAAGAATAACAAAGTGTTCTCCTTAGAATAGCAACTCTTAAGGTGAAAATATTTTATTTCCTTTAACTTTAAGTTTAAAAAAAATGAACTTTGAGGCTTTATTCTCAAAAGACTTCTAAGTAAAAAATTTTCTTTGGTGTGTTAGGATTTTTGCTGCAGGAACAGATACACCCCATATCAGCAGAAACAAAAAGGAGACTGTGTTCTTAAGAGACCCATGCACCCACCAAGGTGGGAATATACCTGGGCTTTTGTATAGGGGCCAAGCTTCCCTGCTTTCCATATTTCCCCTCATTGCTCTGTCTGCTTCCTAGACCTCGAAATGGAAATGGCCTCTACTGTCCCCAGTGAGACAGCAGATAACCACACTTACAATCTTGTAGATTCAACCCCAAATCCAGGGGAAGTGAAGATGGAGCTTGCTGGGGCAGGTGTCACTGCTGCAGCCACTTAGTGTGGCTTTCTCCCGGGGCCTTTTGGTTCCAGACTTGTCCCAATCTTCCAAATCTTTCTTATTATTTTGTTGCTTCTTTACCCTAAATGGTGAAGATTTTTAAATGCTGCGGGGCAAGCTTGCCAGCCTTGCACACCTTCTGACATCCTGGGGCTGGATGATTTTCCTTGGTGGAATTGTCCTGGACTCTGTACCCCTGACCCACCTGCTAGATGCCCCAAGCACTCACCCCTGCTTAGTTGTGGCAGTCAGAATGCCCTAGACATTGCCAAATGCCTGAGTGACACAAACACTGATGTGAACTACTGCGTTATAGTGCAAGAGACCTGGCCTACCACTCTAATCCTAATTCCTTGTGATTTTGGGCAAATTAGCTAATCAATTTACACCTCCGTTTCTTCATCTGTGAAGTAAATTTACATTTAACACAGTAGCATGTCATAAATGCTCAAAAATTAGTTATTATTTACAAAATACCCAAATAACAGGCTAAAAATTTTATTTCATAAGAAAACTTTTATGTTTTAATTTAGTGACTATGACTAGTAAATTATTCTTTAAATAATGAATTCCCTTTAGTTGAAAGCTGCCATAAGACATGTTGACTAGATGGGTCTTTGCTTATGAATAGGTTGAATTATTATTTACATATTTATTTCTTCTCTATTCTTTCAAATGTTTATTTCCAAAAAGACTTAAAATTATGTTAGCATTCTTGAATTTATTCCCTCTAAACATTACCTTTTTTAAAAGATTTTTCAACATGGAAGAGGTGACAGAATAAAATACAAAGGACATGAGAGAGATACTAATAGACAAATAAACTTCAGCTTTGACTTTGAATGAAAACAAAGTAATGAAAGTCTAAAACATTTCCCGGCGTGGGACTATATGCTGCGTGATGCTGTTTACAACTCAAGTCTGTGCCTTAGCGTGAAGGTGAGGGAGGGCCTCTCAGCCACCAAGCCTGGCAGCCCCAGGCTGGGCTCTCCTAGTCCAGAATGTCTCATTCCCTTCAAAATAGAAACTAGAATGGATTGAACTCACATTTCTAGAAATGCAGAGAATTCTCTAAAGCACACATGTCAAACACAAGGCACGCGAGCCAAATCCGGCCCGCCAGGCCTTGCAATGTGGCCCGCACCTCGCTGTCATCACTGCACTCCGCTGCGTTCCATCACAATGACGCGTGGTGACATAGGAGGCTTGTGATCTCACCGGCCGCCTCGCCGGCCGCCCGTACTTGCTATCTATTACGCATGCACATAGATAACAAGTCACGCGAGATTCAGGAGGCGTGACCTATAGTCCGGCATCCAATGTGGTTGTGCTGGTGGCAGAGCAGAGGAGAGAGTGAATGTGCGGGCATAAAAAATACACAGCAGAAGCTGCCAGTTCCTGGCATAAAGTGCAGGCATAAAAATCGCAACAGAATCTGCTATCTGTACCCAGCCAGGCATTTATTGACTGACTTTTTTTTTCTCCACTCCATCTGCCAAATCAAGCTATCCCTGTGCAGTTTTCAACTTTTTCCTTCTAACGCAGATTTCCAATAAACTACATCTTTTACTGCCAATATTGATCCCAAAATGTCCAGGGGAAAAAAAAGTTGACGGTGAAGGCAGACAATTTAATGACAAATGGGAAAATGAATACATGTTTGTGCTTAGAGAGGGCAAACCAGTGTGTATATTGTGTTATGAGACAGTGTCGGTGATGAAAGAGTACAATATACGTCGTCATTTTGACACCAAACATAATGTTAAGTATGGCAAATATACTTTGGAAGAAAAGCATAAAATTGTTAAAGAACTAAAAGGCAAACTACAATCACAGCAACAAATGTTTACAAAGGCTACAGCGAAAAATGACGCTGCAGTGAAAGCAAGCTTTATAGTGGCTGAAGAAATTGCCCGTACTTCAAGGTGTTTTTCAGAGGGTGCCTTTTTGAAGCAATGCATGCTAAAAGTGTGTGAGCAAGTATGCCCAGACCAGATACAGAGTTTTCAAAATGTCAGTTTGTCAAGAAACACCATTGCAGATAGAGTTCAAGAACTCTCAGGAAATCTATCATCACAGCTGGCCGAACAGGCATGCAGTTATCTCGCTTTTTCACTTGCTATCGATGAAAGCACAGACAACACTGATACAGCGCAGCAGTCCATCTTTATATGTGCTACTAAGACCGACCTCTCTGTCACTGAGGAACTTTTGGATGTAGCTGCCATGCATGGGACGACGACTGGTAGAGATATATTTGAGGCTGTGGAGAAATCTATAAATAATTTTAAATTACCCTGGGAAAAGTTGGTGGGGCTAACTACCGATGGCGCACCTTCAATGTGCGGAGAAAAGAAAGGCTTGGTTGGACTAATGAAGGAAAGAATGCAAAAAAGTCATTGCCACACACCCTTGATTACTTATCATTGCATTATCTACCAAGAGGCTATGTGTGGAAAAGTTCTGGACATGAATGACATAATGACCACAGTCATTAAAACTATTAACTTTATACGGGCACATGGCCTGAATCATCGCCAGTTCCAGCAGTTTTTACAGGAGGTGGGTGCAGAGCATGGAGACGTGCCATACCACACAGAAGTAAGATGGCTGAGCAAGAGCGCAGTCCTCAAAAGATTTTTTGAGCTCAGAGAACAAATTGCTCTTTTCATGGAAAGTAAAGGAAAGCCCTTGCCTGAACTGTCGGATCCCGCCTGGCTATGTGATTTTGCTATGATGTGTGACATATGTGAGCATCTCGCCCAACTGAATCTGAAGCTGCAGGGACGCAAACAAGTCATCACGAAGATGTCTGACATGATCACAGCATTCCAGCGTAAACTTCAACTATGGAAGTCTCAACTGGAACAGGACAATCTTGCCCACTTTCCCGTTTGTTTGAGTATCTCAACCACTATTTCTGGTACTTTTCCTTGCAGTCGGCTGGCTACCAAAGTTAGCCGTTTACTAAGTGAATTTGAGTGGCGCTTCTCTGACTTTAGAACATAGCACTCAGGCTTTGACATCTTTGCCAATCCTTTTACAGTTGATGTCAACAATGTGCCCCATCACCTTCAGATGGAGATAATCGAGCTTCAGTCTGACAGTGGCCTGAAATCAAGGTTTCAGGATGTTGAAATTGAGGACTTCTACCCTCTACTGCCCCCTGACTCAATGCCAGAGCTCCGACTTCATGCTGCCCGTATTCTACCCATGTTCGGGAGCACCTATCTTTGTGAACAGATGTTTTCAATAATGAATCTGAACAAAAACAAGCACAGATCACGCATTACCGATGACAACCTCCATGCTGTTTTGCGGGTTGCTACAGCCCAAGAAATGAAACCGAACATTGACTCATTGATCCGGGGAAAATGGTGTCAGACATCTAGCCAGAAAACAAAACAATGAGCATTTTAGGTACATTCCAATATTACTGTTTTGCTTGATACCAATATTACTGTTTTGCTTGATAGCATGTGAGTTGGTTAACAGCACTGTTAAGGAAAAGATTGTTCCACTCATTTTAAATTCACATTTCTGGTTAACATTGTCAGTTTATGACTGTTCAGTAAACCATTCGGCCCACGATTTAGGCTGGATTTTAGATTTTGGCCCCTTCTCTGATTGAGTTTGACACCCCTGCTCTAAAGAGTCAACATCAACATGGGCCCTAGCCTGTGTGGCTCAGTGGATAGAGCATTGGTCTGTAGATTCAAGGATCCCGGTTCCATTCTGGTCAAGGGCACATATCTTGGTTTGTGCCTGACTTTGGCCCTGGTCAGGGCAGGTGCAGAAGGCAAGCAATTGATGTGTTTCTCTCACATTGATATTTTTCTCTGTCTTTCCCTCTCTCTTCCACTCTCCCTAAAAATCAGTGGGAAAATATCCTCGGGTGAGGATTAAAAAAATAATAATAACACAGGTTTAGCATGAATCCGTGAGTGTTTCCCAGCCCCAGGCCAAGTGTGCAGCCAGACCAGCAGCAGGAGCTCAGGAGCACCTAGGACACTGTCAGTTGTTAGAATTGCTACATGGATTCGGATTCTAGGCCCCAAAGGAGACAGAACTCTGTATAGCCACATTGTCAAACTTCATGGCTCACTTTCTTACAGGTCCTGCCGGACTGGGTCTTTCAAGGACTCACAGAAGTTCCCAGCCAGACATCTTCCAGCCCACCTGATGGCCCAGAGCCATTAGAGCCCATAAAAGGGAACAGATGGGCCTGCAGATAGGAGTCAGCAAGAGGGAGGGGCACTCCAGGCATGGATAGAGTCACAGCCTCAGAGACATTGCATGTCTAAAATCAGTGGTCTGCGGAGGGAAGGCTGACTGAGTGGAGCACAAAAGATTTTCAGGGCAATGAAACTAATGCATATGACACAATCGTGGTGAGTACAAGTCATTAGACATTTGTCCAAACACATAGAATGTGAAATATCGTGAGTGACTGTAATGTAAAGTATGGACTCTGGGTGATGAAGATGTGTCAGTGTAGGTTCATCAATTGTAACAAATGTACCATCTGGGAATGTTGGTGGTGAGGGAGGCTGTGCTTGTGTTAAGGGCAAGGGGTATATATGGGAAATCTCTCTACCTTCTTCTCAATTTTCCCCAAAACCTAAAACAGTTCTAAAAAATACATCCAGCCAAAACTGGTTTGGCTCTGTGGATAGAGTGTAGACCTGTGGACTGAAGGGTCCTGAGTTCGATTCTGGTCAAGGGCATGTACCTTGGTTGGGGGCATATCCCCAGAAGAGGGTGTGCAAGAGGCAACTGATCAATGTTTCTCTCTCATTGATGTTTCTAACTCTCTATCCCTCTTCCTTCCTCTCTGTAAAAAAATCAATAAAAATATTTTTAAAAATACACCCATTTAAAAATAAGAAAATAAAAGCTAGGACCTGATTTGTTTTTAAGTCACAGATATTACAATAACAGATGACAAGTGAGAGAAAAAAAAGTTCTGTTTTATTTCCTAGGTCTACCACATCACTTTCCATATGTAAACTAAAATTAAACCAGTTTATTTTGGTTATCTGCTTAATAAAAGCCAGTATTTATGGAAGGCAAGATAAATACCAGATCTTGGCATAAATGCTTTCCATAGGTTACTTCCTTTTATTCAAAAAAATAGTGAGTTAGGTATAATTTTATCCTATTCACAGATGAGGAACCTAAGACCTTGAGAGATTTAGGAACATATCTAGTGTCAGGCTGGGGGTGACAAATTGTCAGATACAAGACTCAGACCCAGAGGTCCCACCATGCTGGACTCTGGAGATCAGTGAGATGGTCCTGCTTCCCTGAGCTCACAATCCTTGGAGGAAAAGAAAAACAATGCAAAATCACATTATGTTATAAACTAAAGATTCAGCCAAAAGAACAAGATACAAACAAACTGGTGACAGTATCACTGAATCAAGCATATAGGATACCAAAAACATATTAAGATCTGAAGATTGTTATTATACATGGAAACTGATGAATGAGTTACTCCACCACTTACTCATGTGAAAAGAAGCAGTCTTATTTAATTCAGGTAGATTTGTTTAGAATTGAGTCTGTATAACTTACTTTGAGAAATATATGCAGATATCCAGGATACATTTAAAAATAAGAGCCAAGGGAAATGAAGTATGAGACCACCTGGGACAGAGAGCGAGTCTGGAAGGAGAAGAGCATCATAAAGCACTGGGAGGGTCATACACACACCCAGGAAATATTCCAGAACTTGAAAAATAGCTGTTATGGAAATAGAAAGAGTTCACAATTTTTTGAGTAAAATGACCAAGGAGACTAATATTTAAACCTACTCAAGAAGTCTTAGGTTTCAAGAATTTAAAGAAACCTATATATATGAAAGCCTAATATGCTAAATGTCTGACCATTTGTTCAACCAGTCACTATGATGTCACTGACCATCAGGGGGCAAACACTCCAACCTGTAGGTTAGCTTGCTGCTGGGGTCCTCTGATCAGGACTGGGCGAGATGGGTCAGACACACCCTGGAGCCCTCCAGTGAACCCTCCCTGGCCTTGATTGTGCACCAGTGGGGTCCCTCAGCCTGGCCTGTGCCCTCTCCCAATCCAGGACCCCTCTGGGGATGTCTGAGAGCAGGTTTTGCCCGATCCCTGCAGGCCAGGCTGAGGGGCTCCACCAGTGTACAAGTCATGCACTGGGCTTCTAGTAACTTTATATACATCAAAAGAGAAAAGAAAATTTTCAAGGACCTGAGATAATATTTATAATATGTATCACCAAAAAGAGATCTCTGAGGAGTAAGGTTATGGGAAAGCCTGTGCCTTCCTTCCCATGACCGGGGACATCCTTAAGTACCAACTATTTTCAGATTCTGGGCTGAGCTAAGACTAGATTTTATTTGTCCCTCATGACACACTTAAAGGCTTAAAGAAGGCTCAGCACCTAGTAACAATAAGGAGAGGATTTCAAGCAAAGAAATGAGTTGGGAAACTACAGTTTACAGCCAACACAATTTATTTTTTAAAAAGATATGGTTTGTAACTGAAGTAAAGTATTTCTATTCTGAACTGTGAAGAAAGAACAAATGGGTTGCATGCTCCTTCTAGGTTAAATGTTCCCAGGTTCCCCCACCTTCAGCTGAGGGCAGGACACCAGACCAGGTGACTTCTTAGGTCTAACTTTTAATTTTAAGGTTCTGTGATTGTGTCAGATAAGATAAGCCTTGCCAAATAGAGCAGAGCCCAGGTAGGAGATATCTTATCATCTCTACCACTGTGCTAGAAAAGCCTGTGAGCACATGTGTGCTGTGTGGATGCTGTGTGACTGTGTGCATGTGTATGCCAGTGTGTTTGTGCATGTTTTTATGTGTGTGATACAAGTTCACGTTTATGTGTACATGTATGTATTTGTGTGTGTGAATGTACATATGTGTTTCCAAATCATTCTTACACAGGAAGAAAATTGACAACCTATTTGAGGCTGAAAGCAATTACATTTCAAAACCAGTTTTGATACATAAATCTCAGTTGCATCTTGTGATTCTTCCCTTCCATTCTGTCTTCTCTGTAAGTACGTTTGCAATGAGTATGAAACTGTTTTTAAGTGTTATAATAAAATCAGCAGCATTTCATTTTCATGTTAAGTCTTCAACATTATTCATTAGACTATTACTTTGAAAGTTAATTTCATCATTTTATCAACATCATGGACATCTGTTGGCAGTTTTTTAACAAAGACACCATTAACAACTGGATTTTAGACTTGACTGACTCTCCATTAACTGGCAAGTAGAATTTGACCATTTACTACAACTAGCTAGCTTCTCTAATCCCAGTTACAAAGAAGTACCTGGGACTATCTTTATGGCATTATTGCAAAGAGTGCATACAATATTTTATTGGCACACAGTGAGTACACAAGAGTTATTAACCATTAACAATTTATTTGCTCGTTTGCGCTACTATAAAAATTTGCCATAGGCTGGATGGCTTAAAAAAAACAGACATTTACTGCTGCATCATGGAGGCTGGAAGTCTGTGAGAACCCTATTCAGAGTATGCCAGATGATCAAGGCCAGTTTGCCATGTGCATGCATGCAAGTGAGGACATAGCGGTATTATTAGGTGTAAGGCCCCTTTGCCCTATGCAGGTGTGAGAGCAATGACTCAGTAGTAGCAATACATGTACTCCCTTATGTAACCTGTTTATGTTAATGTAGCACAAGCGTCACTAATTGGCAGGAGGCCTCTTTTGTTTGAGCATGTATATGAGTTGCCACTGATCACCAATGTGTGATCGCTTTTGTGGGGCTACTTTGAAGAACTCCTTTGTCTGATGGTTCCTATAGTAGCAGCGGCTACTTGGTCTACAATAAAGTCTCTCCTATATACGCCTACAGCATTTCATACCTTGGTCTAATACCCAATGTCCAAGGAGCTGTGCTCCCACAAAGCCCTAGAGTCAAGGTGTGTGCAGGGCTGGTTTCTCCTGAGGCTTTTCTCCTTGGTGTGTAGACAGTTATATCCTCCTGTGTCCTATTAGATTAGAGCCCATTCCAAGGATCTCATTTTCCTTTAATCACTCTTTCAAGACCTCCATCTCTAAATACAGCCACATTCTGGGGTCCTGTGGGTCAGGGTTTTAATTTGGGAGAAGACAAAATTTACCCTTATCACTGATTCAGTTAATAGCACAAATACTGAATAAATAGTGTTGGGTGGTTGAATTTATTCCTTGAGAGCAGTATTACATATTTAGTAGAAATAAAAATGTCTAAGTCGATGCTTCCCTTCGAATAGAGGAATAAAGCCAGAAGAGAAGCTTCCAGAAAGATAGCATGTTTCCCCCTTTGACCTTCCATGGAAAGAGGTTTAACATATTTTTTTGAAAAATGAAATAAAAGACAACCTGAATTGAGCTGTGTGTCTTGTGAGGTATTGCCAGGTCATTCTGGGGAAGAAGAGGAGTGAATGGGGAAGGAATGTGTGACACAGACCCAGGAGATTATGCCAAGAGGAAAGACTGCTGTGATGCTGGAGGTGACTCAGCAACTCTTGCTCGCTATGGTTCCTCTCACAGAAGGAATGCAAGGCCAGCAATGCAAGGCTGCACATCTCTAGCACTGCATCTGAAAGCTGCAGATCTCTCCCTGGGACTGGCCTGGGAACACGAGTGAAAATCGAGTCTAGAACTCATCACCAGTAGAGCAGCTGAGGCCACAGAGGAGAAGGAACTGAGATAGAACTAAGAGTAATGACTATAGTAATGACAGTCTAACTACCCGCTTTTCACAAAATAACACTTCTTTCCAGAAATTTCTGCAACCTGATGACCCAGTCAGTAGACATAAGAAAAGGAGACAACAAGATATTAATTAAAGTTTGTCTGTTCTATGAAATTATCATTAAGAGTTCACCACCTTGAACCTGGGAAGACCCCAAAAATGTAGATTTGATAAAAGAAATTAAATCATTTCTAGATCATTGACTTCCAAGCCAATTTAAAAGTTTATACTGACAATAATGCTCATTTGCTAAGCCTGGGAAAGAGCCAGTCTTGGCTGAATACTTACCAACAAAGTAAATATTGAATATTGGCAGGAATTTTTAAAATGTTGACTGCTTTCAAAATACATTACCAATATTTTTGGTTTTTTTCAATGAAAGTTTTTCAACAATATTATAGTGTTAAAATGTCTGTTTTTCAGATAATACAGACTTGGGCAGTGGATACCAACATAAATACTCTTTTAAAAGGCACTTTCTTCCAAACCATTTTAATTAATGATGGTTCATATTATTAGATTGATCTCTGAGAGAGAGAGTGTGTATTTAGTATAGTATACTTAGAAGAGCAAATACACTTGCAGGAAAAAAGAGAGAGAAGGGTGGATGGATGGATAGATAGATAGATAGATAGATAGGTAGATAGATAGATAGGCAGATAGATAGATATTAAGTCAGGAAGGAATATTTTCACTCTATTGTAACTAAATGTATAATGTTGAAATTACATGGGTTAACTTGATTTACCCAAATAGTTTTCTTGCCTTACTTCTTTATTTGTAAGAAGTTTCTGTTTTAAATGTGTGTCCCTTCAAGTTGTTTTGTAAGTAACTAATTAGCTGCCATCTCTCATGGTTTAGAGTAGGGGTGTCAAACTCAATCAGAGAAGGGGCCAAAATCTAAAATCCAGCCTAAATCGCGGGCCGAATGGTTTACTGAACAGTCATAAACTGTCATTGTGATGGAAATGCAGTGGAGTGCAGTGATGACAGCGCGGTGCGGGCCACATTGCAAGGCCTGGCGGGACGGATTTGGCCCGCGGGCCTTGTGTTTGACACATGTGGTTTAGAGCTTCTCTCTCATAGGATGCCTCTGGAGAGCTACTGTCTGTCAATAGGCCAGAATCCCAGGAACAGCCCTGGGAAGTCCCATATTAGCCCCTAACTGGGGTAAGAACAAGAGCTACCCCTGGAAAGATACATTCAAATACCAAAACAAAATGGTATTAACTAGCAAAGCTCATGCCTACAAATCTTTAAATGAGGCAGACCCTGAAAGTCGTGGATTGGATTTTGCCTAAGCCTCCAACAGCACAGGAGATGCTATATTTACCTTCCATGAATCTCTTTGGAGAAATAGTGTACAATTAAAAAGTTCTGTGGCTCTTCCTTGGAAAATAACTTAGCTACTGTTGCCAATTACAAGAACTTTTGTGTTTTTGTGTTCTCTTCATTCTCAATCCCATGAGATGCATCACTCATTGGAAATGACTCCTCATCTACAGATCAGAGGGAAAGCTAGGAAGTGGGTGCACTGAGCGGAGCATTTGATCATGGATTTGAGAGATTTAATGTATTTCAGGACATATTCTGTCCACCTTGGGAAAACACAGTAATCTCTGTTAAATGCCAACTTTAAGTTGCTTTTCCCTTGATGGCCCACTTGGTACATTGAGAGTTTTCATTGGATTGTGCTTTTGGCAAATCCAACAGAGTGAAGCTGCTTCGCCAGGGAAGAACATCTAGTATCCAGACCAAAGACACTTAGATCAACACAAATAAAGAAGGGTGAAATGGGGCCCAACAGTGAGATAAAATATGCCTCCAATGTGGGTGTCACTGCCTCACATGCCATGCCAGTGCCACAGCCAGGTGCATGACTTGAGCTCTTGGACAATCCCAAGGTTTTAGAACCCTTCCTCCTAGGTGTTCCCACTCAGTGAGCCCAGCCAGCCAGGGAACAATTCTGGAGAAATCCAAGTGCTTCCTCAAGAGGAGACACTGAGGGCCACTCCTCTGTGACTCCTGACAGCCACAGCCAGTGCTTCGCAGACTCCGGAGCCAGCCCCGATGAGTCCTATTTCCCAGCTGTCTGTCACAGTGACTGATCGCAGCTCCTCGCTCTCTTCTCCACCTCATTTTCAAGTGACTCCTTTTTTTCTGAAATTCATAAATCCTCACTTTCATGTGAGGCTTCTCTCTGATACTTTATCAAATGCTTTTTGAAAGCCTCTGCAGAAAATATAACCTGTGTCCTGGACTTCCCTCTCTCAGCTATTTCTTCAGTAATGGAATCCATTTTTTAAAAGGAGAGACACAGCACAGCGGGGCAGGATGGATCTTGGATATACTGTGCCTCCCCCAGGAGGATCCCAAAGCGCTCTATGAAGACTGTGTAATTCACCCTCATCACGTGCCTCTGTGAAAGGAAGCGATAAATTCGTGGTTCTTCTGCAATGAAATCCTACACTTCCTCAAAAACTTTTAATAGGCCCTCTCACAAATAATCCTCTGTTCTAAATTAGTGGGACGTATATATTGTCTGTACGTAACAACAAGAAGTGAAGCTTCAAGAAAACACATGTGGCATTTTGTATTTAATATTCTGGTTCCTTCTGCTGCCCCACCCCTGAAATAATGAGCTCTCTCCTCTCTCTCTCTTTCTCCTCTCTCTCTCTCTCTTTACTTTTTTACAGTACTTATAGGCTCACAGCAAAATTTAGGGGGCGGTACGGAGGGTTCCCACATAAACCCCTTTCTATTCCCACAGATGCACAGCTTCCCCCACTATCAACACCCCACATTTGTTCCAGCTGATGAACCTGCACTGCAGTCATCACCACCCAAAGTCCACAGTTGACAGTAGGGTCACTCTTGGTGTCACACTCTCTATGGGTTTGGACAAATGTATAATGATGTGTGTCCACCATTATAGTATCATACAAGATAGCTTCACTGGGCTTAAAACTCTCTGCTCCACCTGTTCATCCTTCCCTTCAAGCTGAGTGGGTGTGGAAGAGCCCAGGGAGGAGCCACACCTGCTTCTGACCAGCAATCTGCTCAGTAGAAAGGCCGTCCTGCTGCTTTGGGATTTTCCTTTTGCTCCCCTTTCAAAGGTGAACCCAACCCCTTCTCATTCACACACAATGGGACATGCATACAGGTCCCTCTACCTATAAGATCTTTTTTCTTAACTGTTCATACATAAGATGTGAAATGAGAGAACTTTACCTTTACATCTAAAAAGGAAAAGGCCAAATTCAAATTTAGTTCACCTATATTATCTCATTGTTTTTTTTAAAAAAAAGATAGTTAATTTCACTTCCTGATAAAGAAACTTGAGAGAAATTTTTATAACATTCGTAACAATAGCTTCTATGTTAGTTTTATATGATAAGAACATTGGCTAATAATAGCACAGTGATTGGGGGCCAATTTTTCTTAAATGCCTCTTTCAGTAGATGTGGAGCCCTTTTGAGATTTAGAAGCTTCGGGATTCTGTCTTCTGAAAAAAGCTGCATAAATTGAGGAATTCTTACAATGAGGTTTGGTCTAATTCCTCCCTGATCATGACTTGTCAGTGGCTCCCCCATGCTGACTGATTGGCCCTGCTCAGCGAGGTCTCCTATCACAATGGGAACCATCCCCAACTGCCTCCACTCGAAGCTGTCTGCATTTCCCTTATTAAATCCCTTTGTCAGAGCTTTATAATTTAGCTGTAAAAATCAGTGTGAGCTACAGCTCAAGCTACCAGCTGACAAGACCTTTAAAAAAAAAGTCACTTCAACTGCATTTCAGGCGCTAGGAGATTTAGAAAGTGGGGAGCTGGCAATAAGAGAAAATACTACTTCATCCCTTGCCTCAATTTTCTGCTTAATCCTTGTGTCCCGGAGGAAATGCAGATACTTTTCCAAAGCATTTTCAGTCCATGAAAAATATTTTTCTTCTAAAACATTGAGCCTCTCTTTAGATGGAAACTTGTTATTTAGAACATTTAAAATGTGTAGCTGGAAATTAATGGAGTCACCCAGAATACTGACCTGTGTTTAACTCAGTGAAGTAGGCATGAGCTGAGAGCAGCACTCTCAATCAGTGTGCCCCTACATGTGTCTCATGGATCATCTCCATCAGGTGCCAATCTGAGATCCAGCCTGATCCTCAGAACGACCATCTCTGGAGCAGAATCAGACTTTTGCCTGGAAGACTTAAAGCTCACCAACCAGCCTTTCATTCTGCCCCAGAGGTAGGGGGAACTCTGAGTTGACTTGGAAAGCAGTGGTCGAGCTGAACTCTTCATTGCGCCCATAAGGCCAAAGAAGACGGGTGAATTGAGTAAATGCTCTTTGACTAAATCCAAGACACAGATGTAGCATTAGAGTATAAAGTATTTGGTAATTCTTTGCTTCTGCTTGACTTTGTGCCAGCCGTGACTAACGTCTTTACCGTAACTATACTCCATGTTAGCTGGCAAGAGAAAAATAATCTAAAGCATTTTGAGATGATAAGTACATGTTTGTTTTTCTGATGCAAAAATTTAAGGAAAATTGATTGACAAGCAACTGAAGGAGGCATAGATGATGAGGAAAGAAAAAAAGAATGGAGGGAAGAAGAGGCTGTGAATCTGGGGCCAGGGATGCCAGAGGGGTGGTGGATGTTGGGTGGAGGCCAAGAGGACCAGGGTAATGCCATGAGATTAAACGTAGCTGGAGGTGGGTTAGTTCCTAGTCAGAAGGACTAGATGTCAGATGCTCTCAGGAGAGTATGTTTCATTTTATAATGTTCTCCAAGCAACTGGGTCAAGAAGAGACAGATGGCAGGAAACAAAGCCTAACTTATGAAGAGCCCAATTTATATGCAAAATGGGTTCTGGGGCAACTACTATACCAGTGACACTATTGTGAGAGGTGGACAAACTCATAGAAAGAAAACAGTCTAGCAAATAAGGAACCAAGATTGAAGTCAAGGATTTAGAGCACCTGGCAGGGATAAATCCAACTTCATATTTTATTTTTCCCACTTAAAAAATATGTTTTTATTGATTTTAGAGGAAAAAGAATGGGAAGAGAGAGAGAAAGAAAAATCTATCAGTTGCCTCCCTTACACTCCTGAACCCACAAGCTAGGCATGTGCCTACCTAACCAAGAGTGGAACAATCTTTTGGTACAACCAACTGAACCACGTTGGCCAGGGTAATTTTCTTACTTTTTATCTATACTCCATTAGCAGTTAAGATCCATTTATTTAAATTTAAAGTAATAATTTATAGCCCCCCCCAAGCAATTAAAACTCTACTTGCATATCCTCATTATTGTAAGGTATCCCCACTTTCCCAGTCACTCCAATGTAAAACCCAGTATTTACTTTGATGTCTATGACACTCATCTTTACTGCTCTCTCACTGTAAAACTTGCTTATAATAACCAAAGATTTTTACATTATAAAATGCATTGAATGGTATTTCTCCCTCCCATTTGATGCTACTGCCACCAGCCCAGTTCATTTTAAATCCCACGTGAGCACTCGTGAGCACTGCATTCTGGAAAAACCTACAAGATTAACTTCCTTCATCAAGTTGGCCCCATCTAAATGGCAGACTGCCAACAGCCCATACACACCAAATGACCTAACTTAGCTCAAAGCATTAACCAAAATGTCCCCATATGTCTTCTATATTGCCAAAGGAAGCCTATCTCAACCAGACACCATGCTCTGGGGATAACTGAGTGCAACTGCCCACCTTTATTTCTCCTCTTTGAGCTCCTTCTTCAATCATAACAAAAGTCTTCTCTGAGGCACTTTTTGACTCCTCACCTTTCCCCATTTCACATCCCCGAGTATTCCTGTTCTAGCTCCTCCTCCTTTTCTCCAAAGACCTCAGATCTCTAACTCAGCTTTAATTGCTCTACTTTTTCTTTAGACTTTGGATGCCAACAATTGCCATGTTTTTTCTATACATCTTTCTTTAGCACCTCAACCTCATTTATGTTAGGCACTTTATTTAATGATGATACAATTTAATGATTTTAGAATACAAGTGTTTGCAAGCCTATGTGTCATGCACTCAACATGGATAAAGACCTACTTGGGACACTGACCACTAGTCATCTCCACGTGACTAGCAGGAGAATGCAGTGGAGGGCACCAGACTTCCTTAGGGTTCAAGGGTGCTCAGACTATTGAAGGACCACCTTCAAGGAATAGGGACTTGGTCCCTGAAGGCCATCAGACCAGATAAGGTCCTCCTATAAATCCTTACATCATCCAGATACCAGGACTCTTTTGCTTTCTGCACGTTCTTCATCTGAACCTCACCCTGATTTCATAAATATTGAAGTTGTTTGCAGAAACAAGCAGAGCAAAGTGGAAAAGATAAAGAAGGAAACAGTACTACCACTTCTGAATCCAATCTGTCACCCCCTTTGTGTCCATGACTTTGTGCTCTCCTCCCCACACCGTAAAACTTCTATGGATGTTTCTTCGGGCATTTTGTTTTCAATTTTGCCATATATTTCCCATTCTCCTGTGAGACAATTTTATTCTATTTCCTCAAACCTCCAACAATTTCTCCTTCTTCCTTCCTGGGAAATGGAGTGATCAGAAGTTAACCTACTCAATTCCCAATACCACCCTCACCTGCCTCCCAGCATGTCCATTGGCTCATTCCTGCCCCAGGCCCATGGATTTTCTCCTCAGTGCCCCCAGGGAGGGCAATTCTTCACCTCACTCACTCAATAAAGAGCAGCACTTAGCAAGCAATCTTCCCCCCTTTGTTCCATGTCATAAAATTTTTCTGCATGGAATCACTCTATGAGCATAAAAGGGTTTTTTTTTCCTATCTTTATATATATATATATTAATATATATATATATATATATATATATATATATATATATATATATCTTCACCTCACTCTCCTCTCCAGATTTTGCCCCATTTCTTTGCTTCCCCTTTCAACAATAATTCTCAAAAGAGGTGCCTTCATTTAGTGTCTCTTCTCTTTCAATCTCTCTGGTCTGTCATGAATCCCCTTTAAGACCTAAAGATAGGCATCTATTCTCCTCTCTATATAACCTTCTCAATAAAGCCTACTCTAAATTGAGCCTTCAAGTACACTGTCGGTGGGATGTCAATTGATACAGTCAGTCTGGAGTTTCCTCAAAAAATTTTAAAATAGGAAGAACCAAGAGATGGCATAGGTAAACACTGGTACTCACCACCTCCCATAAACACATCAAAGTTACAACTAAAATACCAGACAACCATCAATCAGAACTGCCCAAAATCTGCCTGAATTGAAGTACTACAACTAGAGAAGTAAAGAAGAAAGCACACTGAGACTGGTAGGATGAATAGGATGGTCCGACACCCATTTTTGGTGTTTTTTAATGGAGAGAGACATGGTAGCTGCAGAGGCCTCCCTTAGCACAGGGTTCTAGAGCTGGGAAGAGAAGTCCCTGTATGTTTGGGCTGTAAAAATCATTAAGGATTGTGGACTGAGTGACACAGAAGCTGCTGGAGATCCAGAGAGTTCCTCATAAAGACCTGGCACAGGGACTTACTTGGACTTAATCCTTCTGGGCTCCAATGCAAGGGCAAAAGCTTGAAAGACACCTGGGACAATCCATGAGGAACTATCTTATGTCTAGCATCAGGGCAAGAACTTAAGAGCAAATTTCTCCAATATAGGGATGCTTTCAGGGATCATTGTTCCTGTGTTGGGAGCTCACTGTTCACAGAGCTGACTGGCAGCCATATCTGAGTTTCCATCAGCTTGCCCCACACTGTTTGATCAACCCTGGTGAATCTCTGAGACCCTCTGCCCTATCCATTTTGCAGCCCCACCCAAGCTGTTTGCAGAGGGTTTTTCATGTAAATGGTGGCTACCAGGGGCTGAGGGGAGGGGGAAATGGAGAGGTAATGTTCAAAGGGTACAAATTTTCAGCTATAAGATGAATAAGTTTGGGAAATCTAATGTACAGCATAGTTACTATAGTTAATATAGTACCAGATACTTGAAATTTATTAAAGGAGTAATTTTTATTTGTTCACACACACTAATCACAGACAAAAAAAGAACTGGTACTTATGTGAGATGATGGATGGGTTAATGAACTTGATTGTGATCATCATTTTATTGGTATAATGTATACACTATCAATGTGGTATACTTTAAGTATACAATAAAATTTTAAACAATTTTAAAGAATGATAGAATCCTCTGTGAAGCAAAAGAGCTGGGGGAAGGAGTAAAGGGGCGGGACGAGCCTCCATGACCAGAGCACTTACCTTACACTCCCAATACCAGGGCTCTAGTTTTCATACAGAATTTATTACCCTCTAATATACTCTGCATGTTGTCTCTTCCTGGTGTCATTTCTTTTTCATTCATTCATTCAATAATTAGGTTATTTAGTTTAATAACACTAGCTAAGAAAAAAAATGAATAATCTCCTTTAATCCCCTTTCAATTTAGCCTCTTCACCCATCCCTGTAATGAACACAGCAATTCAAAAGTGAACACAGAAAAGCAAAAGGGAAGTTAGGAACATTAGTCATGAGATTGTCAAAGCCAAGACCCACCTGGGAGATCTCCAGTCATGGCATAATTCTAACCTATTCATTTGAACATCAGGATTCTAAAACAAGGAAGCCTTCCTACCAATTGGGGCAAAGTTTGCAAACCACCTAGTCCTTTAACACAACAGACAGAACTCAGAGGGAATTCTCCCAGAAACAAGCCTCTAGGTTGTTGAAAAAACATACTGTTCACCATAGAGATTCTTTGGTTACATCAGTTAATAGCTAAAACATAAGGCTTCTGGTCAAAGAAGTTAGAAGTTAGGGTACAGCACCCACCCATTTCCTGGGGGTTTGATGTAGTTTATCTTGACTCTAAGCCCTTTCTACATGGACCAGGATGAGCTGCTGTGACATAGACTCATTCATTCTCTCCCCCTGTGCCTACGTCATGAACTGGGGACACAGACATGCATAAGGCAGTCTTTATCCATAAGGCGCCCACTACCTACTTATGTGTCTCCCAGACTCCAACCCCCAGCTGCTGCCCCAACTCAGCAACCTGAACATCACTTGATTCACTTACTACAAGCTCCCAACTTAGTTGTTCATGGAATAAACAGTCATCAAACCAACAGAAAAATGGGCACCTGGCCTCCTCTTCACATTTTTCTAAATTTGCTATCCTTGCTTTCAGTTTCCATTCTTATTCTAGGTTTTATTATCCTTTAGAGTTAGGATGGACCCCAGAGGACACCTCAGTTTCACTAAAAATCACTCTCTACTTTTTATTACACACTGGGGCTAAATAGAGAAAACAATGAGAAAATAATTGAATACACAGTGTCTACTCTGAGGGTTATAAGACAAGGTTTTCATGTGTTCATTTCAGAGATAAAGATATCTTTGCAATAATTAGCCTCTATAACACCAGCCTTAGCAATATGTTCTGGATCAGGTCTTCTATTAATGACTTCTATTAATGATTTCTTCTATCAAGGAAGAAATCACACTGTGGAGCCTTCTGTCTTGAGGCCAGTGGGAGCCCACACAGGCAGAAAAAAGAGTTCATGGACCATCACCCCAAGTCTGAGGAGTGGACGATCATTCAAACTATCCTGTAAAGTGGAATTTCCTAATTAGGGACCCCAGAAAAATTACTCTTAGTTGGGCCATTATTTAAGAGAATTATACCTTCACTCCTGCTATTCATGCCTGCCGGCATGCTCTGTCTTCAGCCAGGCCCTGCAAAAAGGGGATATTCTTCTGAGTTTCATTTTTATAGTTACATTATGAAAACAATAGCTAGATGTGCTTTTTTTTCAAACTAACCCCTATCTCTGAGGACATTGGCTCATTCCTCCATGTTTCCTTGTTGAAACTATGAATTGAACCAGAGAGATTTTACCTGTAACAAAGTCCACATGCCCAACACTTCAAAAAGCCAAAAATTAAAACATCAGTTTGGAGTAAGATTTCTTGATGAAGAAGTGCCAACCAAGAAGATGGAAGACCTGATCTCAAATCAATCTTGCTCCCTGCATTAGGCCAAGAGGAAACAAGTATAAGGAGACACTGATGGGACAAGTTTTAATTGGAGGATCTTGGAGCTTGGCCATTTATGGTAAAGGGGCATCAATACCAGCTCTTCCTGGACACTTATGCTTAGCTTCTGACAGGGTTCTGGTGTTCAAGTGCTGGTCATGGCCCCGTCCTTTGGTTCTGGGGTGAAAGAGGCAAGACAGGTAGGTGCAGCTCCTCTGTGCATGCTTCCAATACATGACTTGTAGTTTTGGATTGTTATCCAAACACAACTGAGCACCTTGTCAACCAGGGTAGGACCATTTTGAACTATTTATACACTTGCTTACAGAGATAACCACCCTGGAAAACCTCCTGTTATTTTGAAAGTGTCCATTGATGCCAAGCTCACTGATACTCCCCCTGCCTCCAGAACCCCCATGGTCATTATTCTCAAAAATGTACTTATCCCTGAATGTTAATAACTCTCCACTGGATAGTATGTGAGGGTGACAGGAGAGCAAAGACACAGGCCACTCAGTAAGGAACACCTTGGAGAGTTAACCCTTTACCAAGAGCAAGAGTGACCAGTAGGAATACAAGCAAGTCAGAGTACACCAGGTCCTCGATGTGATGCAACATAAGTCACACATCCTTGACACCCACTGAGTGTAGATTTCCTGGATTGCTAACTAAATCTGTCAAACATCTGACTGTCTCCATCTCCCTTCCCTAAGTCTTCTCCATGTAGCTTTCAGCCTGAGGTTTCCAAACTCAGACCTGGCCTTGCTGCTCCACAGCCTTAGCACCTACTCCTAAGAAAATCACCGTGGGGTTAGGTTTCAACATATGAATTTTAAGGGGATTCAACACACAGTCTATGGCAGGGACTAAGCAAAGACAATATAAAGAGAGGGAATACCACATGAGGAGTAATTTATACTGAAATGTGAATATGTGATTTCACTGGAAATGAAACCAGTAACTAGGTCAGCCATGGAGAAAGAAATACTCTCCTTTCTAGTATTTCCTTTACTTTCTTTCCCTCCCAAAAACTATCTATTCAACAATATTGAAAAGAGAAGCCTGCTAGAATCTTGACAATGCTGTCTGTGGGCATAAGCTGTGTCCTCTGTAAGAGGAGTCGTATAAATCCAGTGTGCTATTATGGCACCAGGAAAGGTTGTCGGGTTAACAATGGGAAGGCTGAACAACGGAAAACAATGCATTTGTCAGAATCTTACTGACATCATTCTGGGCCCCAGAGATAATCTGAAAACAGCCAGAAGGAGTGGATGGTACAGGGAATGCAGGCTGGCAGGCGGGCAGGCAAAGCAGTTCAGTGTAGACTGAAATTAAGAATGCTCTTCCTCTGAAAGCATTGCTCCTTACTTTGCTTCTTGTCGTTTTTCAATCCAGGTCTCTCATTCGTCACTGGCTGCCGCCCCTGTCATCCTATCCATTGCTAAGGGCCAGCAAAGGCCACAGAGTGAGTGCCACCAAATCCCAACCTGCAGCCGCCCACACCTGAACCTGAGACAGATGCCCAGAGTATTTTGCTGTGGATTGGTGTGTTCGGCATGTCTGCCTCACGTGACAGACACACTGTTGATTTCTCCCCGGTATAGAACCTAAGAGATGATAACAATCTACCATGAAACGGGTTATCTATCCTGCACAGACAGACCAAAGCTTTGTCATTTTCTCGGGGATGTTTAATCAGATGTCTTTGAATATGTGAGAGAGAATAAAGCCCGCTTAATAAACATGTCTTGCTTAAAAGCTCTTTGTAATAGCTCAAGATGTGTGTCCTTTTCTTCCCTGCTCATTTTTTTTCAGGCCTTTGAAAGCCATCGTCTGACGCGCGTGATGTCTGAACCTTGCTGGCTCTGCGTGCGCGCAGACGAGAAAAGAGCAGGCTGTTCTGATCCTACTCTTCTCTGGGGCGTGAGAGATAAGGCTCCACGGAAAGCTGCCACGTGATCCTGAAATTTCAGAAGACTTGCAACCCAGAAGCAAGGGGCTCCGAGCCTTTTAGAAATGCTCTTTTATTATTCATGGGAAGAGACAAAAACACACAAAAACTCGCCATAGGTGAAAGAAAATAGGGCACGTCAATACCATGAACAAATTAATCAACCACCAGGAGAGTATGAAACCAAAATAGGTGTGAGAGTTTTCTAAGGGGTGAAACTTTCTGGACGCTGGATATTCTGAGACCCAGAAAATAATGTCTATGGTTCACTTTTGTCCTTTTTCAAAAACTCTAATGCCCCATTCTTTAAAAACGTAACTGTTTTAAGGACCATGGACTGTTTATAACCTCCCAGACACAATAATAATGCACATTATCCTTCAAAACTTCTAGCTGCCTATTTATTCACACTCACTTCTAATGAGGGTCAATGGCGCATGGCCCTCAGCTGCCCAGTGTTAGTGGAGGTCATTGTACAGATGTTCTTGTGCAGAAAAGTGCTGTGGTGTCGCAGTGTGGGCTAGTGGTCAGGTCAACTTGGAGGAGTCTGAGGTATTTTCTTCAGCACCAGCCACCTCAGCCCATTGACTTTATTCCTCTACCTCTACACCCAGCCCCCATCTGCACATGGAGGATACACTCCTCAGGATGTGGGGATGCTTAAGTGAGCTCCTGGATGTAAGCTCTAGGAAAGAGCCTGGAGCTCACGTCACATCTTTCTGGGTATGAACTTCTTGTGTTGGTGATACTTTTGCCCTTAACATCCTTCCACAGGCCAAAATGATTCCTATTTCTCTTCTATCTGGCCTGAAATGATTTCTAAATAAACTACACAAATGATCTAAATAACTTCTCTGCCACTGTCAGCTCTTCTGATTTGTAAAGCATTCTGACATGTTTTTTGCATGAAATCACAAATCACATTCTAGAACAACATTGCCTGGGAAATGGGAAATTTACAAGATCCCATCCCAGGCCAAGATGACTTGCCAGCAACGTGAAATTAACCAATCCCTCACTCATCTTTGTAAGGCCATGGGTGTGCTCACTCATGAATGTCTGTAGAACTGAAGCTGACAATCATCAAAAATGTCCAGAGATGAGCTATAAGAGCTCCCTTAGTTTGTACTCACTAATTTAAAAGCAGGAGTGCCTTTGCACAAAACAGCACAGGATCCCAAGGCAGGGACAATGCACCAGATACCTCATAATCTGACCTCAGTCCTCCCTGCTGCCTCTCCTATAGCAAGGTCATTTCACAGCTTCCTGTCTGCTTGGGGATCAATGGGGTGTGAGAATTTCCAATGAGACATAAGTAAGGTGACACAGGGACCTGTGATGGTTAACTTATGTGGCAATTTGAATGTATCAGAGACACCCCAATAGATGGTAAAATTATTTCTGGATGGGTTTGTACAGGTGTCTCTGAAAGAGACTAATATTTGAATCAGTGGACTGAGTAAAGAAGATAGTCTGGCATTATTCAATCCTTAGGGACCAGAGTAGAACAAAAAAAAAAAAAAAAACAGAGGAAGGCTGGAATTCACTCTCTGTTTGAGTTGGGGCATCCATCTTCTGTCCTTGACCATCAGAGCTCATGGTTTCCCAGCCTTCACGTTCAGGCTGAAATACACAACTGGTTCTCCTGAACCTCCACTTGCAGAGGGCAGGTCATGGGCCTTCTCAGCCTCCATGACCAGGAGCCAAAATTCTTCATAATAAGCTCTTTTGATCTATATCTATATTTATCTTATATCTATCATTTGTCTATTATCTGTCTATAAATCCTATTATCTATTTATCTGCCTATCTAACATCTATTGGACTTTCTTTCTGTCTCTTATTGGACCATTTCTCTGGAGAATCCTGATTAATATAGGATTCTAGGAAATGTTTTTTTTTCTAATAAAAGTTCTTTGGGGAACTATCCCTTTCACATCTGCCATTTGTTCTTTCTTTGTTTTCTTACTTTACTAACATTCAGTTTTAAGAATACATCATTCCTTAAATTCTTAGATTTATATTATTTTAGTCTACTCATCAATATAGTAAGTTTTAGGAGTTATCATGACAAAGACTTTCAAAACTCAATTTATTAAATCCTCTCAAATATGTCAAACTGCATTTATGAATTTAATTTATTATCGTTTTCTTATTTTCACTTCAAGGGTCTCCTTGTAAACAACAAGTTCCCCACCTATTTAATAACTAAAGTAGGGTAATAAACTTAATGTAAACATGTACTGATTCTCAAGTTCTCCTAAACACTGCAACCCTGAATACTACCACTACTAAATGATCTCACTGCTTTTCATTTAAAGTAACAGGTCTAAATTTAACTAAGCAATTACACCTTTTAATTTGGAATCATGAGTCTAATCTCTTAGATGCTCTATATGTCAAACTCTCTTAAATATTGCAATTACTCGAAACACTAAATATAAACATATTGTTCCTAACAGTCAAAAAATGTCAGTGCTCTGAGTTTGACTTACATTCTAAGCCTTCCCAAGATTAAAGACACACACCATGAATAAAGAAATTACAGCAGCCCCAACAGACCCAGGAGCCACTCAGATGGCCAAGGCAGGATTGTGAGCTTGAAACACCAACACCTGGAGAGTTTTATTGCAACCATGACATTCAGCCTTTTTATTTTTCCAGTCTTAGCTATGTGTCATAAGAAACACTCAGACTAGTCCCTCAAATTGGGTGATTTTCCCAAACTTTTCTCTTGATTTGGTTGCTTCTGGCCTGTGACTGTCTCCCCATCAGAACACTAATCCCTGGATTCAATTAACCACTGTAGTCTGACTTTGCAGAATCTGACCGTTAATCACCCCTTCTTAGGCCCCTTAAGGATGGAGACTGATGTTTTAATGAGGTTATTGTTTTTCTGTTCGCATTGTGTGCTTACACCACCCTCACCTGCCCCCTCCTGGTAGGTTCTGAGTGAGAAGGAAAGCTGAGCTGAGTGCATCTCTCTCTCTCTCCATTCCCACATGACTTCTTCACTGGAAGTTAATTAATTTCAAAAAAGAAAGCATTCTTTCTTCATCTACAAAAGAATCCACGATAGCTGAACACTGAATAACCTCTTCTCTAGTCTCTACGGGGCCCTGAGTACTTCGTGACTTTCAGAAGTTCCCTGGAGTGGCCTGATCTTAAATGTTGTGAACAAAGGCACATTCTCAAGAAGTCTGCACTTGATCTTAAAATGCATCCTGTTGGTATTTTGGAAACATATCTGGCTGTGTCCCTTATACTCTCCTCCTCAATCTGAAAGGAGTACGTCTTGTTCTGAGTATTAAAAATTAAAAAATGTGACTGTGGGTTTAGATGTCTAAAATAAAAAGTTCCATTCTGCTATTTCCCAGCTGAGTGACACTTAATCTCTGGGCTTCAATTTCCTCATCTGCAAAAGGATACATTTGGATGCAGGGTTTCTTCCTTCTAAAAAATCGTGAGTTAATTGGTTAGCTAGAGAGAGCAGAAGGAATTGCTTTTTATCATGACCATTGTCAGTGGAAAGCCAAAGAAGTTAGAATTTTCCCTTCCAAATAATTTACTTTACTGGAGTAATATTTTCAAAAATATTTTCAGGACCTGAACTTCCTGAGATAAAAAAGCCTGTGAACTTGCAGATGACCAAATGGAATATTGCGAGGGAAATGTGCTGTGAAAATTATGCTTGATGGTTATCCTGATGGAAATTTGGTCAGGTTCTTCTTTTCCTGGGGAAAGTATTTCAGGCCAGACAATAGCATAAAGATGAGGATTTTTTAAAGGAATGTACCACTACCTTTGAGAGACTTGCTTATTTATACATTCAAAGGTTTTAAGAGGTGTAAGGGTGAATTTTTGCACTAGTCTGTTCCAATAAAACCTATTCCTCATGGAGTCTTAAAAGAAAGAAAACTTGGATTTGGCAATAGCAATTGAGAATTTGGGCATCACTGTGCTCTAAGCACATGATAGACCTTATATCATAATTCCTATATCATTATTCCCATGTGAAAGATGAGAAAACTGAGTCCAGAGATAGAAGAACTTGCCCAACACAGAGCTGGTAATTGAGGGATTCGGGGCTTGAACCTAAGCCACCTGACTTCAAGTTCACCTTCTGCTGTTCCTTCATAGGGAAGACTTTTATGTCTCTATTGAAGTAGTCTCCCAAAATGACCCTTTAAATCAGAATTTCTCCCTTTTTACAAAATGCAAGTGATTTCTCAAAGGTGGATGCTATCAAGAACATCACGAGAACATCTCAATTCCAGAAAGCACATCACATTTCTATTGCAAAGATTCTGTTTCATCCTGGGATTATTTGGAGAAAAATGGTCCAAATTCTTGTCGAGCTATGGAGAGTAGTAAAAATGTGGCAGGCATATGCTATGGGACAGTTCATGGAATGAAGAGATAAAGAAATAGACTCTGGCATGTTAGCCAACAATAAAAAAGTAGGATAGAAAAGAAAAGAAAATTAAATGCTTAAAACTGTAGAGTTCTTTGACATGATCCCTCTGGCAGGGAATATTTTCCAAAGGCCTAGACCCAAATGTCCTTAAGTGTATACAGAAGTGTATACTTCTCCTTTACTGTTGAGGGTGAGAGACCTACATTTTGAGGGCAAATAGTTGGATTCACATGCAAAGTAAAGAATTAAGATGTCTATGTGACAACACACCCGCACTCCTACTTTGAAAAAAACAAATTGGCATGTGGTGTGTGGACACAAGGCCTATAGCTCAACAGTTAGGGCAAAATCTGTGTAGAAAAACAAAATCTCTCACATTCATCACAGAATTAAACTGTTTCTGTTTTGATTTATAATATAAGAGTCTGACCTCAAGTTATTAAAATTAAAAAGAGCAAGGCAGCTTTTAAATATATTTTAATAAAATGATGTAAAGTGATTGAATACCATAGTACTTTTCATACAGAAATTCTGAGTATTTTCTGCTTTTCTACGGAGGAGACCAGTTTTTAAAATGAGAAGAGTTTGCATAGTGTGAATGGCCTTCATTCTGCAAATCTGATCCCCGATAAATTTACATAATCATCTTATACTACCCAAGAGCCTGAAGAAATATCAGAAGAGTGGGTTAATGTTCTTAATTGTCCTAATTTGCATTTATATGCTCCTGCCTTTGTTTGCACTGCTCCCTATCTGTGAATTGCTTCTATCTCCACACCCCACCACTTCCCACTTCTCTGACCTTCTACACTTGAGAGGATGGGGAACATACACATTAACCCTTCCTCCGCAAATGGGAATTGTGTAAATAAGATGGGCAACAATGTAGAGAGCACTTACTCATAAACCACCTGGAGGCCAGGTGACCTCACATAAAAAGCATTTCAACAACTCATTTTTTTCATAACATTTTACCTCTTTTTCTATTCTGGATAGAAACCACATTTTCCAGAGGAATTCAATGAGACATCCCTTGACAACTGTTCAGAACATTTGTACTAGGTTTACCTAAACTGTCAGAATCTAAAACACGACTGTGCTCTTAGGAAGTCACCACCCCACCCAGCAATGCCCCCAAGAGCACTGAGGATGAGAGAAAGAACATGCTTTTGGGGAAATTTCACCTTGCTTGACAACAAAATCATCCTCAGAGCAATTTGGCCACTCTGGAATAAGAGCTACAGATTTATTAAGGTAGACGTCTTCCTAAGAGAGACAGTGCAGATGGGCTTCTCAGAGGACTATGAGCACATGAATACTATTGACAGAGAGAGGGCTCCAAGCTGAAGGCTGTGAGAGCAGTTGACACCAGCAGAGGACACAGCCGGAGCTGTACTCAGGAATCAGTCGAGGACTATGGATCTCATTCTAAAGATAGAACAACAGATCATGGGAGTTCCCCCAAATATTTGAAGGACATTTAACCTGGATCATGGTCCCTCCCACCTTCCATAGTTTCTGTGCCACCATCACTAGGATGCCCAAGGAATAATGCCGTCAGCAGCAGCCATGATGGTGAGGGTCTGAATCTTATCTAATCTTTTCCTGCAGCAGCATTGAATAGTGGTTCTCAAAACTGACTGTATGTCAGTATCTATTTCAGAGCTTTGCCTGTGTGTGTGTGTCTAAACCCCACAATATGCCCATTGAAACAGAACTCCAGAATGGCATCTGCCATCTGTCTATACAAAACTCCACAGACCATGCTGGTCCCTGGCCCAGGATCTAGACCTCATGATCCATACAGCCTTGAAGATGTGGCCACCTACGTGAGAGACTTTTAAAGATGTGCAGCAGTAATGGGTGGGAGCACAATCACATAGAGGGCTTGGAAGCCATATGAAGGATAGGGGACCCTATCATCAAACCTGGGGTACAGGAGCTAGTGACCAGTCATGCTCCTGGTGGCTCTGTAGAAGACAAACCCCTCTCTGCCCAGGTGAGGGCTGGCTCCTGCATTTCCACTGCCCACATGTGAATGACTCAGAACTGCATCACGGTCCAAACAAGAAACTGCAAGCTTCTTAGCTGCCATCAACTTTGAGTCTTTCATTGCATGAACAGCCACCGCATGACCAACAGCAACAACCTCCTTAGCGCAGTTTTGTTACAGTATATAAGGTTTAAAAAAAAAAAAAAAAGGAGAGCCCTGGCTGGTGTGTTGCACCAAAGGGCTGTGAGTTTGATTCCCAGTCAAAGGCACATACCTGACTGCAGGTTCATTCCTCACCCCAGTTGGGGTGCTTTCAAAAGACAACCCATTGGTATGTCTCTCACATCAGTGTTTCTCTCTCTCTCCCCACCCTCATTCCCTTCCATTGTCTAAAAAACAATAAGAAAAAATATCCTCTCCTGTGAAGATTTAAAATAAAATAAAAAAAATTAAAAAAAATTAAAAAAAGCTGGGTAGGAGAGAAAAGGGAAAAGGAAAGGGCAAACAATTTTAGAGGAGAAAAAAATTTTACCTGGTAATTAGGAAAGAAAAACAGTTGAGAAGCCTGAAGCTAAATTTGATTTCTGCCAAGGTTTCATGACTCCTGGCTCCTGGCTTCACAAACTGTGCTGTGATTCTTGAGAATGTTCAGAGCATCCTCCTGTGGAAGTCTCCGGTATCACCTGAGGACATTTTCAAACCGGGTGTGTGGGGCAGCCCAGTCATCCTGAGCCAGTGTGGTTTGGAATGGGCAGTGAGCCTCCTGCTGGCAAAGGATGAGTCAATAAAAACAGCAAAACAAAGAGCCATCTGCTTACTTGTTCTCAATTAGGCAATTTTGTGAGAAGATTGAGCAAATTATCGATTTGACACTGCAATTACCCCAAATAACTGAATTCTGTCTTCCCTTCTTCCTATGTCAAATCATTTTAATTTATGAGGAAAAGGAAAGAAGACATTAGCAACTTTTAATTATCAAGACTCCACTGAGTTTTTGTTCGCTCAGAAACTGAAACATTGAAAGTCAAGACACAGTGCAGGTCACAATCATAGCATCTCTCGGGGCTCCCCACATCTGAAACTTTCCCAGATTAACTTTAATCATCTCCATGCTTAACATTTAAATGCATAGCTGTGCTCATTTTCTCCCTCAACAAAGGCAACACCTAGCAGTGCAGACCCAGATATCTGAGGTCTCCGTAAGTGTTTTGTATGAACGGTGTGTCACTATTATTGTTCTGTTACACATTTTGGAAATTCTCTTCAAACTGCCTGATATTCTGACATCTCACAGAAGTGAATCATACTAATTTAGTAATCTAAGATTTGATGTGCTCCATGGATCCCAAAATACATGGTCTGAAAATAATTCCTCATTGAATTTTTTTTTATTTTCTTATTTTTATTATTCAAAGCAAATAAAATTAAATGTACAATAATGTAAGCCAAATTACTGAAAGAGATAGCAAACAAATTTTAATACCATGGTGAGTGGCTTGAGTTACATCATGTATCTTTTTCAAAAACAACACAGTGATCTCTAAGAAGCTCCTTAAGTGATTTTTGAAAAAGTCATAAAAATTTTCATTAAGATTTTTGGGATTCAAAGATTTTTGGAATTCAAAGGAGAGATAAAATACTATTTCTCAAGGCTTGAAATGGGACTCCCATGTGAAAATAAAATAAAACACATGTCAGAGAATGTCTTCAATTCATTAATAAATGAGGAAACAATAAAATAGTAAGACTAATTCAACAGGAAATATGAATGTGCAGATGTTCATAGTCAGTCAGAGGCTGAAAGAGAGCCCTGACTGGGTAGCTCAGTCAGTTAGAGCATTGTTCTGATATATCAAGATTATGAGTTCAATCCCCAGTCAGGGAACACCCAAGAATCAACCAATGAATGTATAAATAAGTGGAACAACAAATCAATGTTTCTCTCCCTCTCTCTCTCTTCTACTCTCTCTCAGATTGAGTATATATATATATATATATATATATATATATATAAATGATATAAAAAATCATTCAGTATATATATATACTGAATGATTTTTTTCAATGGATACAAACAGATAAATGACCTACAGGCCCATAAAATAGAATGCTTGTGGTTAGACTTTCCATTGTATCTCTACCAAAGTACATTCATGTGCATTGCTACAGACATTACTGTCAGTTTTCCGTGTTAACTTCTATTCCTGCACATCTGTAAAAAGTAAGTGAAAAGAGCATGCCCCCATGGAATGGGGTACCCAGAGGGCCCCCTAGGCCATTTCCAGTTCTCCAATTAAAGGACCCAGCCAATTCCTAGTCAGAACCCAAATCTTGAAGGATATTTCCCAGTAGAAAAAGTTGTGGAGACTTGGGTTGCTTCTATATCTTGGCAATTATAAATAACTAGAGGCCTGGTGCATGAATTCATGCACCATTATGAACTGGCCTGGCCTGCAGGTTCAGGCCAAAACCAGCTCTCTGATATCTTCCGAGGGGTCCCAGATTGTGAGAAGGTGCAGGCCATGCCGAGGGACCCCACCAGTGCACGATCAGGGTCAGGGAGGGACATGGGAAGTTGGTCAGCCGGGGAGGGACAACAGGAGGGCTCCAGGGCATGTCCTGCCCATCTCGCTCAGTCCTGATCAGACAGACCCCCAGCATCAAGCTAATCTACTGGTCACAGAACCTCCCCCTGGTGGTCAGTGCATGTCAAGTGAGTGGTTGAGTGGCCTTAGCATATCATTAGCATATTACACTTTGATTGGTTGAATGGCCAACCAGACAACCAGACCCTTAGCTTATTAGGCTTTTATAATATAGGGCACTGCAGTGAACACCAGGGTGCATATATCTTTCATTAATGTTTTAATTTCTTTAGATAAATACTCAGAAATGGAATTGATATGATACATTTATACAATGGAATATTACTCACCCATAAAAAAGAATAAAACCTTGCCATTTGTGACAACATGGATCTACCTAGAGGGTATTATGCTAAGTGAAATAAATCAGACAGAGAAAGACAAATACCATATGATGTTACTTATATTTATGAATCTTAAAAAAATGAACAAAGCAAAAAAAGACTCATAGATACAGAGAATATTTTTATGGTTGCCAGAAGGGAAGGGAGTGAGAGGCTGTGTGAAAAAGTGTGCAGCATTAAGCAGTTACAAATTGGTAGCTACAAAAACAGTCACAGGGATGTAAAGTATGACATAGGGGAATATAGTCAGTAATATTGTAATAACTATATATGGGGCCAAATGTGGGTACTAGACTTGTCTGAGGATCATTTTGTAAGGTATATAAATGTCTAACCACTATTTTGTACACTTGAAACAAAAAAATATTTTATGTCAATTGTAATGGGAAAAAAATTTTAAAAAGTCTCCATGGACAGAAAACCTAAACCACTAAATCAGTGTTTTTCAACCTTTTTTGGGCAAAGGCACACTTGTTTCATGAAAAAAATCACGAGGCACACCACCATTAGAAAATGTTAAAAAATTTAACTCTGTGCCTATATTGACTATATATAAAGTAATTCTCTTGAATAGGAATCAAATAAACACAAAGAAAGTATTTTATAATTACTTTATTATGAAATATTAAGTAAACAAAACAGTGAAAAATTATAAAAATCTTGTCTTGTCTGCACCTACTGCACACCAGGCAACATCTCGTGGCACACTAGTGTGCCGCGTAACAGCGGTTGAAAAACGCTGCACTAAATACTAGAGTCTGACTGTTATGTAAGAGAGTGTGATCCAGCTACCCCAACTTGGAATTTGCAAATTGGAGTTATTAATAAATTGCTGTGAAGCCAGGCTATGAAAACAAAGGAGAACAGGGTAGTGGGTTGGGGGAGGCAGTATGAAAAGGGAGGAAATGCCTGATAGGAAGGAAAGCACATTCAATTCCTGGAAGTGAGGAGGGCGGGGCAGATGGCACTTCCAGGTGCTGGACTCCAAGTGGCAAGCAGAGGCTGGAGCAGCCAAGCTGTCAGAACTCACAGCTGGTTAGAGCTGATGGGCACTGACCATGGCTAAATGGTCTCTGAAGAGGCAGAGCAGAAAATTTATTTAATCCCCAGCAAAGCCTTTATCTCAGATTTGAATCAGCCATCCTAGAATTCGCATCTGAAAACATTAAGTCAAGGGAAAACATTCCGTATCTGGACCATCTCACATTCAAAGATCCCAAGTGTGACTCGTCCACAGATTTCTGGGAAGATTGCTGCTGAGAGCTAGCTCACTTCTTGCCCTCATCTAACCTCTAATCAGGGTGGGGAACCTTTTCTCTGCCAAGAGCCATTTGGGAATTTATAACATCATTTGCAGGCTATACAAAACTACCAACTTAAAAATTAGCCTGCTGTATTTGGTCAAACTTTTAATTAACTCACCTCTAACTTATTGCAAAAAAAAAGGGGGGGGAGGGGGAGAAGTGAGGGGAAAGAAAAGGAGATAAAGAGAGAGGAGAGGAGGGAGGGAAGGAGGGAAGGATTTTGTCTGTCTCCTATGATTCCACAAATCCAGCTGGAGAAATCATTAAGAGTTGGTCTGGTCACCTTTTTAAGTCAGTTTCACTGAAAGAAATTATTCCCCAAATTAGGTGTGTTTGTCACAACTAAATTAACACTAAGATTTTTTTCACATTAAAATCATTTTTGCAAGACCAGAATTGTGTCAGCAACCCTGAAGCCCCCAATCTAAGCATGACAATGAATAGAAATCAGAGCATCACGCTCGGTCACCTGGGGACTAGGGAGGTGGAAGGGTGCAGTCATCACAAGCAGACTTGAGCTAAAGACCTTCCTTGGGTGGGCTATTGTCAGCCTGTTATTGTTGGGAACAGTGAGCTTGGTGTGTGCAGTGGGGTCTTAGGCCAGAGGGAGGTGGAGGCAGGAGAAAGGAAAGGCTCACAGGTCAGCAGAAGCTTAAACCAGGGCTAAGTGTTTCTATCTATTAGAAGCATAGAATTAAATTTAATTCACAAACTCCATGCCCTTTCCAATTGTTTTTAAAATGGGTTTAGCTTAAAGTAATGACATTGGACCCAAATTTCTACATGCACTCCCACTTGCCCACTTAGGGAACCTGTAGCCAGAGAAAGTTGCACAAAGCATTGACTGTGGATTAGTTAGAATGCACACATAGCCATGCAGAGGCTCCTGGAAAGACGTCTGCTTTCTCAGAAAGGCAGTTGTATGTGGTCCAGGGTCTGAATAGCTTTGTTCCAGCATAAATCCCTAGCTGGGCCTGGTTTTCTGGATCAGCCATCTTTTTCAGTTCAAACTGAAAAGTTTAACTGAAAAGCATTCTCATACACTTTGCACCCTTGAAATACAAATTATTTTCTCTAGAATCCAATTCTAAAGGAACCTGGAATGCAAGTGGGAAGCATGTGTTAGTGGTTTTCATATGGATTTTGTACACAAGTAAATCTATCTACCCACAGAAACATATACTTGCAAAATTTCTTAATAGAATTGCACATTTTTTTAAACAGGTTAAAAGGATGCTAGACAAAGGATACAGTTTTCCAAGTTTGTATGCTGTTAAAAAGATTCTTAGCCCTAGCTGGTTTTGGCTCAGTGGATAAAGCATTGGCCTGTTTCGGTTCAGTTCTGGTCAAGGGTACATGTCCAGGTTTTGGGCTTGATTCCAGTAGGGGCTGTGCAGGAGTCAACCAATCAATGATTGGTGTTTTTGTGTGTGTTTTTTTTCTCTCTCTCCCTCTCCCTTCCTCTCTCTATATAAAAGAATCTTAAATAGTCCTGGCTGAGTAGCTCAGGTGACTGGAACATTGTTTCATACACCTAAAGGTTGTGGGTTCAACCTCTGGGGCATATATAGGAGGCAATTGATCTCTCTCTCTCTCTCTCTCTCTCTCTCTCTCTCTTTCTCTCTCTCTCTCTCTCTCTGCTCCTCTCAATAAACATATTCTCTATGAAGATTTTTTAAAAAAAATCTTAAATAGACAGAATAAAATGCCTCCCTGAGGAGTGGAAATTGAGGTATCGCAAATCAGCCAGTGAAAACCATCCATGATCTGTCTGACCCTCTGTCGAGCTCCTGATCCAGTGACTGGGGGCTGCCCATTATATCAAGACAACAGAAAGATCGAGTAGGAGATTTCAGCCAAGGAAAGAGAGACTCACTGCTTCCACCCTTGTAAAATAATGGAAAATTATATTATCCTGCCCCTAAAAAAATCTAAAAGGAAAAGGAAAGTGTTCAAATTTTTTAAGTATTTACTTCCTTTTTTAAGTATTTACTTTCTTATTTAAGATAAAAAGAAAGGAATACTATACATTGAACATAAAAATAGTAGCTATCCGAAATATTGGTCATTAAAATATTAGATGATCAATTGGGGCATCTTAATTGTCTCTGAATATGTTTACATTATTATCCCTTTTCAGATCATACCTTGTTTTTTGTTTCACTTGTATTCTCTAAGTTGAAAAGAACTGGGCCAATGCTGATATAAAAAGAAGAAAACTCTAGAGTTGCATCTTGATTCATCCTCTGCTAAGTACCTCACTGCAGGCATCATACATTAGTGTATGTTTCCAGATACACATGGGATTGCACAGAAAGCTTCTGCAAAATTCTTTTTTTAAAAACAAGGAAGGACAAAAAGGCAGAGGAAGAGAGGGAATTAGAAGTAAGGGAATTTCTAAATAGTGTCTGTATTTGAAGAAATTGAAGAAATATTATATATCTTCATTAAAGCTAAAATATTTTATCCACTTTAAACAATTGTGTGAGTTGATAGGGAACTCAAAAATGCCTCCTTAAAATGTCATTTTATCTTCATTTCTTTTTATCTCCATTTCTTTTCCCTCTGATGGTATTTGCAAATATCAAATGCAGTGAATGGCATGCTTTCAGGTACATCCCTATGTTCTCACCTTGTTTGTAGGCATGTCCATGTTCCCAGGTGTGCATACCTGTAATTTTACACTGATTCTTAAAAACTATGTAAGAGCATGGGTACCTTCTACAGTGGATACCCAATCAGCATCACCTGAAAAATACATTTCCGCATACAATTGGCAACATCTCCAACATCCCTCAGACCATCTCCCTGAACCCCTCAGCTGGAGGTGCCCAGATTTGAGCCACCATCTTCACAGATATTCACTCCTGAGCACCTTTACTTGGAATCTACATTATTGAGGTGGGCAGCCTTCAAAATGGCCCTAGTGACCCTCCTGCCTTCTGGACTCACCTCTGTGGAGCCCCTGACTCCCCTCCCGGTCACTTCAACACTCTGTCATCAGGATTATGGTCTAGTTTGGCATCCAGAGGGCCACAGTCTATGTGCCTCATGATGGATCCCTGCCCCTCATTCTCCTCAGTAAAAATGACTCTAGTTGGACTAATCCTTCCCCAAACCTTACTGCAGCAGGTCCTTGAATAACATCATTGTGTCCGATGTTGTTTTATTATAACGCTGATGAGAAAAATAAATTGCTTGCTGGCCAGGCCACTGTCTATGAGGAGTTTGCACATTCTCCCCTTGTCTGCAGGGTTTTCTCTATGTTCTCCAATAGGAAATTGGAGGACCCACATACAAAGTTTTGTGCATGAGGTGAATGCTGTGTCTGCATTACCCTCACCCAGTGAATGTAGGTGGGTGGGTATCCTGTCCAGGGTGGTCCTGCCTGGTGTCCTTGGCTACTGGGAGGGACTCTGGTAGCCCTCAACCCTGAACTGAGATAAGCTGGTGAGAAAATCACTAATTTTCATGTGCCAGGGCTGACCAGCAGACTCTGAATGATGATTGAATGATTATTCTAACTGATGTTTCTGTGAAAGAGAGGGCTAAGGCACTACTTGGCTATTGCCGCCAAGTAGCCCTGTTGGCCTGCCTCCTTTGGCTTTTACTGTCACAGTAGCTTGAACTAAAATTAACCTCTAGATACAGTCAGTAAGGTAAGTATCCTGGATAAAGTATATGCTTCTACAAGGTCAGTTCTTTAAAGACTGTACATAGAGATTCTAGAAAAACACCCCAGGGGATTGGACTTGTTTGGAAAAGTCAAGGTAAGGGCTGCTGCCTTCAGGAGGTCCCCCCAGAGGCCTCCGACCTTTCGAAGAATCCTTCTTACAGACATTCCAACCAAGTTCTGTGCTTCTCCACATACATGTTTTCATTCATCTTTCTTAAATATATGTTGTACTTCTCTTTTACTTCAATGGTTATTGTTAGAAATGTTTTGATCTTTATTTGGTAATGTTTGGTAATGTTTTTGTGACCAGAAATATGGCATAGAAACTTAACTCTTTTTTATATCAGACTGGGATAAAATTGGTTTTGTTATATGTTGTTTTGCTTAAAGGTGCATTTTCCAAGAACCTAATGATGATGTTAAGTGGAAACTCACTATACTATATTTCCTAGTTAAGCAAAGATACACATGCTATAAATATGAAGCCATGTTTAATAGTCAGTATTGGCATCTGAGAATCAGATTCCTTGAATCGCAAGTTTGAAATCTGGCCAACCACTGCTCTACTAGCAGAGTAAATCTTAGGCATTATTGTCAATGGGAAATTACTCTACAAAAATAGAAACAGTGTGAAACATTTTGAGAAGGTGTGGACTTAGCTACAATCTTCCCTCCTACGACCATTGTTAACAACACCTGAAGCCCTACAAAAAGAATCAGTAAATAAAATGTCAAACAAATGTTCAAGATATTTGTATATTTCTCCCAGAAACCCCAAATGCTTCACATGATTCAGTTTATAGTTCATTAAAAGGATTGTGCTGAGCACTTGATAACCTATTCCAACACTACCTGTCTGTCTAAAGGGCCTCAACCTCAGTCATGGAGAAGGTGATGGTCCCACCTCTCCTCAGACTATCACATTGCTGACACTTTCTGTCTTTTACCATCATTTTCTGGCTGCTTTTTCCCCCTGGACTCATCTCCCATTACCAACATAACTGTCCATTTTTATGCTTTAGTCCTCTCTTTGTATCACCTCTTCTCCTTTCCAACCACACCCTAAGGTGTTTCTACAACCTAAAAGAAGACTCAAAGAGATTTCCTCAACTAAGTCAGTTATCACTCCAAGGAGAAAAACCTGCTTCCTAGCTTTTAAGCTAACTTCTTGTCCACACTAGACCATTAATATAGGGATGGACCAAACAAATGCTTCTCCAGGATGTCATAGGATGGGAAGCGATGGGACAGAATCTGGGGAAGTTTGGTGGAGTAGATATTTTAGATGTTCTTTAAAGTATTTTATGTGCAGATTCTCATTCTTTCTCTTCTCTCCTCTTCTCTTCTCATTCTTTCTCTTCTCTTCTCTCTCTCTCTCTCTCTCTCTCTCTCTCTCTCTCTCTCTCTCTCTCTCTCTCTCTCTCTCTCCCCCTCTCCTTTTCTCTCTCTCCCTCTCCTTTTTATCTCCACCCCCTTCTTTCCCCAGGATGCACACTATCTTTCTCTCTGGCACACCCATACCTTTTCCTCTCTTTTCCCTCGGGTGCATTCTCTCCACCTTTCTTTTCCCTAAACTACTAGGGTCCTTCTTTTACTTCTATAACTTGTTTCCTGAGCCCATGCAACCTATTGACTCACTTCTTCTACCTCTATGGGGGGAAAAATAATAATAATGTTTGCAAATTTGGTAGGGAGCTCTTAGAAAATTATTTCCAACAAGGGAACAATGTGACCAAACATACAGTGTTATGGAAAAAATGGGGGTCTTTGGAGAAGACTAAGTAATCTGATGTGAATGATGTATTAGGTTAGTGAGGGAGAAATGGTTAGCAAAATTAATGAGGTTAGGATGGTAAAGCACAATAAGAGGATTTGAACAGCACAATAAGCACATTAGACTGTTCTGTCAACATTGCAAAGTTTTTGAAACCTGAAGTGGAGCTACCTAAAGGGGTTTATGCATTCCAAAGAAGATGGGTTTAGATAACCTCAAAGGTCCATCCAACTTTCAGATCCTTTGATTCTAAGGTCAGACCTGTGGATTACGACAGCAGTGCTGACACATTGGGAAGGAATGGCAGCATGAATAGGGAGAACTACCTTGAGAGCTAAGTGGGTAGCAAGAGCCTAAACTAAAAAGAATACAGTGTAGACATGAACGAAGAAGAGATTCTGGGAACATTTTGAAGTGAGGATTTATAGAACTGAGCAACTGATTAGAAGTGATAGGTGAAGAAAAGGAGAAAAATAAGATTCCAAGGTTTAGAACAGGATTTTATAAGTTTTGGTCTTATAACTTCCTGTATCAATAGTATAAGATTTTTTTTTTAAATATTAAATTGCCAAGTGTTACTGCATACCATCAGAATCTCCATGGAGTAAATTTGAGAAAGGGAATAGAACAGATGAGTTGAGTATTTATATATGTAAAGTTTGAGTTGCCTGAATGAAATTGCCAATATGAAGATAACTAGTGGAAGTTCTTTTTTTTTTTTTTTTTTTTTTGCATATGGATATTTAATTGTTTCAGCCCCATTTACTGGTCTTCTTCTAATGCAATACCTTTGACCCTTTATTTAAAAATCTATTTCATGTATGTGTGGGTCTACTACTTACATTCTACTACATATATTCCATTTATCCACTTATCTATCATTATGCCAATACCATGCCATCTTATCCATTAATATAAATCCTCCAAACTTATTATTATTTTTAAAAGTTATTTTAGTTCTTTGAGGTCCTCTAAGTGTCCAGATAAATTTTAGAATCAGCTTGTCAATTTCTACCAAAAAAAAAAAGGCTATTGGAATTTTGATTGGGGTTGCATTAAATTTATAGATCAACTGACATCTTAATATTGAGTCTTCTGATTCATGAACACAATATATAGCCCCATTTATTTAGTTCTTATTTAGTTCTCTCAGTGATGCTTCATAGTTTTTAGTGGACATATTTGCACATCTCTTCTCATCTTGAGTCTTAAGTATTTTATTTTTGATGTTGTTATAAGTGTTATTACTTTTTAAATTTAAATTTTCAATTATCAGATGCAAGAATCTAGAAATACAATTGATTTTATAGGTTGATCTTATATCCTGAAACCTTGCCAAACTCACTTATTAGTGGGCTTCTATTATTATTATTGCTGTTGTTGCTGTTGTTTCTTGCAGTTTTTTTTTTTATAGGTTCTGAATTATTTTCTACATATGTAATCATGTCATCTGCAGATGTGCTTGGAAATTTTCTGTTGACTGAATGAATGGTTTGAGACTTCCAACCAAAGCTAGAAACATGAATTTGAAATAATGAAAATAAGTAACGTTCTCAAAGCAGACCATGTCATGTGAAAGAAGGGAAAGCGAGCCAGGACTGGTTTGGTTCAATGGATAGAGCGTTGGCTTGGGGACTGAAGGGTCCCGGGTTCGATTCTGGTCAAGGGCATGTACCTTGGTTGCAGGCATATCCCCAGTAGGGGGTATGCAAGAGGCAGCTGATCGATGACTCTCTCTCATCTATGTTTCTAACTCTCTATCTCTCTACCTTCCTCTCTGTATAAAATCAATAAAATATATTTAAAAGAAGAAGAAGAAGAAGAAGAAGAAGAAGAAGAAGAAGAAGAAGAAGAAGAAGAAGAAGAAGGGAAAGCAAACGAAGAGGGATCTGACAGCTGAACATCAGCACAGGAGAAATACTTTCGGGGTTCCGGAAACATGGGGTCTTCCCACATTTTTCGGGTCATGCGGAACTATCATTCATGACCCCTCGATGTCGCTACACTTCTGTAGACTCACAGAAAAATGCTATTAACTAGCAATATTCTTTTGAATTTTCAAGGATGTAAGGAATTACAAAGGAAATAAACTAGAAATGAGTATCTCAGTAGGAAAAAAAAAAGTTTTACCTAAGAATATACATGGCGGGGGGGTGGGGGGTAGTCGATGTTTGAAGGCTGAGAACATCTTTTCCAGTCTTATGGTTCAATATGTACAGAAAATACAATATGTGATCGAAAAAATTTTCAGGATGCTCCATACTTTTCTTGTTATATTGCTGCATGAATACGCATGAGTGTGTAGGCATGTGCATGAGTGTGGTAGTTTAACAGACACCCAGAAAACAGAACTATCATTAGCACAATGCTGTTCCTACTGCAGATACTCCTGCAGGCATCAGAAGCAGCAACAGTGTCACTTGTAGAGAAAATTGAACTGAAGTAGAACCAAATGTAGGCCTGAGAGTGTCAGAGCCACGGGACAGAAAGCACTGTCTATAGCCAACACTGGAGGCCGAGTAGCTGACATTCATTCCAACCAGCTCCCTTCAGTGGTTCCGCCTTTAAACTCAAGTTCTTTCCACAGATTTGTCTGTGCTTCTCCTGTGAAAGAAATGACCCCGTAGCTAAAATGTAGACTCCATAGAGCTAGAAAAACAACATCTGCAGCCTTAGCCGGGAGCAAGGCAGGAAGACGAGCTCACGGGTCCAGCGGGGACAGACCATGAGCTCTGGCGAGTGGCCCTGCATGCTGCCACCAGGAGCATATGTTCACACGCTAATGAAAGTTGGCTCATTTAGAATAAATTTGCATCCATCAAAGTCAAACAGTGAGCAAATGTTATGTTGTGTGTCAACAGCCCTCAGGATGCAGGGGAGTTTGAACCACCTTCCAACTTCTTCAGCATCATAGAAACTGTGGACAGCAGTCTCTGCAGACACTCTTGAGCACCTTCCTGGAGAGGACAGGGAAGACCAGCAGTGAGGAGAGGAGGAGGAGGCATGGGGAGGAGGAGAAAGAACAGGGGTAGGAAAGGAGGACTCAGGTCCCTCCAAAATCCATTTTTGCCTTCAAAGGGCTCAGTGAAGGATTCTTTAGAGGGGGGTAGGCAGGAAGCTGAGAATAGTCATGGGGCTCCCTGCCCCCACCACAGGCAACAGAAGGGAGAGGGAGAGGCAGAGCTACCTATGATGGACCAACCAAAAGGGCTCAGAGACTGAGGACAGCAGAGGGGCAAACTGAGGTGTCCTGCATGCCACCCTCCCCAGCTCTGACACAGGTTCCACTGTAAAAATGCGGATGGAAATATTGAAAACTTGTGCAACACTTCCCTATGTCCTGGGCCAGGTTGTGTGTGCGATGCCCCCTCTCCAGTTGCTGGGTGACATTCTCTAGACTTTGTCTTGTGGTGTCTCCCAGGGCTACCATGTGGGGTTGTCGTGGGATGTGATCTCCATGCCCCATGCTGGGCCCTCGGACCTTCCCCCCGACCCCTCACCACCCAAAAATAACAGAATCATCTCCTACACAGGGAAAGAACAGACCAGCAGAACTGTGGCTGTTCAGAAAATTGAAGGAGGAGCTGGGAGAGATCCCTGGGGAAATGGCATGAGCTTATGTAGCCTGGACTGTGTGACACCATCTATGTTCCCCAAACTCACCTGCTGAAGCCTGGCCCCAGAACCTCCAAATGGGACTGTATTTGGAGAAAGGGTCTCTAAAGAGACAAGTTAAAATGAAATTGTTAAGGTGGGCCCTCATCCAATCTGTCCTTGTAGGAGGAGGAGATGGGGACACAGACACACACAGAGGGACAACCATGTGAGGATGCGGAGCAAGACACTGTCTATACATGAAGGAGAGAAGCCTCAGGAGACACCACCCCTGCCCGCGCCTCGGTCTCAGACTCCCAGTGTCCAGGACTGTGAGAGAACAAATATCTATTTATCTGTTATTTACATCCTCATCTTGTGGTATTCTGCTTTAGCAGCCCACATGACTAAGACAACAAACCACACATGTTTACATATGTGTTGCTTCATTTGTTTGTTTAGTACATGTCCCCTCACCAGATTCTAACTCTATGAAAGCAGGGGTATGGCCACCTAGTTCACCAATGTGTCCGGCACTCAGCTCCATGCCCACCAGCAGGAGATATGCAATGATTGATTGTCCAATGAACACGTGAATAAATGAGAGCCACATTCAAAAAAGAAGGGCTTGATATACAGAGTATCTAAGTTAAACCTATCACCCCACTATGCTTCTCCTAAATAAGGAAATAAAGCCGATGGTTTAGACATTTCCCAAGGCTGCACTTGAATTAGCGGGCCCCCTCTGGGTTCGGCCCCCTACCCTGAGGACAGCCTTCCATTAAGTCTTCTGCCTCAGGTTCTGAGAATGCCCACCTTCTCCTTCCTCTGGTCCACAGGTCAGTCACAGACTTAATCTTTATCTGCAATTAGTAAGATTCATAGTGGAGAGAGCGCTGACTTGTTCATTTGTGTTAGCTTAGCACTGGGACCCATGAGCTCACTGAGAGGAAGAAGCAAAGCTACATTTTTGTCTTTTTAAAATGGGTCTCAGTTGCTGCTCATAGAATGATTTCCAACCTCCAGGACCAAGCCTCAGCCTCTTCCCTAAAACATACAATATTTAGAAATGTCATCTTTCCCTACTAAATATATGGAAATATGATACCATTTTCACGCTGAAATTTTGGGAGAAAAGAAATAGAGAAAATTATATGTATAAAGTGTCCCCAAAATATGTATGCACACACTTTGAGTAATTATAAAGGCAGTATTTATCAAAATACATTTTATTTTCAAAATTGAGCTGTCAGCTGTTAAAGTGTATATACATTTGGGGGGACATTGCATATTTATATGACAGAGTTTTTACCTGATGTTAACTAAGATCAAATCTATGTTAACTGAAACTATCTCACCAAATCAAAATTTAAAGCCTAGAAGACTGGGGTCTTTTGTTTCCACCCAATTGCATTCATGTATCCACTAATCTGGTTGCACACACACTCCCAAGCATGGTTTACTTTTGATAACATCCATTTTGAAGACCTTGAAGTGCTATGTATGACAACAGGTCAATGAAAAACATTCACAGCATCATCCGTCATCTCTTCCCAAATTGTATATGATTCCCAAGGAAATTTTACAAAAAAAGTCTTCAATATTTACTTTTGTTGCTTTCTCTTGATGCATTTCCCACATCATACCCCCTTTCAATCTATAAAATTCAATGCTGCCCTTCTGAGCTTGTTTGGAGGTTCTAGCAGGGGAGCGCAGCTACTCGTATACCCTTGACCGAAGACCGGTCCTCTCCTCTTGGGGGAAAGTCGTCCTCTTCGACCGAGCGCGCAGCTTCGGGAGGGACGCACATGGATCGGTGAGGGAAGAGGGGGACACCCGCCTAGCCAGCCAGATCAGCCGAATCAACCCTGGCGATCAATGGGGTGACAGATGTCGCAGCCAGATCGCCCTCGCATCCAATGCTGCCCTTCTGAAATGTCTACTTCACCAATACTTCATAAGTATTGGGGGGGGGGGTCTCTTCTGTGCTGAAAATTGTTTCCTTTTCCATACTGGTAAGTCAATGGGTTTGCAGCTCATTCTGAAGTATAAAAACTGGACTCCAAGCTGAGAAATTAAATATATCAAGGTGTAATTCAAATTTAAAACAAAGACAAAGAGAAGGAAGGAAAGAGAGAAAGAAAACAGCCCCCGGAAGTCCTGATGGGCTGATGCTGGATGCACAGCAAATGCAGTCGCACACGATCACTATCTGAGATGAGGCTCTGGCTCTACTGTTGGCATCTATAAATGTCCTGTGTACTTTTAACAGCAAGACAGAAAGCCATTTGTGTGGCAGCAGAACCAGGATTTGCTGCCTCAGGGGACAGGCCTCCTCAGCCAGCTGAGACTCAGCCCAGTAGGAAGCTTTATCCATGGGTAGGTTTGAGGAGGGGAAGGGCCAGATGAGGGGAACAGAGCAGAGGGGTCAGTGCTGTGATCCTTTTGGGATGAGCCAGCTGCTAAGACCACATTCCAATCTAACAGGCAGAGACATGGATTAAAATTGGCTAAAAATTTCTAATCAAATCAAGGGAACAAGCAGATAGGTAATTCTACATGGATACCTGTGCAGTGAGGAAATTAAATTGCCCCCCTCATACACACACACACACACATGCCTTGTCAGATTGCTTATAATGACACTTGGTAGGATGTTTGCCTAAAAGTGATTGCAACCGAACTATGGAGTCTGAAGGTCTGGCAATCACCACCAGGCAGGGTGGCGTGTCATTTTGCTTCAATCGGCATGATGAATCTTTTACATAACGTGAATCCCTGTCTAATTGTGAGTCTGATTGCACCTACCAACCACGGCAGCATGCTCACAGTTCCCGGCCATTGGAAAAGCAAGAAAGGAAATCTGCCCACACGAAATCAAAGTGGCTTAGTAGATAAAGGAGTAGAAAGTCCCAGTGGCTTAGCACACAGAGAAAGTCACTGAAGTTGATGGGGAGAAATGCCACCAAGAAAGCATCTAATCTACCCAGAGACACAGAATTTCTCTAGAAACTACCACCTGCTACATGATGTGGATCCTGGACACCCAGCAGACCTGGTTCAAACCCCAGCTGTCACCTCCCATCTTGTCAATCTCATCTTGCCTTGATATAGAGTCAAGCCTGAATACAATTCTACTACATATTTAAAATAGAGTATGAATAGCTGATCCTCAGAAAATGTTAATGAGGATCATTTTCCTTTGTGAAAATTAAGTCCACTTATGAACATGCTAGTGATCAAGTACAACTATCAAAAACAGGTTCTCAGCCATCTTTTAAATAAGCAAACTTGAGTCACCTTGATCATCATCCCTCCTACCTTCTCCACCTATTAGGACATGCACTACTTCAGCATTTTGGCTTCTACTAAAGGTACTTCAAGGGCAAAGGAGGTGCTTCCCATGAGGCTCTTATTTGAGATGGGAAAGGCTGGTTTGAAATAAAATTGAGTCTTTGTTTTGATCTGTTACAGAACAATTAGCTTCAGGCACTACAGCATTTCTATGGATTAGCCATTCTCTTCACAAAACCACTATGAGCCAAACCAGTTTGCTGGGAAAACATACAAGGTAATGAATGACCTGTCAGACCCCTTTTGACCTGAGTGTGCAAGCACTGAATGCTCACAACAACCCTGTGCATTCGCTACTGTTAGCAATAATAATTGTGTAGATGAGCTACAAAGAAGTCACTCAACTTAGCCATGTCCACACTTTTGACACATAATGAAGTCATCACTCAAACCTAACCTGAGTGGAAACTCAGAACACCTTATCTCCTGCTCCTTCTGGAGTCACTGAAAGAGAAGCTAAACTATGTTCAAATATCTAGCTATCTGTCTAGGATAACTTGAGTAGGACTTTGTAGATCTTGAGAAGCATACTCCCTATGATTATGTATGTGGTATGGATGGGAATAGGAGTGAGCACATTAGCTATGTTAGTAGAGGTCAGTCAGTTCAGGTTTTATAACAAAATACCATAGCCTGGGCAGTTTAAGCAACAAACATTTATATTCTCGCAGTTCTAGAGGCTGAAAGCCCAAGGTCAAGGTTGAGCAAATATGTTATGCCTCTTTTGCTGGGTTGTAGCAGCCACCTTCTCTCTGTGTCCTCATATGGGGAAGAGTTCCCTGTATCTCCTCTTATAAGGACACTAATCCTTTAAGATCAGAGCCCCAGTTTTTTTTTTATAACATTTAACCTAACTAGCCTTTAGAGGAACCATCTCCAAATACAGCCATTCTGGGGGTTAGGCTTTCAACATATAAATTTGGCAGGGGGGACACACATTCAGTCCTTAGCTGACTATTACCCACGTAATCCTGGGTGGGTTATTTGATACCTCTGAGCATCCATCTAAGATGCCACTATGTCACTTGCCTGCTTCATGGGGTTTCTATGAGGATCAAATGTAATACACATGAGGCTGTTTTGCAAACCATTAGAAACTGTGTAAATATCTACTAAGAATGAGAGAAAGGTAAATCCCACTGGACCAGAATCACCTACTAGTGGGAAGATTTCTGCACTTCTTCAGAAGAAGGCAAATGGCTACAAAGATAAATCTTTTTTTTCTTTCTTTCTTTTTTTTTAATCCAGGGTAACAGCATGAAGTTTCCAGCATTTCCTTCCAGGCAGTGAGAAATGAAATTAGACTCTCATTAAAATTCTAACAACAATGAAATTCAGGAGGTTAAGAGTGGCCTATAATCATTTAAGAAGGAGTTTTGAAGCCTACTAGTAGGTGGAGATAAGAGGGAGCTTCTGTCTAATGAGGACATGTGACCAATCCCCATGTCACTGGGCCTTGAACAGGCTGTTGACTTAGGTTACATGTATCATGCTTGTGGTACTGTGTAAGATAGACACCATCCTAAAGAACAAGTCACCAGTGCGGAAGTAAACTCACAGGGTAATCTGATTATAAAATCCTCACTGGTGAGTTGTCATGCCCCAGGCTTATAGCTTCTTCAGTAAACGGTTTATCTTTGCCTAGAGCAAGCCTTGTCCATTGCTCTTGTGCATCTGGGTTAACACACCCTTGAAATTAGCCTAACCAGCCTCAAGAGGGCACATAATCTCATTAACTATTCTAAAATCCGATTCCCACCTTGCTTTCTCCCACCTCCAAATAATCTTCCTTACTTTCCCTCCTTGGTTTCAAATGTAGAAAAGAAACTGCAAACTGTGTTTCTCCAAAGCATCTGAGATCTTGCTTCCTGGCAATTGTCTTCAGTTTTGGGCTCCAATAAATTCGACCGTGGCTGTTCCTCGAACATCTCCATGTGGGTCCTAAGGATCTGCCCGTTCTCGTCATTACTGCACATTTAAATGTATCAGGCCTATCTGCTCTCCCGGGGTCCAGGATGCTCTCGGCGGGAAATGGTTGAGAGATCACAGGAGAAAAAGGGGCATATAGCCCTGTGCTAGATTCTCAGAACATGGGGTCAGAGGATCTTCCAGTAACCCCAACAAAGCAGAAGTAAAGCTGTGTTTCCCATTCCAATTAATCTTTTTTTTTTTTAATTTACACCATAAGTCTAAGCCTTTTTTTAAAATATATTTTATTGATTTTCCACAGAGAGGAAGGAAGAGGGATAGAGAACTAGAAACATCGATGAGGAGAGAGAAACATCGATCAGCTGCCTCCTGCACACCCCCTGCTGGGGATGTGCCCACAACCAATGTACATGCCCTTGATCGGAATCGAACCTGGGGCCTTTCAGTCTGCAGACCGACGCTCTATCCACTGAGCCAAACCGGCTTTGGCGAAATTCATCTTTTTCAAATTGAATATTATTCATTGGAAAGCTAAAAAATGTATAAATTAAGCCTGTTTTCCCCCCTCCTCCTTATTCATGGTGATTTAATTATATTAGAAGAAAGAACATCCCCCGTGAACTCCTACACAAAATATACTTCATTGAAGGTTTTCACCACAGGGGCTGACTTCCCATCCTCCTAAATGCTGTGAATGGTCTGTCGTCTTGGGGTTCAGTTTCACTGGAGTTCTCAGCTCAGGCTGAGTGGAGGACAACCTCACAAAGTTTCTACCTCTCACAGCCACTCTTCCATGCCTCCTGGCCTTGCTTGACACAGTTTATGATAAATCTGTTAACCTAAAAAAGTAAGGAAAACCAGGAACTTGGTTGACATTGATGTGACCTCTGTCTGTTCTCCCCCAAGGAAGTCCCTGCATCCTTGGAACTGGCGGTCAGCCCTGCACCGCTCACCACACGCCCTCCTGCTGGCTGAGGTGCTGCCCACACCTGTAACTTTGTCCTGATAAGTTTTTCTGAGCTGGAAGACTATTAGAAAGTCTTGAGAGAGATGATTTGTGGCCCAGCCAGTGTGATTCAGTGGTTGAGCCAAGATCTATGAACCAGGAGGTCATGGTTTGATTCCTTGTCAGAGTTCATGCCCAGGTGTGGACTTTATCCCCAGTAGGGGGAGTGCAGGAGGCAGCCGATAATGATTCTCTCTCATCATTGATGTTTCCACTTTTCCTCTACCTTCCTCTCTGAAATCAATAAAAATATATTTTTAAAAAAGAGAGAGAGGGGATCTGTGAAAGGAAATCCCTAGACTACTTACACGGTTACTACAGGGCACCTGCCCACTATTTCACATGGCAGACGCTGCTTTAAGAAAAAGAACCAGAAAAGGGAGGAGGGAGCGGTCCAGCTCATTTAATGATATTCCAAATGGACAGCAGCCTAATTCCTCAAGTCTTCAAAATTCCCAAAGATTCAAATTACCTCTAAATGGGTCTCTGAGCTGAACAAGCCAAAATTGCCTTTGAATCAGCTGTTTTCACGAGGGATTAACTAGGTCTTTAATCGGCCACAAGAGGGCGCCTCCTGGAAAGATATGTTAGCTACTGCACCAAAGAACCTGTTCTGCATTGGGTTCTGATAATAGAAGATGGAAAAGTTACCTTCCACCTGCACTCACCCTGCAGGCTGGGCCCAGTTAGGCTGGGGAACTTACCTGGAGCCCCATAAACCTCCATTATCAAGACATACTATTTTAGTGCAAAACCAAATTCATGCAAAAATGTCCCTGATGAGCAAAACATCAAAATTTTAAATACAGATGGGACCTGTCAGTGCTGGGCTGAGCCAACCCAAACCTGCAACAAAAGAAAATACTTGCATCTCATGTCCATACTGAGGTGAATTTTTTCAAGGGCTTACCTATTTCTGGAACATTAAGGTAGTTGAAAATTTGAAAAGTGGGTATATTACAACTCACAGTGTTAAGTTTAAATTTTTTAATCACATCAACACCAAAATATATTATAATTTTACTTTCCTGACATTAATGAAGGCAAATTCATTTGTAATATTTTCAAAACCTGCATCTTTGCTTATCAGGTTTTCAGTTGAGAAAACATCATATCTGCACCATGTAACAATCTTAATTTCTTTTAAATTAACTTTAATTTACCGTAAGTTCTTTTATGGGATGTCACTGTGACACATATTGTTAAAAAAAAATTCTCCAGGGTTTTCTAAATTTGGATCAAATTTCAGTAAGCAAAATTCATAAGTGACTTTTAGCAGATCCAGACATAATGCTGGTTTATATTACAAATTGTTGACACCATGAACTGCTTAAAACCAACTATTTTAGATAAAATTTGTCCAGAATTTAAGCTTTCGTAACATCTTTTTGTTTCTGAGCAGGAACAGTGGTTGCCATTTGGAAATAAGATGAATTCATGCAGAATAACTAATTTAAAATCTAAAAACAGTTTGCTTAATTTTGAGTTTCTCCATTTCAAATGTGAAATTGGGACATTTATAATCTCCTAAATTTTGATTTCATATCCACTTTTCCCATAATAATTTATACTCATCTGATGAGGCATACATTTCCATTTTTTTTCTTTTCATTTGCATTTATTTCCAAATGCAGAAAGAATATTCATAATTTTTGGTAAAGTCTTAAATGTATCAAACATACTTTTAAACTCACTCTCATTCTCTCATAGTTTAATTCAAAATGCCTATTGAAACAGAGGCAAACAAAACAGGTCAATTTTTGAAATAGCGTTGTTTGTATTAAAGCCAAGAAGGTAAAACTATAGTGCATGGTTTGAATATACGTATAAAATATTTAAATTTAAAATAATGTTGTCAGTTTTCATGGAGGCTGTGGTCTGGGGCTGTCAGCCACTGTCAGTGATGCTCAGGGGCCTCTGTCCTCGTGCAGAGCCCCTGTGTCCCAGTTTCCCACACCAACGCCCTGCTTCCCTGCAGTCCATGCTACATGACTCAGTTATCGAAGTCCACTCGAGCTTTCCTTCACACCCACCACAGTCTCTCCTGGGCCCTGCTGCACTCAGATCTCAAAGAAATGAAGGAAGATTGAGCAGGGGACGGTGGGTGTATGCACAACTTTCCTCACTCTCCGTCCACCTTGCTCTTTGAGAACGCCATGGACATAAGAGCCAGGCTCCTGGCTGGAAAGTCCCTGCTCTGCCACCTCTCTGCCCTTGAGTGAGCTGTGCAGTCTTCTCTGCCCTATTCTCCGTGTTAATGTAAAAATCTGCCACCTAGGGTGGCCCTGAGGGTAAATGAACTTGAAGAGAGAAAGAGAGAGAGAGAGAGAGAGAGAGAGAGAGAGAGAGAGAGAGAGAGAGAGAGAGAGAGAGAGAGAGAGGGAACATGGTGAATCCTGTCAGTGTTAATGCCACAGTTCTAGGTAAAATTGTAGGCAGGAAGCTTTCCTCTGGCGGAACCACTGATCAGTGTCACCATCTCACCAGCTGATGAGTCAGCCCGACCCAGTGGAGGCTGCATGCACAGTGGGTCTGTATCAGAGCTGGGGAAGCCTGAATGGGGGAATCTGCTGATTTTATAGCAAGCCCTGAGCAGGCCTGCCTGCTGTCTTCCATGGGGAAGGAAGTGTCCTTACCTCCTGTCCACGGTGACAAACTGCAGAACAGTGCCGACAAATGTGCTAAATGAGAGAGTGGTCAGGGGCTTTTGACACACACAGCAAGGTGTGTGGGGGCACAATAGCTCCCAGAGAGCTGCCTGCCTGCAGCAGTTACTCCCTTCTTGTTCCATCCCGTTGGTCTCTCCTGTCCCTGGACAGAGATCCTCTCAATACAAGATCCTCTCATTGATGAATATAGCTTATCTTAATCTAACTCTCCCTATGTGTTACAAACTGAATGCATTATCCCCCCCCCTGGATATAAATAATGTGCTTGTTACATCCTAAGGAATGAATCTCTAATGTAATTTCATGATCCATGACCCATGAGTGAAAGAGAATGTCTCCTGGGACATTCCTCCAATCCAATTCTTTATTCTCTAAGTAATGAAGGGACCTACTAGCCAGTTTTGCTTAGCGGATAGAGCATCAGCTTACAGACCAAAGGGTCCCAAGCTTGATTCCAGTCAAGAGAACATACCTCAGTTGCAGGCTCCTCTCCAGCCCAGGCCTTGGTCGGAGCTTGTGCAGGAGGCAACCAGTCAATGTGTTTCTCTCACATTGATATTTCTCTCTGTCTTTCCCTCTCTCTTCCACTCTCTCTAAAAATCAATGGAAAAGTCTGCTTAGGTGAGGATTAAAAAATAAATAAGGAAGGAAGGGAGGGAGGGAGAAAGGGAAGGAGGGAGGGAGGGAAGGAGGGAGGAAGGGAAGGAGGGAGGGAAGGAGGGAGGGAGGAGGAAAGGAGGAAGGAAGGAGGAAGGGAGGAAGGGAAAGAGAAGAGGAGAAAGGGAGGAAGGGAAAAAGGAGAGGAAGGGAGGAAGGGAAAGAGGAGAGGAAGGGAGGAAGGGAGGGAGGGAGGGAAGGAGGGAGGAAAGGAGGAAGGAGGGAGGGAGGAAGAGAGGGAGGGAGGGAGGGAAGGAGGAAGGAGGGAGGGAGGGAAGAGGGAGGGAGGGAGGGAGGGAGGGAGGGAGGGAAAAAGGAGAGGAAGGGAGGGAGGGAGGGAGGGAGGGAGGGAGGGAAGGAGGGAGGGAAGGAGGAAAGAGGGTGGGAGGGAGGGAGGAAGGGAGGGAGGGAAGGAGGAAGGAACAAGGTGCCCAGTGCTGTGGGAGGCCTGGAAGGAGCCTTCATTTAAGCTGCTGTGTGAGCTCCGTGGGGCTGCCTTAACAAACTGCCACAAATCAGTGGCTTAAAATGCCAGACCTTTATTCTCTCTCAGTTTGGAGGCCCTGGTTTTGGAGGCACAAGTCCTGCATCCACGTTTCAGCAGGGTTGTTTCCTCCTGGAGGCTCTGAGGGAGGACTCGTTCAAGACACCACTGAGAATCAAAGTGACACATCCAAACTGCAGATGTACGAGTGTTCTCAGAGAGACAAAGACAACAGGATGTGTACAAATAAGAGGAAGAAGCATTAGAAGAAACTGGCCCATAGGGCTGCCATAACAAACTGCCACAAAAACTGCCACTGAGACTTCGGAGGCTGGCAAATCCAAAATCTTCAGGGTATGCAGCAGGCTGGAGGCCCAGGAAGGGCCGGTGCCCAGTCTTTCTATTCCATTAAGTCCTTCAACTGATTAGTTGAGGCCCACCCACAGTAGGAAGGGCAATCTGTTTTGTTCAACATCCACTGATTTAAATGTTAATCTGGTCCCAAAACACTTTTGCAGACATGCCAGAATAATGTTTGACCAAATATCTGGACACTGTGGCCCAGCCAAATTGACAAGTACAATTAGCTATCATGTGGAGCATTGTTCAAATCAGCAGTAGGGAGAAAATGGCAGGGCGGGGGGTGGGGGGAGGGGAGACAAAGCTGGAGATTCGGAAAGCCCTGCACATGAGTGGACCTGCTTCCGATCCTGACCCAGAGAAATGAGCTGCAAAAAGGGACTGCTGAGACAAGAGGGAAAACCTGATTGTGGACCAGGCATGTGATAATAAAACATACCCTTAACCATAGAAAAACAGGTGAATAACGCCAATGTAGCAAACCCTGGATCTTCGTTGAGATGTGGGGTGCTCTGCTTTGGGTATATTTGAGAATTTACATAATAAGGTAATTTGGAGAAGTGTGATCTGACACTGTGTAGTAGAGGTTACCACATGGAGCATAAATACATATTTGCTAAACTCTCATTTTTTTTTTTTATCAGTGTCTCGTGGATTCTCTCAGTGTTCTTTTTTTCCTTCTCAAATACATGACTGAAAATAGCAAAACCCACTTTCTGTCTCTTAGCACAAAAAAGCCATCAGATTTGGAATTATGTTAATACCGTTTACCCAAGTTCCTGGAGAACATTTGCAAATCCCGCTGTGAGAGTGTTTCTAAATATTAGTAAAACATCAGGTGGCGACAGAAGCATGTGGAGGGTTGGGCCCGTGTTAATGGTAGGCTTATGCACAACTGGCTAGTTTGGTCTAAAGACATTCCAGAGATATTTTTATCTTAATTTGTATTTTATTCAGAACCCCTAGAGAAACAGCAATAGCATGTAAATCCCAGAACACTTCATAGTTTCTCCGAATGCACCTCTATTTGGGCAATCTTAAAGGGATAGCAACATTTCCACAATTTCACGTGGAGCTGTGAAATGCAGCAAATTTTGTAGAATGCTAGAAATGCATTTAGTAAAATGCATTTTAATGTTTCTATCAATACATGAGATTTGCAGGTAAGGACCCATATATTTTCCACAAACCCCAAATTTATATATACATGTTTCTAAATGTTTTCTAAAAGAAAAAAATATAGATGTTCTTGCTTTAAAGTTAAAGGTTTTTCTCAGTAATAAATGTTCACTTTAGAACCCAGCAGGGTTTCTCTTGAAAAGAAATGAAACAGTATAATTTCTTTTTTTTTAATCTTACTGAAAAGAAGATGTCCCATGCTGTCTTTGAGTAATAATTATATCAGTAAAAACTTGATAGTGGGGGGAAAATATTTCCATGTTTCACAGGAAACCAAACCTCACGAGTCAGGTGGTTACCTAGCGGTTATTTCTATGGCCGGAGGTTTGGGTTCTGTCAGCATTTGAGGAAAAGGAAAACACTAGCTCCAGCTTGTCCAATCAAGGGCAGGAGAAATGTCCTAACTGTTGCCGTGACACAGAAAAAACTGGGAGACAGGACATCCTTGTCCCACTGGCCAGGGGGAGGGCTACTCTATTCTATGGGGCCACACCTGAGCCTGCACTGGTGTTTCTTTGCCTGCAGAGTGATAAATACAAATGCATACAAACTACTTCTAATGCCTCTGCAATTCTGATCTCAGAGCCCAGGGCTCAAGTCCCCTCACAGGGCCGTGTAGGTGGGCGGCCACCCCGCTAGGACGTAGCATGCAGTTCAGGGTGTGGGAGAGACCACGGACAGAGCTTACTCTACTATTGGGGGGTGGGGAGAGGGTATTCCTTCACAGGAATTAACACCAACCCGCTGAAATGTGGGGACTGAGGTATAAGTTTAAGGAAAGTCCTCGCTACTTAAAACCGGTGGAAGTCCATTCCTGCAGTAGGTAAAGCATACACCTAAACCAAGTAGATTAGTAATTCCGTGGAGGTATTGGAAGAAGGTTTAATAACCAGAGTAAGAAAATGGAATGTGGGAGAATCAACTCTTTCTCTTTTGAACTTATTTCTCCAGCGTCATGGGTTTTCAAAACATTGATTGTTTTTGCATCAAGCCAATTTTAACAACGGGCGAAATATATTTAATGCCTAACTGTGAATATGCTTGAACGATCGTAGAAGATGTATACATAATTAGTAGCCGCTGGCAATGAACAAAATGCATTGCTTTTCTGAAGCCTGGGAAAGGACAGAGCAATGCAAAATGGCCACAACCATTGTGATGGGAACCAGAAGTCACTTCCTGGAGGAAGGATGGGTGTTGGGGAGAGGAGGCCTCTCCACCCCACCCCACCCCACCCCCCCACACCCCACCCCCAATGCAGAGGTGCTAGCACCATCCCATCCGACTCAACAGCAGGTGGAAAATGCCGCTTTCCCCAGCACAGGCATGTCACACCAGGAGCTATGCTTTTCAAAACACCACAATTCCACACACAGGTCATTCCAGCCTGACAGAATGCTAAAATTAAACATGAATCGTTGGGCACGTTAAATGGATGGCGTCTCACAATCACCTACCTAGCAGTGAAGCATTTCTGGGAGCGAAGGCGTGGGTCCCTGGAGAGCTATTAAATATAATGACAATGCACATCAGGAGGGAAAGCTGTGGGGATATGCGCTGGTCTACGGTCATGGGAGAACACTCTGTTCTCCAGCCCTGGCCAGGCCAGGGAGGAGGCAGGGACCAGAGCCCAAGGCAGGAGGCAGGAGGCAGGAGGCAGGAGGCAGGAGGCAGGAGGCAGGAGGCAGGAGGCAGGAGGCAGGAAGCAGGAGGCAGGAGGCAGGAGTGCCTGTGGAATGCCCCTCCCAGCAGAGTCTCAGCTACTTTTCATAAACTCCTAGTAAATAAAAATTAAATGTAGGGTACTACACTTTTATGTACTCAAAGAGCTTTCCTTTTTATGGCTTGCTTCTATGGGGTGGGAAGGCGTTTGTGGGGAAAGACAGAGAGAGAGAGAGACTGAGTATGCTGGAAGACAAAGATTAATTGCTCTGGGGAAGATCAAGGCCTGGCTATTAGCTTTTCCTCGCAGGCATTCCCCACATCACTCATCTAAAACACCTTATAATAGTCTGATGGAAAGGGAGGGTGATTTTTATGATGTGAGTTAAATGGAAATTAGGGTGATTTTTTGAAACTCTAACATATGGCCCTACTGATTACTTTCCCCAACAAATTTTTCATGTGGTCGTAATCTCAATTTGAATAAGAGTCTATAGGGAGAGACGGGAGGTATGAACACCCTGTGCCCTCGGGCCTCCTCAGAGAACAATAAAAAACAAATTTCCTCCAGTCAAAGAAAAATTCCAGGCAAGTAGAAAATTAATGGTCATGAAAAACCACCTCCAGAAACATTTCCCTGCGAATGTCTTTCCTAACACTAATTTTCAACTGGAACTGGAGAGAGAGGGGGGGTGTTGGGGTAGGGCTGTGTCAGAGAGACTGCATGGGGTCTGGAAAGCCACTGGCCAGGCAGTCAGGACAAACACCAACACAGCGGAGCCTTGGCAAGGCCACAGGGCCCACATCCCTCCTGACACCGGGCACGTGGTAAACTTCATTTATCAACTACGTGGTCTCTGCTTAAAAACATCTTGCTTTAAATTATAAAAAGATACATGCCTACTGCACAAAATTTTGAAAATGCACAAACATATAAAAGAAAACCATTTAAAATCCCAAGATGCGGAGATAATAGCTGTTTTTAGCTATTGCCAGTTTGGTATTTTCTAGCCCCTTTTTTAGCATGTTGAATACGTGTGTGTGTGTTTGTGTGTGTGTGTGTGTGTGTGTAAATTTATTTAGCCCCTTTTTGAATTTATACATACATATAAATTTATAATCCAGGTGATTTGAGACTGTGAGAATCCTGAGTCTGGCATGCTCCTTTTTATTTCCTGTCCTACGCTCCACACTGTCCAGTGTCATTAAGGAATCTTGATAAAATCCTATGTCAAAACCTAAAATTATGTAAATGTCCACAGTGCATTCCATCCACGTGGATACCATGTTTTAATGATGACATTTTTAATTTGCCTTCTCTGCCACCAAAGTGCTACACATTTATAAATATCAGAACACTGACTAGAGAACTTGTATGGTGTTTCTTAATATCAGAGGGACTTTAGGAGCTGTGGATTAGATGACAAACCATTGGAACTTACTATACAGTGCGGAGTGTAGGAAAGGAAATAAAAAGGAGCATGCCAGACTCAGGAGCCACAGAGTCTCAAATATCCTAGATGACGAATTTATACATATGTGTACATTCTCAGTGGCGTTTGCGAAAGACCGGCCAGACACCAGAAATTCAGTGTTTGCTAGTCATCTGGGAAGACGCGATCACTAACCCAGAGCATGGGCAGAGGTTTAGAGTTGCCTGTGGCGCGTGGCATTGCATCTGCATGAAGAAGTAGGTCTTCTCAAAACCGGTTTGGCTCAGTGGATAGAGCGTTGACCTGCGGACTGAAAGGTCCCAGGTTCCATTCTGGTCAAGGGCATGTACCTTAGTTGCAGGCACATCCCCAGTAGGAGTGTGCGAGAGGCAGCTGATCCATGATTCTCTCTCATTGATGTTTCTAACGCTCTATCCCTCTCTCTTCCTCTCTTTAAAAAATCAATAAAATATATATATATATATATATATATATATATATATATATATATATATATTTTTTTTTTTTTTTTTAAAGTAGAAGAAGAAGAAGTAGGTCTTCTATTAAAAGGGCAAGAAAAATCTCCATGTCTGTGAGGATGCCCGGGTTGCTCTGGAGTGAGGATCTGATTCCAAAAATGCTCCGCATAGCTCAGCCGGCATGGCTCAGCGGTTGAACGTTGGCCAGGAGGTCCCATCACGGTCAGGGAACATGCCCAGGTTGTGGGCTCCATCCCCAGTGTGGGGTGTGCAGGAGGCAGCCAGTGCATGTTTCTCTCTCATCATAGATGTTTCTCTCTCTCTCTCCCTTCCTCTCTGAAATCAATAAATAATATATTTTTTAATGCTCCTCATGCATAGATGGGGGTGGTTGGTGTGGGGGCACCAGGCACAGTTCCAGGAGCCCAAGAGCGTGACTCCACGTCCTCATCTGTGACCAGGGAGGGCTGCTGTGGGCGCACAGGGCTCAGGACAGTGCTCCCCACAGGGAGGTGCTATTGCTACAGTTGCTATTACATGGATCACAGTGTACTGCAGTTGTTACACTAACATGGTTATTGATTTACTGCTGCTCTTCTCGTGGCTGCCAGTAACACGCTCTCGTATTTGATACACCACAGTATACTGTCCTCGGTATAATAATATAGCTATGGATGATGTGGCTGTTGCTAAAAATTTAATTATTAGAACTGTATAGTTATGAATATGTGACTGTTAGTAGTATTAATAAAATAGAGCTATTAATAATATATTACTGTATGTTGTTAGTTTCGGCAATATTTTTTGTCAATGGTGTTTTATGGAAAATAAAGTGGCATTTGCACTTTAAAGATGTTGTTATGTCTGGGTATTTTCATATATGTTTTTGCATCTATGTGCGTGGCATGTGAGTACCTGTGTGTGTATAAAATGGGTTCCTTAGGAGACACTTGGTTCTGAAAGAATACCGGAGTGTGTTTTGACTTAAGAGCAGGTGACGATTTGGGGAGAGTCACCTCGGAGTCGTTTTCATGTCGTTCCAAGTCCCCTCCGGGACCACAGAGCGGAGGCAGAATGGCCGGCTTCATCCACGTGGGTGGGGTACGAATGAGGAAAAGGGGCTTTTGGGAGGAGGGTACAGATCAGGAGGAGGAGATACTGGAAGAGAACCCAAGGAAATTAATTCTATTGGCAGAAAACAGAGGAGCTGAGAGGAGGGATGGGCTCCCCAGGGAAGGAGAGCGGCCCAGGCAGCACGTCCCCCTGGGCCGCGCCCAGGCCTGTCCCCGGTGCTTCCTCACCCCCTTCAGGCTGAGTCTCCAAAAGGGAGAGAATGACTGCCTCCCTCCAAGCTTCTCCTCAAGCCCAAGTTCAGGAGACATAAACCATTGTTGTGGCCGACGCAGTGCTGGGATCCAACATGTTAGCCATCACTTGAAATAAATTTTACACTCGGAGGAAATTACTGAAGAAAAACATGAAGTCCAAGTAAGAAGCTAAAATAGACGTAATTTTATTAGGGAAAGAGGAAGCTGACATAAGGAGCCCGGGGCATTGACCTGAGGTCTCAGAGCGATGGGAGCGGTGGGTCTCCCAGGCTGGCCCGAGCCGGGTCTGTGGGGAGAAGCAATCTCAGCCCCTTCCCTGCAAGGGAGTCTTTAAAACTCCCTTGTAAAAGCAAAATAAAGCACCGCTTTCCCGGGTGCTTCATAATAAATCTAAATGCTTTGCTAATTGCCTGTCACCACCACAAATAGTATTTGCTTTGGGGGGAACTTTTTTCCTAAAGGCCCTGGAAATAAATCAGAACTTTTAATTCATCTGAAGACAGACTGAGGAACAACAACAACAAAAAACAAAAAAACAAAAAAAAAATGGCTGATGGGAGCTGGGGGGGAGGGAGGCCTCTAGAATTAACAGGCTAATCTTGGCCATGATCTGAGCGGTGTTATCCTAAAAGAGGACCTAACTAGAAGTTAGCTAATTGTCCATGTACTGTTTTCCTTCTAATCGAGGGGCTGGGAGAAGCCGGCGTGATAAGAACAGCCTGTGGAAGGGTTACCAGGCCAGGTGCCCGGCACAGAGGCACAAAGGTTCCCAGCAGGATTGGGAGGCGAGGCCCACCTTCTCCACAGGGCCCAGGGCTACGAGGGCCTCACGCTGAGCTAAACCACTTTCTTCAGCAACAGTGAAGGCCATTCGTGCCCTGGCAGTTTATTTCCTAGAAAGCAGACTTGAACATAGACAGTTAGACACTCAGAGCCTTGTACTCCTCGGAATCGCTTCTTAAATCCCACCAACGGATGTAACCTGAGACAAGTGACACCGGCCACTGCTAAAGCCTCCAAAATATGGCTGTTTCCAATGCGATGTTTCCATCATTTCAATGCAGAGCTTCCGTTCCAGGGCTGACAGTGATGACCATGGTGGAGTCCCTGAGACTGAATCACTTTAGAGTTTCAACAGGAAAAATGTCAAACTGAGATAAAAAAAAAAAAAAAAATCAGGATAAAAATCTATAGCAAATTATTGAGGGGTGAATGGGCAGAGCACAGGATTTTTAAGGCCGTGAAACTACCTTGCATGATACTCTCTAATGGTGGTTTCGTGTCAGTAAACATTTGTCCAGACCCATAGAATGTAGGACACCAGGAGCGGCTTCATGTCTGCTATGGACTCTAGGAGAAGGTGTGTCGGTGAAGGTTCACCAATTGTCACAAACGCACTGTCCTGTGGGGTTGTGGGTGGTGGCAGGGGAGGGGGAGATGCTGAGCATGTTGGGGGGCAGGGGGCGCATGGGAAATATTTATAGCTTCCTCTCAATTTTGTTGGAAATCTAAAATTGTTCTATGCCTAAACTGGTTTGGCTCAGTGGATAGAGCATTGGCCTGCGGACTGAAAGTTCCCAAGTTTGATTCTAGTCAAGGGCATGTACCTTGGTTACAGACATATCCCCAGTGGGGGGTGTGCAGGAGGCAGCTGGTCAATGTTACTCTCTCATCAATGTTTCTAACTATCCCTCTCCCTTCCTCTCTATAAAAAATCAGTAAAATATATTTTAAAATAAATAAATAAATAAATAAATAAATAAATAAAATTGCTCTAAAAATAAAGTCTATTTTAAAAATCTAGAACAGAGTATTAATCAGTGCTATCACATTTCATCCACAATCAAACTGGGACATTTTTCCCAGCGTATCTGTGACTTGGTGCAGCTGGCAGGTCGTGGGTCTGCCTCCCTCAGTAGGGAAGAGGACATGCACATCCCTGAGGTTGGGACATTTGAGATGAGAGGCTGAGGGCATCTGAGTGTCTTCTTCAAGGGAAACATCTAACCGGTGCCACAGCCCAGATCAGACTCCCCCTCCTCCAGCCTCCGGAAGCAAGGCCCGGGGACGCATGGACCCACATCGCAGTCCTAGCCTGGCCCTTCCCGCCCTCCTCCACTGGGTCACCACAATCAATCAATCCCTGGACCACGGGGAGCCTCTGGGTAGACAGACCTCCGGGTGACAGAGCAGCCACCGGCAGCCTTGCCACCCACCTGTACGCACATAGGGTTTCTTTGCTGGTCAGGGAACTCTGGGTTGTGTTTTTAAAAGGTGTCAGAGCCACACCTTTGTGGGAACCAGGGAGAGAAATACCTTCACTGTGTGTCTCTATCCCGCACGTCTGCCAATCCCCTCTCCTCATTGCATGACACAATAGTGATGTTTTCCTGACAAAGCAGGCTGGCAGGCTGGCCAGAGTTTGTCAAACATTGAACATAATGGAAGTCAGGTAACGCTGGGGTCTGCTGTGTAATTTACAAGCTGGCTTCTTTCACTGTCATTGCACAAAGCCACACAACTGTCCTGTCCCCAAGGTGTTATTTTACCCTCATTTTATATGCGGGGAACCCGAGGGTCCGGAAAGCTGAGTAACACGAGGGGGGGGGGGGGGCGGGGTTCGCTTTCCCAGGTCTTCCCATGGCGTCCCCAGCCCCCCAGTTACTCTCTCTCATTCTAGTAATTCCAAGGATTTGGAAACTAGCATTACCCTGCATTTTAGATCCAAAATATTATATCATAAATGAAGGACCAGGCGCTGGCAAGATCACCAGGTATTCCGGGCATCTTTACAGGGAGTGTGGGTGTGATTGACACCATAATAACCACGCTGAATAGCCCCCCGGGGTGTCTGGCTGTGGGAGCCAGGGTGATGCAGACCCACGCTGGGAACGCGTTTGCTGGTTTTGCAAACACTCACAGCCCCAAACCCCAAAAGTATTATTTTGCTCCGCATTATGGAAATATCAGCTTCCTATGGAAGGCAATAGAAGCACAGGAGGCAGTGAGGGTTTTTTTTTTTTAGGTAGAACTGAGGCTCTAGCGCATGCATGGAAATAAAAGCCTTCCGAGCAAAATGATTTATAAATAAAAGACGAGCCACTCACATGTATTACAAAAGATGCCTTTCCTGCCCTGGGGATCATAACATGTTTCCCAGGATTTCAACAAGTGCAGCATGACAAGGATGTGATGAAGGAGGGGCCGCAGCCTCCACACATGGGGGCAGTATGGCCTCGGGGAGGCAGGGGGCCCCTGGCCTCGGCCGGCCTGTGACCCTCCCAAACTGGAAAGAGCGAGGAGAGAAGCCTAGTCAAAAGGGAGCAGATATGGCAGGAAAGCATAGTAGGATGTTGACTGTCACCACTGCTTCCACCCCATTGTCTGATCTGACAATGAATTTTTATAAAATGTACACTCTTAGGAAAGTCACTTAAGGGGAGAAAAAAAAAAAAAAGTATGCCAGAGTGTTCTTCAGCCCCCAGGGCAGTGTTTATTTAAAGAGGAAATACTGAGTTTTTCAGGGAGGTGTCCACGAAACCAGAAAGGAGGCGCCTGCAGACAGAATCCTGCACTCCCCTATGTCTGTGTCTGATGGATTTACTGATCGTTCACATTAAGGCTCAGCCTTTCCGCGCTAACTGGTCTGGCTCCAAGGATAGAGCATCGGCCTGTGGACTAAGGGTCCCAGGTTCGATTCTGGTCAAGGGCATGTATGCTTTGGTGTTGTTTGCACATCCCCAGTAGGTGGCATGCAGGAGTCAGCTCATCCATGTTTCTCTCTCATGACGTTTCTAGCTCTCTATTCCTCTCCCTTCCTCTCTGTAAAAAATCAAGAAAAAATATATTTTTTTAAAGGCTCAGCCTTTCCAAGAAAGCACAGAAGAAGTGCTTTACCTGTTACAGTCCAACAAATACACACGCTTCACAGGTCACAAAATGGACAGAAATGGCCAATGAGAAGAGCCCAACGAATCATTGGCAGGCCTGTTTTAAATACTTCTTAAGCGAATGTATTCTCAGTATATGTTCCTCCATAAGTTTGTTTTACTTTTAAAATTAATATAATGAGTGACATTTGGAATGTTCCACTGGTGCAAAATTACACAGGACAGTGCTGTCTGCCAGAAATATGAGGCAAGCCACATATAAAAATTAAATTTTTTTAAAAAACATCATAAATGTAAAAGAAATAGATGAAAATGATTTTAATAATATGTATTTAAACAAATCTACCTAAAATATTATTTCAACGTGGAAATAACACAAAAATAGTAATGAGATAATCATGTTACGTTTTTCCTGCCAAATCTAATCCAGTGTGTGTTTTCCACCACTCACCCATCTAAGTTTGGCCAGGCCACAACTTAAGCCTGTCCGGGTTCACACACAGCCTGTGGCTGTTGTCCTGAACAACACAGAATTTGAACATCTAGACTTACCAGGTTTTAGAAACAGAATACTCTTGAATTGAGTTTTATCATAAAATATATTCTATGCTACATACAATATTATCTGTTTGTCAATTAAGAGCGTGAAAATATAGCAGTTTTGTGGGGTGAAAGCATTATTTAAAATCAAATACAAAAATATTTTAAAAGGCATTTCTTATTCCTAAATGTCTTGATCAGGTGATGTCCCATATGTGAAGCAAGATGGTATAAGTTCTCATGATTTAGTTTATATGATGCAGGTGAAAAGTTAAAGAACTATTAATGCAATGACTCCAACAAGCTTTTTTTTTTAATATATTTTTATTGATTTTTTACAGAGAGGAAGAGAGAGGAATAGAGAGTTAGAAACATCGATGAGAGTGAATCATCGATCAGCTGCCTCTTGCACACCCCCCACTGGGGATGTGCCCAAAACCAAGGTACATGCCCTTGATCAGAATCAAACCCGGGACCCTTCAGTCTGCAGGCCGATGCTCTATCCACTGAGCCAAACCGGTTTTGGCAAGCTTTGAATAAGAGATAAAGTTTTAAGAAGAACGAAAATGAGTAACAGCAAACACTGAGCACTCCCGCTTTTAGTGGAATAGTCCCGATTTTTAACAATTTGTCCTGTGTCCCACAGCGTTTTAAAAAGTTTAAAATCGGGACTTTTTTAAAACGCCACGGGATGTGGGACAAATTGTTAAAAAGCAGGACATCTGTCACCTTACCCATGGGCCAGGCACCCTGGTCATGGCATCCCCATAACACTGCAAATGAGCACCGTTGTTAACTGTTTTGAAGTTTAAGAAAAGAAAGACTGAGGTGGGGAGAAATAAGCATCTTAACATTGCAGAGCCAGGATGGGTACCCACAGCAAACTTCCACCTCCTCAGGGCCTCAACTGTGATGGAAAGAGGTCACCATGCAGTTGGTGACAGAAAGGCACTGTGTGTGGCCACACAAAAGTCACTCCTCCACCCAGGTTTTCAGAGGGTGTGTTTGAGGCAAAGGAACATCCAGGTGGGGCTGTGCTTCTGGACAACTCTAGAGAGAAACATTTTATAGGAAGAATAAAAATACAAGAAAATGAAAGAATAACACACCCCAAAGAATAACTTTTAACTAACTTACTGTGTTGAATGATGTTCAAACGCCAAAACCAGACACTGCCATTTAAAATATAATTTGTGTCCACCATGGCAAGAATTCACCTCACAATCTCTTCGTTCTCTGAATGCATAAAGAAGGAATTTTCTTGTGAACTTTTAAAAAAGATTATCATTACAGGAGGAAGGGGGAAGATTATATATGGGAGACAGGTAAAGGGAAGGGGGGGGATAAAGAAAGAGAAAGCGGGAGGGGAGGGAGACAAAAAAGGACATTATCACAGAAAAGAGAAACGTTTTCTTGGTTTTTGCTTTTCTTTCTCTGGATTCCAGGAATCTTAGCCCAGGCTAGTGCTTCCCTCTAGTGTCTGAAATGCAGAATACAGATGTCATGCTCTGAGGGGAAAAAATGAACAAGACCTCCTCAATTCAGCCCAGAACCGACTCAACTTTGGCATCATTTTCATTAAAATCCAGAAAAACAAATGGCAGGAGTAAAATAATTGTCTAGCTTGCTGCATCCTTACAAATTGTGGACTATCCCCCCTCCCTTTCTTTACAAGTATTTAAATTCCGGAACTCCGGAAAAACTGCTAGGAAACAGAATCTTTGCAAAAGCTAATCAACTCTGCCTGCATGTTGTACTATCATCTATGCCAGCATTCCTGAGAAGTTTAGCATGGATACCTGGCTCTGTTGTATATTTGGTCAGTTGGTTGTTTCGGCTAGGTTTGGGGGTTTTGTTTTTTCACAATCTTAGCTGTAATTCTCACTCCTCATCTTCATCATTGATAAACCTGAATTGTTACTGTTTCAGAAATAATGAAAAGTTATAGAGTTCAACCTGAAATGTTGAATGCCACTATAAAACACAGGAAGTACTAAATCGCTTCAGACGTTTCTACATTTTAGTGTGGGCCTTGTTCTTAACCATCCACATTACTGAACAGAGCCATTGCAATGATCATCCTATATAATAAAGAGGCAATATGCAAATTAACCCTCACACCATAACACTGTCACAAGATGGGGGAAGAGCCAGCTGCTCCATTCGCTTGCTGTCACAGATCCTGTGGCCCCACGGGGAGGGAAGAGGGACATGGCCACTCTGCATTCCTACTGCTAGGGTTCCCAAACCATGCCTATGGGTGGGGGAGGACACCCAGTGGCAGGCACGCAGAGCAGCCAGCCCTGCCTAGGAGGGCAGGGCTGGCTGCTCGGGGAAGCTTCCACTAGAGTTCCTCAGCCCCATTAGGGGGCAGGTCTCCACTGCTCTGTGCTGTTTGATGCTGCCTCTGTCTGCATGGGTACAAGCAGGTCTGGATCTCTAGGGATTTTTGAGGCACCCAAATGGTTGGGGACTTGACTCTGGCTGGGTCCCCCAGCACAAGCAGACTTGATGCTGTGTCCCTGTGGGGGAGGAGGGAGTCCAGAATCAACCAGAACCAGCCATTGGCCAGCCAGCTCTCAGTGGCCTGACAGCCAGGACTCTCATTGCCTTGCATCCTAGACCCTGACAGCAGGGAGGTGGGAATGTGTCTGAAGAGAAACTACTGACACAATGTAGCTCTGCAGCAGAAAGAAGTCAGAGTCATTGGCAGAAAACGTCTAAAGACCAATGTGCCTCTGAAGCTGAAAGAAGGTGGCAGCAGTGGGAGAATATATCTGAAGAGCAGCTATTGGCACAACATAGTTCTGAAGCTGAAAGAAGACAGTGTCATAAACAGAAAATGTCTAAAGACCAACGTGTGCCTCTGAAGTTGAAAGACCGTATCAGCGACAACAGATTATGTCTAAAGAACAGTCATCAACAAGTACTACCAATACTGGTAGGAACTGCTTTCTCAGCAAAAATGGAGTACAAGAGGATGCAATTCTCGAACATAGTTGTGGTGGAATGACTGTTAGATGTCAATTTTGCCTATCACTAAATTTCTCTGATGAAAAACCATCTGATGGAAAATTTATTTGATGTTGTAGCAAAGGTAAAGTTTGTCCAAATTATACACATTTTCCAAAATATTCGACATATTTAAAAACATTAATGACAAGCAAAGATTCTGAAAGTAAAAATATCATGGCAAATATTCGTTCCATAGCTAGTTCTTTTGCTTTTGCTTCAAGGGGTGCAAATATTGCATTTCCATCAGGAAATGGGCCATACTGTTTTAGAATACACGAACAAGTTTATGACCATACTGGAACTTTACATTCTTCTGGTGGTATTTCTTGGAAGTTTGCTCAATTCTATATTTTAGATACTGCCAAAGGGACAATTAAAAGATTAGCAATGCCAGAAAACCAGGGCTAATGATCAATATCAACAACCTCATGCATGAAATAAACAAATTAACAAAATCACACAAGATGCTACATGAGGTAGAAAAGGAAGCCCAATCTGAAGCAGCAGCAAAAGGTATAGCTCCCAAGGAAGTAACAATGACAATTAAAAAGATATAATTCTCCCTGTATAACCGAAGTTGCTGACATATTCGAAAACAAAAATGGAGAACCTCCTTTTGAAAGAGACTTGCTCATTCACTGTAAACCAGATCTCAATAATTCAAATGCCACTAAAATAAAACAAATCAGTATCCTTTTCCTACATAGATGCAATGACATATCCTATTCGTTTTCCACATGGTGAAAAATGCTGGGGAACAGATATTGCATTAAGACTCAGAGAAGGCCGAAACCGGTTTTGCTCAGTTGGTAGAACGTCGGCCTGCGGACTGAAGGGTCCGGGTTCATTTCCGGTCAAGGGCATGTACCTTGGTTTTGGGCACATCTCCAGTGGGGGGTGTGCAGGAGGCAGCTGATCGATGTTTCTCTCTCATCGATGTTTCTAACTTTCTATCCCTCTCCCTTCCTCTCTGTAAAAAATCAATAAAAAATATTTTTTTAAAAGATTCAGAGACGACAGTGTAATTGACAATAATACTAGACAAAATGTAAGGACACGAATTACACAAATGCAGTATTATGGATTTCATCTCTCTGTGTGGGACACGTTCAATCCTATTTTAAATGCAGGAAAATTAGCTCAATAATTTATTGTGGATTCATATTTTAAAAATGGAAGCCAATCATATAAATTTTATTAAAGCAAAGCAATCTAAATTGAGAGTTGAAAAATATCATCGCTTCTCGGCCTTTTGGCTAAGATCAAGTGGAGAGTTGAAAAATATCAAAGTAGTTTGATGGATTATCTCACATCTAGATCTGAAAATGACAATGTACTGATTTGGTAAAATGATAATACTTCCATCATCTTTTGAGGGTAGTCCCAGAAATATGCAGCAGTGATATTAAGATGCTATGGCAATGGTAATGAAGTATGGCAAGCCCGATTTACTCATAACCATGACATGCAATCCCAAATGGGCAGATATTACAAACAATTTACAACGCTGGCAAAAAGTTGAAAACGGACCTGACTTGGTATCCAGAGTTTTTAGTGTTAACCTGAATGCTCTTTTAAATTATATGTGTAAATTCCATTTATTTGGCAAAGTAACAGCTAAAATTCATGTCATTGAATTTCAGAAACACTGACTGCCTCGTGCTCACATATTATTGATATTAGATAGTGAATCCAAATTACGAACAGAAGATAGCATTGACCGTATAGTTAAGGCAGAAATTCTGGATGAAGATGAGTGTCCTCAACTTTTTCAAATCAAATGTGGTACGTGGACCATGTGGAATACAAAATCCAAATAGTCCCAAAGGGACTCAGATTGGAGAGGGTGCAGGCCAGGTAGAGGGACACTCTTCCCTCAACATGCACAAATTTTGTGCACCAGGCCTCTATTCACTGTGATAAGTATCGCATGTCCCAAGAAAAAGAGATAACACGTTAGAATTGCCTGTCTTACTACTGGAAGCAGAATAGGGTTGGAAGGAGACTTGAAAGGTGTCAATGGGGTGACACAGCCTGTGGGTGACACAGAATGTGCTCTTAGGAGAAATAAAAATGCACTTCTACAAAAGCAGCCCCTTGGGGGAAAACTTAACCTATTTTTTATACTGTCTTATTTGCCTTATATAAAGGGGTGTTTCTCCTCCACCAACATATCGACTATTATTTTTAAATCTGGGAATGACAGGACCTAAATCTGTCCTTGGCTTTTTATTCCCAAATATTGTAGTAAATTAATCAGAGCAGGTCATGAATGGGCTTCTCTCCTCAGATATTTGCTGAGAACAGAACAGATTTTTAAAAACCACTGACATGTCAGATATTTATAAGATCTGGACAGAGTTCTGGGATGGATGGCACAGCTGGTTGGAGCATCACCCTATACACCAACAGGTTGTGGGTTCAATCCTCCACCAGGCCACATACCGAGATTTCTGGTTCAATCTCCAGTCCTGGTGCCTATAGGAAGCAACCACTTGATCTCTCTCTCTCTCTCTCTCTCTCTCTCTCTCTCTCTCTCTCTCTCTCTCTCTCTCTCTCCTCTCTCTCTCTCAAAAAAAATCGATAAACATATCCTTAAATAAGGGTTATAAATAAATAAATAAATAAATAAATAAATAAATAAGACAGGGAGCTTGAATACCTAGAAAAGAAAATGATTGCATAGATGCATTTGATCAAACTCAGAAGTGCTCTCACCCGTGAACCTGAGCACATCTCTGCTCATTTTCAGTGGTTAGGCCCATGGTCTACTAGTACTTGGCAAGATCCATCCTCATGCTCTGGATCTCGAGCCTTGAACTTCAGCACCACCTTCTCTGAGTCTCCAATTTACAAATGGAAGATAATAGGCCTTCCCAGATTCCTAATAGCATGACCAGTTCCTCATAATAAATCTATCAAGCTAGCTATTCATCCAATTCATATCTGTGCATACATCCATTCATATCTATTTCACATGAATATCTATCTACCTATGTATCTATCTATAATTGGTTCTGTTTCTCTGGAGACCCCTGACTGAAACACCACCCCTCCTCCTTTTCCTGGGCCCAGCACAACTCTACCACTTTATTTTTGGAGAAGGGCAGCAGGATAGTCAGCAGGAGGTGATGTCCCCTAAATGTCCCTTGTCCCTCCCCTGGGAGAAGCCATCCTTCAGAACATCCTGCATCCAGCTCCCTCCTCACAGCATTTGATGATTCTCCTCTAGTTCATGAATATTTCAAGCAACTGGGTTTTTCTTTGTTTGTTTGCTTATGTAACACCTGTCTTTGGAGAGAACCTGGTCACCATCCTCCAGGGCAGGAAAGGAGGTGGCTCAGCCTGCCTCCCTGTGAGAGTGCTCAGCTTAGTGTCCTCTCCTGTTAGAACAGAGTCACCCTCAGAGAAGCCTGGATCACCCTGTTCATTACTCAGCCAGGATGCACAATGACCACACCCATAGAAGCCAAGTTCCTTCCTTCTTCTACCCTGAACTTTACACTGAGCAACTACAGTATCCCAGGTTCTTGTGAACCTTGGTCTAAAGCACATGTGTCAAACACAAGGCCCGCGGGCCAAATCCGTCCCGCCAGGCTTTGCAATGTGGCCTGCACCGGGCTGTCATCACTGCACTCCGCTGCGTTTCCATCACAATGACAGTTTATGACTGTTCAGTAAACCATTTGGCCCGTGATTTAGGCTGGATTTTAGATTTTGGCCCCTTCTCTGATTGAGTTCAACACCCCTAGAAGTAGTAGACTTTGGCTCCTTAAGTGGGGAAGAGGAGGAGGAGGGTCCTACCAAAGGGTCATGCACCAAAGCATGGTGAGACTGACCACTACATAACCCCTGAAACAGTCAGAGCTGAAGGCACTGCTTGTCACAGGGAAGGGGCTTACTCTTCTAGAAGGTCAAAGTATATAGTCAAGTGTTGTTCTGCTCCAGAAATGTGGGCCCCGTGGAGTTCAAAGTCTGTCTACCCTTGGCTGACTGACTATGGGAGCTGACACTGGCAGCTTTCACATTGTGCTCACAGAGGCAGCTGTCACTGGCCCATGGACTGAATTTAAAGCCATTCCAGAGCTACATGCTACCATGGCCATCTGTTCCTCAGTTCATAGGAACTTTTAAACATTTTCAATGCATTATTAAAGGACAATTTAAGAGCTGCCAAAGGAAGAGAAGAAGCCGTGCAGCACTGAGGACATAGAACAAGTCCTTCCGAAGCTACTCAGATCTGGGCGAGGCCTCAGCAAACCTGGATCCTGGGCTCATGGTCAGTCCTTTCCTGATACCTGCAGCATCCTGAGTAAGAGCACAAACATGGCTGGCCCCATGCTGCATGTCAGACACTTAAAAATAAATCCATCCCCGCCTCCATGGCTCAGTAGTTGAGCATTGACCTATGAACCTAGAGGTCACTTTTTCATTCCCAGTCGGGATGTGCCAAGGTTTGGATCCCCAGTGGGAGGCAGGCAAATGCTGATTCTCTCTGGATATTTCTATATCTCTTTTCTTCTCCCTTCCTTTCTGAAATCAATAAAAATACATATATTTTTCAAAAACATGAAAAAAATGAATCCTAACATACCATCAAATAAAGGAGGAAGTATCCAAATCAAATACTTCCTAACAACAAAATTTTAAAATATATTAGAAAGCTGTGGTTTTTATGACTGAAAGTCTGCAAAGTATTAAAGGTGCTCTGTTTGTGTACATGTTAAAAAACCATTAATGTTTGAATAAGTAACAAAATACAAACATAATTCATGAAGTCTCACATATTTTTCTATAAAAATTATTTTCTTTTCTTTATTTCAGAAAAACTACTATGTTCTTACAACCAAGCTTTTTATATTTGTTCTGTTACAATGACCTAAAAGATTTAAAATAAAATGTAATTACATTAAGAGTTCACAAACTTGATTGTTTTCATCGAAATGTCCCTTCCAATGTAAATATATGAAAAACATTAAAATTATATTTCAAATGTGGTCTTTAAAAGTTTACTTTCTACACTAATGAAAGAGAAATATGCAAATTGACTGTCCCTCTGCTATACCCCCAAACCATGCTCACCAGCCAATCAGGAGCAAGTATGCAAATTAACCCAACCAAGATGGCTGCGGCCACAGAGAGAACAGGCGGCTTGGGTTTCGCCAGCAATGGAGGAAGCCAAATTTCCTGCCCTGGCTGTCAGTGGCCTCTGCTCAAGGCTACAAAGTTTCAATTATAAAAGATAAATAAATCCCAGATACCAGGGCCTCTGCTTGGGCCATCAGGGGCATAGCTGGACTGCAAGCCACCACAAGTCCCTTACCCAGGCTGCCCAGGCTTCAAGGGAACCCCCACTCTGATCCAAGACATCCTTCAGGGCAAACCACCCATGCACCAGGCCTCTATCCTATCTAATAAAGGAGTAATTTGCAAGTTGATCATCATTCCAACACACAATATGGCTGCCCCCATGTGGTCAAAGATGGCTGCCCCCATGTAGACATAAGATGGCCACCACAAGATGGCCAGCAGGAAAGGGCAGTTGGGAGGAATCAGGCCTGCAAGAGAGGGCAATTATGGGTGATCAGGCCTGCAGGGGAGGGCAGTTGGGAGGGACCAGGCTTGCAAGGGAGGGCAGCTGGGGAAGATTAAGGCTGCAGGGGAGGGCAGTTAGGGATGACCAGGCCAGCAGAGGAGGGAAGTTGGGGGCAAGCATGCCTGCAGGGGAGGGTAGTTGGGGGGACCAGGCCTGAAGGGGAGGACAGTTAGGGGCAATCAGGATGACAGAGGAGCAGTTAGGCATCAATCAGACTGGCAGAGGAGAGTTTAAGGCGTGATCAGGTTGGCAGGCAGAAGTGGTTAGGGACAATCAGGAAAGCAGGCAGGCGAGCAGTTGGGAGGCAGCAGTCCTCAGTTGTGAGAGGGATTTCCCAGATTGGAGAGAGTGCAGGCTGGGAGATACACACACACACACACACACACACACACACACACACACACCCTGTGCACAAATTTTGTGCACCGGGCCTCTAGTTAATACTATGAAATTTAAAAAAAAAATCAATGAATATAATATTCTAAAAACAAGATTAGGCAATGCTGAATTATTTTCCTTTTTTTTTTTAAGCTATGATGCACACTGACCACCAGGGGGCAGATGCTCAATAAAAAAGCTGCCCCCTGGTGGTCAGTGCACTCCAACAGCTGAAGCCTGGGCTCCAGAACACTGGGCTCTCGCAGCTGCAGCTGCAACGGCTCAAGCCTCTTCCTCCTCTGCGGCAGCATGCTACCCGACAGCAGGGTCAGAATGAGCAGGAGCAGTGCAGCACCTGGCCCAGGCTCCTCCCCAGCTGCCTACTACATCCTTCACGCTCTACAACACCCTCGGGGAATGTCAGACTACCAGTTTCGACATGATCCCCAACATCAGGCTGAAATGGGCAGTCACGCATTCCCCCAAGAGGTCCCAGATTGCAAGAGGGCACAGGCCAGGCTGAGGGCCTCTAGTTTTACTTTATAAAATTCTAGAATCCAATGTCCTTCTAGTTGCCAACAGGGGAGTCATGTCTCACACACCTACATATCTGCAAGCTTCACACAATTCACATTGTTTGAAATTGCAAAATACTCTTTGGCCACCACATGCAAATGGAACATGGAGAAAGCAAAAAAATGAATACTTGGCACTAATGGAAAATGATACCTTTTATCACACAAACATATTGTATGGGTGCTGCATGTGAAGGAGGAAGTGACAAGTTATTAATAGTTAGCCGGTCTTTTCTCTTACCGAAGCATTTCTGCTGTTTAAACACTCCATGCTCTGAAACTGTGCTCCTGTACTGGCAGAGACTCAACTCAAAACCCTTCTGGCATTTTGACACAATTGCTTTTGTTGCAAGGGCTTAGGTAGAGGTAGGAAGAGGTACAGGGGACTCCCCTAATTCACAGTATTTCTGTTCTATAGTGTTTGTCATAAACACCAAATTAGTGAACACTGGACAGTCACTCTCAGGAAAATACAGGTCCCAGCATTCATTAGTCAACCACTCCAAACCTCGTTTATATCTTTCTTTTTAAAGATATCTTGTTTAATACATATTGTTGCTTTATTAACTACGAATTCACTGCCAACAGCAAGTAACTTGTGTTTTTCTAAGGAAGCCTATCTAGCAATTGCAATTTCATTAGGCGTCTCGCAGTTTTTTTATGCTAGAAACACTAGATGGCGCACTAGGGCAGCACTTGGGAGCTACTTTAAACAGCAGATTACCAGCAAAAGCACAAAAATGCACAAAATGTGGCACTAAATACAATAGACCATGCAAAGGACATTTGTTTACAGTAGGAGAGCTGGAACAAGAAGGCAGAGTGTCACTTTGTTTTGTTGGTTTTTATTGTTTGTGTGGGTTTTTTTTAATATATTTTTATTTATTTCAGAGAGGAAGAGAGAGGGAGAGAGAGAAACTTCAAGATTAAAAGAAAATCATTGATCAGCTGCCTCCTGCATATCCCGCACTGGGGATTGAGCCTGAAACCTGGGCATGGGCCCTGACCAGGAATCAAACCATGACCTTCTGGCTCATATGTAGATGTTCAACCACTGAGCCACACCAGCCACGCCAGAGTGCACTTGTTCCACCTGGCTGGGAAACTTTGTAGCCTGGATTAGAGCCAAGCCTCCTCCTTGCTCCATTTCTGTTGGGGTTTGTGTATCTTCTATAACTGAAACTTTGCGGCCTTAAGCAGAGGCCTGGGCCAGCCAGGGTGTACAGAAAGTTTTGCTTCTTCCTTTGCCTGGGGAACCCAAGCCTCCCTCCTGCTCTCTGTGGCTGTTGCCATCTTAGTTGGGTTTACTTGCATACTCGCTCCGATTGGTGTAGGTGTGGTTGTGGCTGGTGGGCGTAGTGGAGTGATGGTTAATTTGCATATTACTCTTTTATTAGGTAGGATATTATAAGTAGATTTGCTTAGATAATTAGTTTGCTTACTGAAATATTAAGTCTCGGCATATGAAACATACTATAGGTCACATTTTATTTCAAAAAGTATGCAATTTCAAGTCGTTTAAAAAAAACCTGAATTTATTAATTTATTTTTTAAATTCCACTACTATAATACATTGGCTAACCAAATGTATCTTGATATCGCCCTAGCTGGTTTAACTCAGTGTCAGCCTACAGACTGAAGGGTCCCAGGTTTGATTCCAGTCAAGGGCATATGCCCGGGTTGCAGCTTATCTCCCTACAGTCATCAAATTTATAGAGACAGAAAGTGGAATATGGGTGCCAGGGGCTGTGGGAGGAGCATGGGGAGTTAGTGTTTAGTGGAGACAGTTTCAGTGTGGGAAGATGAGACAGTTCTGCAGATGGATGGTGGTGATGGCGAAATGTGTTCAATACCACTGTACTGAACACTCAAAAGTGGTTACAATTTTAAAAATCTCTCTTTGCTGGAAAAAAAATGGTTAAGATGATTAATTTTATGTTACATGTATTTTCCCACTATTTTAAAAGTCACAGCATGAGTCTGCACAAACTCATCAATGTTGCTCAGACAGAAGCCAAGAAATCAAAGATGCATGCATGCTGGCACCTGTATTTAAAATGCCCTGTTGGTCTGCACAGCAATTATCAAAGTAGCCTTTGGTGCCATCCCTCCCTCCATTCCTTCTCACCCTGGGCAAGACCCACAGCTAATACCTGCCCATCCCATGTCCTGCTCATTCCATGATTTCATTCTCTGCCAGGAAGGAATGATGGGTCAGGGACTGGATTCCTGCTATTAAATTAGGGAGAAGTGCTGGTGCACCTTTCCGGTAATCCCATGGATTATCTCTGTGCACGTCACACAGCACTGTCACATGCTTAGAAGAACTAAGTTGTTGTTGTTTTTATCTTGATGAAATGTAATTTATTTATGGGTTTGTTTGTTTTCTTGCATAAGCTTTGGTGTCATATCTAAGAATTCTTGGAAAACTCCAATGTCATAAAGATTACCTTCTATATTTTCTAGTACAAGTTTTATCGGTTTTGTTCTTACATTTTGGTCTTTGGTCCACTTTGAGTTAATGTAAGGTAAGATTCCAGCTTTATTTTTTTATCATGTAACTATTCGGTTGTCTTGGCATCATTTGCTGTAAAGACTATTTAGTCCCCACTGATGTGGAAAATCAATTGACCAGAGATGTGAGCATTGACTTACTGACTTTCAGTTCTATTCCACTGATCAATCTGTCTACCCTTGTGATGATACTAGTGTCTTGACCACCACTGATTCATAGTAAGTGTTGAAATCAGCAAATGGGAATCTTCCTATTTTGTTTTCTTAGTGTGTGTGTGAGGGGGGTGGGGTGAGGTGTTTGGTTATTCTAGGTATTTTTTAATTTCATGTGAACTTTTGAATTAGCTTGTCCATTTCTGGAAAGAAGAGAAGAGGACTCTGATAGGAATGGTATTGAGTCTGTAGGTCAATTGGGCTACTATTGCCTTCTTAACAATATTGTCTTCCAACCCATATATATGGGAGCTTTTTAAATTTTTTTTTCACATTTTCTTGAGTGTCTTTCAGCAGTGCTTTCTAATTTTCAAAGCATAAGTTTTGCATTTCTTGGGTTAAATTTATTCCCAATATCTTATTCTTTTGCTACTATTACGAGTACAAGTGTTTCTCTTAATTTCCTTTTCATATTGCTCATTGCAAATGGCTAAAAACCCAATTGATCTTTAAATATTGATCTTCTATTTTCCAACCTTGCTGAGCTCATTTATTACTTCTAATAATTTTTAGAGTATTCCCTGGGGTTTTCTATACACAAATCATTGATTTTAGTATTTTGTTTTATTTGAACAGGCCTATCTGTTGTATATACTGTTTACCAGGCAGTGCTCTAAGCGCCCTGCAAATCTGAACGCATTTAATCCCCTTTGCAGGCTTCCAAGCAGGATTATTTTTATCCCTTCTTCGCAGATGAGGAAGCTATCTCTGCCCATCTGAGGTCAGGGCGCAGGACCGAGAAGCTAATTTCCAGCCCACCCTCTCCTTCAGCCCTGTGCTCACTGGGCAGAACTCACCATCCAGGGTTTCCAGCCTTTGTTCACCCCCTCCTTCCCTCCCTCCCTCCCCTGGTGGAAATGTCTGCTCCCTGGCGCTGCAGGTTGTAGCCTCCTCTAGAAAAACAAGCGCTGCACAGCTTGCTGAACAGTGCTTCCTGCTGCCAGTGCGGTGTGAGCTCAGGAAGAGGCTGGTTATTTGCTGCATCACGTTGGGGCCTTTACTTCTGGGAACCGCAGTGCCTTGGCCTATAAACCAGCATCTCTGTTCCCTGATGTGAGCTGCCCTGGCATAGGGCCAAGCAAAAGGTGCCTCGGCCTTGTTCTGAACACAAACCACCTGAGGACCCCTGTCCTGGCCCAACAGGAGCATACATTTTCAAGGCGAATCAACATGCTTGGAGATGTTACATAACCTCTCCGGGCTGCCCAGTGTGGACTCACAGGTCTGTGTCATTACAGCTCATGGAAGCTTTTAGCTGCCGGATTATGCTTCCTCCAACACCCGTGTGAAATATGTATGATTCTTGTACGTCATTCATTTGCATTTCCTAATTAGCCCTCCCGCTGAGCGCAGCTTGCAGGGGGCCAGAGGCTGTGACCTGGGCCAGCGTCCTGCTAAGGACGCCAGAGGGGCTCAGCAGAGGCAGCTTCTGCTGCAGTTACAGTGTCGCGTCTCCCCCTGGTGGCCTCTCAGCTCCTTGCAAGCTGCATGCCCGAGGGCAGGCGGAGGGATCAGGCAACAAGCATAGCGAAGGACTCCGTGAAGGCACAGAATCCCTTGTGCTTCTGAAGTGAAGAAGAGTGAAAACGTCTGGAGGGGACACTATTTTATTCTGAAAGCTGCCTAGATTAGAGGAAGTGTTTGCATTGATGCAAGTCTACGAGGATCCTATCAGCATGACCAAAGATGCTACACACGTGTTTCAATCATGTTGCACCCGTGTGCTCACGGAGCTGGGAATCAAGAGGCGGCACACACAGCCAGAAACCCTGATGTCATCCCGCTAGACTTCATCCTCACAGAGCTCTCTAAGGCTGCGGTCCTCCTCCTCCTCCCCTCTCCTCCTCTTCCTCCCCCTCCCCCTCTCCCTCCTCCTCCCCCTTCCCTTCTCCTTCCCCTCCTCCTCCTCCCCAGACTTCATCCTCACAAAGCTCTCTGAGCTGCTGTCCTCCTCCTCTTCCTTCATCTCCTTCTCCTCTCCCTCCCCTTCCCACTCCTCCTCCTTCCCCCCTCCCCTCCTTCTTCCCATCTCCTCCTCCTCCTCCTCCTCCTCCTCCTCCTCCTCCTCCTCCTCCTCTCCTCTCCTCTCCCTCCCCTCCCCCCCAGATTCCCAAGGTGAAGAGCCTAGGAGCAGACTGGTGGGAGCAGCGCCAAATGCAAGCCCAGGCAGCCTCGGCAGGGCCTCTGTCCTGCCACGCGCATAAGCTCCACTGGCGATTGGACAGGGACGCACAAAAGTAGAGTAAGACAGGGCAACCCCAGGGAACACAGTCAGTAGAGGAGTGCTGGCTTCATTTGAGTTCATCGGATCTAATGAGAGACACCGTGAAGGCGGCGTTAACAAAGCCTCTAGATGAAAAGCAGCTTTATTCCGGCTGGCGTGGCTCAGTGGTTGAGCGTGACCTATAAACCAGATTCCCTGTCAGGACATAGGCCCAGGTTGTGGACTAGGTGCCCTGTGTGGGGCCTGCAGGAAGCAGCCCATCAATGATTCTCTCTCATCATCAATGTTTTCTCCTCTATCTCCTCCCCCTTCTCCTCTTAAATCAATGGAAATATATATATATATATATATATATATATATATATATATATATATATATTTTTTTTTTTTTTTTTAAGAAAGGTAGCTTTATGCTTAGGCACACACAAGGATATTCAAAACCCAGTGTGGTTTTGAATATCCAATGTCCCCCAAATTCATATGTTGACACCTAACCCCTGATGGCATAGTTAGGAGGAGGGATCTTTAGGAGGAGATGAGGTCGGGAGGGTGAGACCCCGTGATGGGATTTGCCTCCTTATAAAGCCCACCCCCACCTGCACCCCTTCCCCCATGTGAGGACAAAGCGAGAAAACAACATCTATCAACCAGGAAGCAGGATTTCATCAGAACCTGGAACTGCCTGTGCCTGGTCTTGGACTTCCAGTCTCTAGACTGTGGGAAACGAATGGCCACTGTTATACGCCCCAGGCTGTGTCCTCGGTAATGTCAGCCCAAATGCACTGAGCCAGCAGGTTAATGCGCACAGAACACGCTTCACGAATTTCTGATTAACTGGAAATGTTGGCACAATCCAGAGGGCTAAGTGCTCTATGATCTACTTTGACTATTTCCGAAGCACACATTGTCTCCACATTTATTCAATGGCACCTCTGTCTTTTGTGCACGTGGCTGATGGATGAGCCCTCACCCGCCAGAGCTGATTCCACACGAGGCTGGTGGAGACAGGTATCCTACAGTTTCTGGACAGTTTCTGGGGGTCGCCATACCTGCTCACTCCTCAGGGTTGGGGAGGGCCGGGGCTTGTGCACCTTGGCTGGCCGGGGACCAAGATTTGGGCATAGGATTAGAGACAAAGTAACCATGTGTTTAAAAAAATTAGAAAGCAAAACCAAAATACTGCAATGGTCCCCATAAGGGCACCCAAGGACCAGGGTATAGTGGTTAGAGACACAAATTCCTTCCTGCCCCAGACTCACAGAACAGCCCAATACCACTCATGGGGGTGTTCCAACAGCCCCCCAAGGGATGCCGGTGCAGAAGAGCTCAAGGACCGCCACCCTGGAGGTGGGAGCATGAGGGTGCAGGGCCCAGCGAGGCCTCTCCATCCTGTCAGATCAGAGGCGACCCCGAGGGTAGTGGGGGAATGCTGACAAGGGCTGAGGGTGGATTCTGAGAGTGTGGACATGGAGTTCAGACAGAGGAAAGGTCCATCGGGCATTGCAATAGCAGAGGTCCTCACTGAGTCTTCACTGTAGCATCCGCGCCTCCAGCCATTCTCTCTGAAGCTCCAGGAGCTGAGGTTACGCCTCACCCCCACCCCAACCCCTCCACCCCTGCCTTCTCCACTATTTCTCGCTTTTCACTTTCTCTCAGTTGACAATGGAGACCACACGGATCTCCTAGCTGCCATCAGCATCTAAGTGAGAAAGAGAGCCACCTCCTTCTCCAGCCCTCACTCACTGAAGGTGCGTCCCACCTTGTTTCCTGCTGGTTTGTCCACTGTCATTCAGTTCGTATTTTTAAGTTTTGTGGCAATGGCACCTACTTATTTCTAACTACTCATTTTTTCCTTTCTTCTTATAAAAATAACCCATGGTTTGTAACTGGGCGCCTGGCCTTCTTTGCTGGTTGGCGTGGAACGAGACTGAATTTTGGCCAGTGGGATAGAAGCAGCAGCGGAGGGTGTCCCAGAACCATTTTTAAAAGGCAGCTTGTGAATACCATTTTCTTCAGCCTTTTCTCCCGGTGCTGGAATGCAGATGTGATGGCTAGTTCTGCAGCACTCATGCTGGGGATAAGGGGGGTGGCTATGGGGTAAGCATGGGAAGGTAGACAGAAGAAGGCTGGGCCACAGCAGCCCTGGGCTAACTACTGGGATTTCTTGTTCTTTTCAGCCAAACGTCAATGTGCCTGATGCACATTTCAGCTGTGAGCAAGGCACTATGACATCACAGGAACTGTGTTATGAGCAGACAGACATGATCCCTCGCCTCTTATTCTGAGACCGTTATGGGTAGTGTTTGCCCAAAGGAGAGTAAGTGAGTAAACATCTAGTTCCAGCACCCCCACATCCTGAAGTTCAGCCCCACAGCTAGGCCTTGGATCACGAAGGCATGAGGATTATAGATTCGATATGCAGCTGATAGACAGATATGGAACATTTGTCTTTTTAACAAAATGATCCCAAATTATATTGAACAGTGTTGGATAATAACCCAATGGCTCATAAATGAAAACTTGTAGGAAACTAGAAATCTGCAAAGTGAGAAACTGGCATGTAGCTCTGACTCTGGGTTGCTCACATTCAAAACATGCTGGAGAATGCCTGTCTTTGGGCCAATGTATTCTGTGTTTATTGCACAAAGACCACCGTCATCAGTTTGGGAGGTGTGAGTACCTGCTAACAATGCTTAGAAAAATGGAAGGTGCCCATCCTGCAAGGCATTTAGAAGGCTGAGGCAATTCTCTCCACCTGCAAGTGGAAAAATTAAGGGCCAGAGAGGCTCCAGGGACTTCCCAGAGGCCTTACAAGTGGGACACTCACTGTGGATGCAACACATGAAAAGAAAGTGGAATTGTGTTTGTCATCTCCTTTGCCCTCATGCCATGCCATGGCTGTGCTCCGTGTCTCACTTGTAAAAGATGAACAAGAGATCCATCACACATCTTCCTGTCTGGGCACATTTGGGGCAATGTGGTCTGAAGCTCATGGCTGAAACCTCTAAGATCATGTCCTGTGGAAACTCTACTGGAACTTTGCCCAAACATGACAGTTATTCTTGAGTGACTGCAAACTCAATTTAACCTACAATTTATAGACTTCCTGGGAAATGTTCAAGAGAAATGTTTATGACATTAGCAGAGATGATTAACAAATTGGGAAATTGTCTTGTGTGGTCAATTTATGTAGAAATGCTACTTTCAAAAACTTTAAGAATGATATTGGCATAATCTAAGATTGAAAGAAATAACCCTAACTTTTTTTTATTGTTTTGGTAAAATATACAGAACATAAATTTTACTATTTTAAGCATTTTTAAGTGTAGAACTCAATGGAATTAAGTACATTCACATTGTCCTGCAACCATTAGCATCATTCATCTCCTGAATGTTCTCATCTTCCTCAAAGTGAAACTCCATCCCCTCCCCCACTGCTCCCAGGCTCTGGTAACCACCATCCCACTTCCTGTCAGTAGTAATTTAACAACTTTAGGTACCTCCTATCATAGGTTCATATAGTATTTGTCTTTTTTCTATTATATAGTATTTGTCTGGGCCAACTACTGGGATATTTTTATCTCTCTCTCCCTCTCCCTTTTTCTCTGAAATCAATAAAAATATTTTTAAATAAAAATTCCATTGAGTATAGACCACAGTTTGTTATCCATTTACCTACTGATGGACACTTAGGTTGCTACTGTGTTTTAGCTCTTGTGAATAAACCTCCTATCTAATAAAGGGGGAATATGCTAATTGACTATCAGAGTCTCAAAGATGGTGGCACCCACAGCCACAAAATGGCAGCACCCAGTCCCCTCAGCCCCATGGCACTGCCAGGCTCATCTCCAGACAGGCCTGGCTGCTCCATGCACCTGTCTCTGGAGTCTCCTAGACCCTTCAGCCCCCAAGCTGCCCAGAGCCAGCCCCAGGAGCAGGCAATCATCAGATGGCAGCTGCCCAGCCACCCAGGACTACTCAAGGCTCAGGTAACCAGGACCAGCAGAGGCTTGTGCTGCCAGCAGTGAAGCAGCAGATATGTGATGGGGGTGTCACTTTCCTTTGATCACTGGGTCACCTGAGGGCTCCCAGACTGTGAGAAGGGGCAGGCCAGGCTGAGGGACCCCCCCACTCCAGTGCCCGAATTTTCATGCACCAAGCCTCTAGTGCTGCTATAAACATGGATATACAAATATCTGTTTGAATCTCTGCTTTGAATTGTTTTGGATAGCTATTCAGTAGTAGAATAGTTACTAGATCAATGGTATTTCTATTTAAAAAATTTTTTTAATATATTTTATTGACTTTTTCAAAGAGGAAGGGAGAGAGAGAGAGAGTTAGAAACATTGACAAGAAAGAAACATCAATCTGCTGCCTCCCGCACACCTCCTACTGGAGATGTGCCCAAAACCAAGGTACGTGCCCTTGACCAGAATCAAACCTGGGACCCTTCAGTCTGTAGGCCCATGCTCTAGCCACTGCGCCAAACCAGTCAGGGCTCTATTTTTAAAATTTTGAGGCACCACCATATGGTTTTCCATACTGTGGTCACACCATTTCACATTCCATCAGCAATGTACTAGGATTCCAATTTCTCCACATCCTCGGCAACATATTTCCTGGGTCCTTGGTCCTGATGTGTGCTAAGTTGTATGTCACTCTGGTTTTGACTTGCAATTACCTAATAATTACTGACACTGAGCATCTTTTCATGTGCTTAATGGCCTTCTGTGTGTGTTTTTTGATAAATGTCTATGAAGTTCCTTCTATTTTTCACTTGGGCTTGTTTTCTGTATTGAGTTAATAATGTTCATCTCTTAGCATATTTCAAGAACCTGTTATAACATTCCAAATATTCACTCATGAAAGATTTTTATTTTTAAAAAGTCTCCCCAGAAGTTTAGATGTGAGTTATGACAGCTTACCCTTATCCAGTAAGAATTGTATAACCCCAAGCAAGTTCAAAAAAGGCAATTTAGCACTGAGTCTATTAAAACTCAATTCCTTGTGCACAAGGTCAAACTTATCAAACAATGTTCCTAGGACCAGAAGTGCTCTGGTTTGTAATAGTCATGACACAGCAATGATGCCATTGTCTATCGTTCTCTCTCCTGATTCCTCAGAAAGCACATTTTCTGAAACAAAACCTGACAGATTTTTTCCTAATTATCCTAATAGTGGGGTGCTCTATTCTGTTATATCAGAACAGCTAGAAAGCAGGCTCGTACCATTCCACACAGTTTGTTTGAGATGGATTACATGAGCCACCCACACTCTCCCAGCCAGAAAAGAGCAGAGTGGACACTCGAACCCCGGTCAGCGTGACTGTCGGTCCTCTGCCTGGTCCCTGGCACCATAGCATGTGCTCAATGCTGATACTTTCTGTGTCATTCTTGTCCTCTTCCCACCCACTAAATACCACCGCTAACTTGTTTTCCTAAATATGTTAAATATGTGAGAAAAGGCCAGTTTATTAGTCAGTGTTCCCAGGAGAAACAGAACCAACAGGATGTGTGTGTATATATATATATATATATATATATATATATATATATATATGATTTATTTTAAGGAATTGGCTCGTATGATTGTGGAGATTTGGCAAATCTCACACGGGGAGGGGCAGGCAGCAGGCTGGAGAGCAGGAAAGAGCTGCAGCTTTGCCCAGGAATGGCCAATCTTTGTACTGTTTGGATGAAGCCTAGGCCCACATTGGGAAGGACAATGTGCTTTATTCAAAACCCACTGATTTAAATATTAATCTTATGCAAAAACTCCTTCACAGGAACATCCAGGATAATGTCTGCCCAAACATTGAGGCACCATTGTCCAGCCTAGTGGATGCATGAAATTAACCATCATAGGCAGCTAGGAGAATAGTTCCCTCAGGGAAATCCCATACAGAATAGGGGAAGGAAGATGAGAGGAATCCACATACAAACATAAACACATTGTGTTGTCTTTCATGTACTTGCTTATTTCCATGGTGTCTGCTTTTGGGGGGTGGACTGAGCTGTCACAAGGAGACAAGCAGAAGTGCTTGTGAAAGAAGAGGAATAAAAAGGAGAACTGAAAACCACCAAAACCCCACACCCTTCAAAGAGATGGTTTTCTCAGCCCACAAGCCTTCCTTCCTCTCCCTTCCACTCCCCTCTACTGTGCAATTTTCCTTAGAATCAGGAATGTGGAATTAATGAGGGAATAAGTATGGTACTGATCCTATTCCAGTAGGCTGGGGCCATAGGGGAATAGGTCTTGGGTTTTGCTCCTGGCTGCTGCCAGAGGTTTAGTAAGATCAGTAGGAATTGGGAAGGGAATCCCAATTCCAAGAATGTGAGAACATTCCTGGCAATGCCATGGGAGGGCACTGTTTGACTCTTTGGGAAAGCACTTCTACTTGTGCAGGTGAGGAGGGAGGAGAAGAAGGGACAGGGAACAGCAAGAACAGAGGGCTGGGCACCCTACACCATCAGGCCCATGTTTGCCAAGAAACACACAAAGTGAACCTGGACGTTGCCTTTTGTAACATTCAGAAATGCGAGAAAATAGCTTGCAGAGCTGTTTCCACTCCAGCTATCAGACACACAACACATGTGTCTCAGGCACAAAGACGCACAAGCTCAGCTTTCACCTCTCACTTACATGTTTATTTTTTAACCAAATAAGCCTGCTTCTCTCATTTTCTCATCAGTTGCTTTGAAAGGAGAGGAAATAAGGACACCCACAATTTAAAGCAAAAGGAACGAGGGAAATTTGGTATGTACAAATCTTCTGTGGTCTTGCAGATTTGATGTGTACCTCAACTATCTACAAACCTAATGACAGATAGATACACCCCCATCCCCACTATGCTCATGTCCCATCCCTAGAATCTGTGAATATGTGACTTAAAAGGACTTTTAGATGGGTGGGATTATACTATTGTAAAAATCATGAGATTTTTCAGATGGACCCAATGTGATCAGAAGGTCCCCTATGGTTGGGAGGTCAGAGAGGATAGAAACTATCCTCTGGCTTTGATGATGTGAAGGGCCATGAGTTGAGGAATCCAGTTGTATACACACACACACACACACACACACACACACACACACACACACTAGAGGCCCAGAGTATGGAATTTGTGCATGGAGTGGGTGTCCCTCAGCACAGCCTGCACCCTCTTCAATCTGGGACCCCTCTCGGGATGTCTGACTGCTGGTTTAGGCCCAATGCCTATGGGATTAGGCCTAAACCAGCAACCGGACATCCCTCTCACAATCTGGGACCGCTGGCTCCTAACTGCTCACCTGCCTGCCAGCCTGCCTACCTGATCGCCCCTAACTGCCTCTGCCTCAGCCCCTGCCACTGTGGCTTTGTACAGAAGGAAAGCAGGACAACAAGAAGATGTCCAGTCAACCCAGTCTAATTAGCATATTACCCTTTTATTAGTATAGATTTAAATATCTGTTGATGTCAGAGAGGAAAAGAGAGGGAGAGAAATAGAAACAACAATGATGAGAGAGAATCATTGACTGGCTGCCTCTTGCACACCTACTGGGAATCAAACCTGCAACCCAATCATGTGCCCTCACCATGACCTCCTGGTTCATATGTCAATGCTCAACCACTGAACCACACCAGCGGGGCACTAGGTGCTTCTAAAACCTGGGAAAGCAAAGAAAAAAGATTCTATCCTAATCCTAAAGCCTGGAGAGCAGCCAGCCATGCTGAGACCTTGATGTAAGCCCAGTGAGACCCATTTTGGATATCTGACTCCCAGAACTTCAAGATAAGAGTGTGTTGTGTTGCCGAAACCGGTTTGGCTCGGCGGTAGAGCATCGGTCTGTGGACTGAAAGGTTCCGGGTTCGATTCTGGTCAAGGGCATGTACATTGGTTGAGGGCACATACCCGGTGAGGGAGGTGCAAGAGGCAGCTGGTCAATGTTTCTCTCTCATCAAACATTTCTATCTCTCTATCTCTCTCCCTTCCTCTCTGTAAAAAATCAATAAAATATATAATATATATATTTAAAAAAAAAAGTGTGTTGTGTTGAGCCAGTTTATTTGTGGTCATGTGTTAAGCAGCCACGCCTGAGGCCATGCAGGATTAAACAGCTTCCCACAATCACCTGGTCACAAATTAGCCCAGAACAAGGGCTACAAAGACCCCCTGAGTGAGCCTGGCTCTAACCTGCAACTGAAAAAAGCTACACATTTCATGGATCTCAAATCTGTTCCCGATAAACAACTGCTTAAAGGGGTATAGAACGAAGTAACAGGTATGTGTCTTCAGCTCTCCCATATAAGGGCTGGAGCAAGGTGGCCCTGTCCTTCTGGCCTGTGGGAGACTGTCTGGACTTTAGGCCCAGGCCCTCTAGGCACCTTCCTCCTGAAAGGAGGGCTGACATTCACTGTTGTTACATCAGAGGGAAGCTCCCTCAAAAATAGAGTGGGTGGTGCTCATTCAAGGGAAACTGCTTTTCTTAGGAAGTCATGTTTAGTCTCTATTTCAATCCTAGGATCTACATTGTTTGGAAATCTATCTTTGAAGCTGATTTTAAAATATCAAAAATAATGGGGAAAAAGGAGCACATAGAGATAATTTGTTCTTGCTGCCAAATATTTGTTGACTCTCCATGACCATTGTATTACATTTAAACTGTAAAAATGGCTAGAGACGACCCTAAAAAATTGCCAGTCACATGTTTCCCATTAAACCAGACAGGTAAGATATACTAGGTTTTCTGTATGTCAGACTGTCGAGTAATACTAGTAGACAATTACCCATTACACCAGCGTATCAAATAAGTTGGAACCTAGGTGATTACAGAAGTGGTAATTTTATTAATTCTTTACAGACGTTCAAGAAGTGCTTCTTAGTTTGAAATGTAACTGACTACTGCCTTTTCATTATGGTCCTTTTCTTAAGCCCATGTTGGCCTGGGACAGGGCTGTAGACATGCACCTGACAAAACAGTGCTCTTGAGGTTTAGGTTCCTACCAAAATCTAAGTGTCATTGCCATGGCCTCAGGAGTTGGCTTGCTTTTGTTTCCTAGGTAAGAAGACACAGACACAAGGCAGTAAAATCTACTTGTGAAGGTCACCATCCAGCCGGCTGAGTTAGGTCCTAACCACAGTCTGAGTGCAAAGTCCAAGCTCCTTATCAAGAAGTCACTTTTCATTATATTTTAAAACACAAAGCTGGCTGCTCACCAGAAGTTTCCAGAGAACCACAGTGGGGCATGGGGCCCAGTGCACAGGCCAGACTGCTGGGACTGACCCTCCGGTGTGTGACTGTCATTTGGCGTCCTTGTCTAGTTATTGGAAACACTAATAGGACTTTCCTCACAGACTGTTAGATTCTGTGGGTTAAAAATGCTTGAAAGGCCGAAACCGATTTGGCTCAGTGGATAGAGCATTGGTCTGTGGACTGGAAGGTCCCGGGTTCGATTCCGGTCAAGGGCATGTACATTAGTTGCAGACACATCCCCGGTAGGGGGTGTGCAGAAGGCAGCTGGTTGATGTTTCTCTCTCATCGACGTTTCTAGCTCTCTCTCCCTCTCACTTCCTCTCTGTAAAAAATCAATAAAATATATATTTTTAAAAACACTTGAAAGGCTTAGAATAGTACCTGGCACACAGCACAATACTCACTGAAAGTCTAGTCACTGGGATGGATGGATTTCAATAAAAAGACCTAGTTCGGCCTGGCCAGTGTGGCTCTGTGGTTGAGCATCAACCTATGAACCAGGAGGTCATGGTTCAATTTCCTCTCAGGGCACATGTCCAGGTTTTAGACTCAATCCCTAGTGTGGAGTCATGCAGAAAGCAGCTAATCAATGATTCTCTCTCATCATTGATGTTTCTCTCTCTCCCTCTCCCTTCCTCTCTGAAATCAATACAAATATATTTTTTAAAAGATGATTATAATTATTTAAAATAATAATTTAAAAAAATCTCGCCCAAACCTAGCTCATGTTACTGAGGCCCAGCACTGGTTAGTGTAAGCTTCTTTAATAAGAGGTCCCCAAACTGACCACTGTTAGTCGGAATTCCATCATATCAGGATCTGTGATTGTTGGAAGTGATTTATAAACATAACCATCGTGGGAGAAAAATAAAAGTTTACAAAAAAAAGTGAACTCATAATTTTTTTTTTTACAGCCTATAATAGTCCCATGGTTCTGAGCACATATGTGATTTCTGGTGAAAAGATATTTTAAGGGTATAATTTGTTTTCTGGATCAAATAAGTATGACAGATATTTAGGAAAAAATGTCAATTATCTCAAGGTCAATGGATTTGTTCAACAAAGTGGAATCTAAGATATAGTTGAGTTATATTTGGAAGTTCCCCTCGGTTACCATCTAATTTTAAAAATAGACTAAGAACTTTGAGGAACCTGAAGGAGCTGAGTGAGTCAAAGTGACTCTGTTATTCTGATGATTCAGAACAAGAGGAAAGATATTACTCCCCAGTCCTTTTGTTTAATACTGAATCCCATTTCTCATAGCGACTAAAATAGCTAAAACAGAGACTTCCCTTTCTAAAAAAATAAAGTAACCTAAAATGAATAAAATCCCCAATGGCCTGAATGGTGACACCAGAGCCCAGTCACTCCTTTAACCATTATACCGATTGCTTCCACGACTCTGGACATGTTCTGTGTGTGTAGTTTTAAATCAGGTCATTCCTGTAGAAACCTTTAGGAATCTTTATTGCTTCTTTCATCTTACTACTTACCAGGCCCAATTTTTCTATACACATGGGAACTCATGCCCAGAAGGAACACTCAGCATCAAAAGCATGCCTTCTGACTCAGCATCACTCAAAGAGCCTGCTGAAGGGGCTCAGAGTAATAATTTATTCATCCCTTCCAAAAGCAAGCGTGGCCTTTATTAAACCACAGAAACACTTGGGACTGAGGCATGACAGTTCAAAAAGTGATGAGGTAAGTTATATAACACAGCACCCTCAATCAGAGAGCACCTTTCTCAGGTCCACATTCTTTTTCAAACCATTTTTTATTTTTTAAATTTAAATATAGTTTATATACAATATTATATTAGTTATACCAATCTCAGGTGTATAATATAGTGATTTGACTTTTTTTAAAAAATATATGTTTTTATTAATTTTAGAGAGAGAGGAAGGGAGAGGGAGAGAGATAGAAACATCAATGAGAGAGAGAATCATTGACCAGCTGCCTCCTGCACACTCCTTTCTGGGAATCAAGCCCAAAACCCAGGCATGTGCCCTGATCAGGAATTGAACCATGACTCTCTGTATCTTAGTTTCCACTTTGGTGCATGGGTCAACTCAACCACTGAGCCACACTGGCTGGACTATTTGACATATCTGTAGCTTACAATGCCATCACCACAATAATTCTGGTAATCATCTATTGCTGTGCAAATGTACCACAATCTTGACTATATTCCCCTTCATGTTTTTCATCCATTCTCTACCTCCTCCCCTCCAGCAACCATTCTTGTCCTTATAATCTCTGCTTCTCTGAGTCAGTTTTTTTGTTTGTTTTGTTTAGATTTTACATATAAATGAAATCATATGGTATTCCTCCTTTTCTCTCTTACTAGGTCACTTAACGTACACCCTCTAGGTGCATTCATGTTGTCACAAATATGGCTTTCATGTGGCTGTGTAATATTCCATTTTATGCACGTACCATGTTTTCTTTATCCATTTGTGTATTGATAGACACCCAGGTTGCTTTTCTATCTTGGCTATTTTATAAATAATGCTGTAATGAACATGGGAGGCCACAGTACCTTTTCTAATTAGAGGATTTTAACCTGGTGTTTTATATTCTTTGGTGCTGGATTCTTCACTGTCAGGAACTGTGAGCTCAGCACATCTAAAGCAATTCATAAAGAAGCAAATCAACAAGTTACTCAGGGTTCTCAGTAGAACCTGAGCCAGAGAGACAGTCAGTTAACTTAGATTCTGGTCACTCACTCCTTCCCAACAAGAAAGCAGATCACCAATACCTATTGTTTCTCCAGGATCACTCTTTCTGGGCAGGACTTGCTTTCTCTGGGTTCTGCTTCAATAACTGACCTCATGCACACAGACATGTCCAATCTCCTTCCAGGCTTTTATTCTAAAGTGTTGTCTTTGCTTATAAACTTATTCCAAGTCTAGTCTGTACATCCAGTTGATTTATGCTAAACTGTGCTTCTCTGTGTTCTAGATGTGGGACACGACTTACAGGAATGAGGCATCTCTCATCTGGATGTCTTCCTTCTGTTCCCCTTGGGGAATCTGTTTTCTCTTCCTCTCTATTTCTCTCTCTCTCTCTCTCTCTCTCTCTCTCTCTCTCTCTCTCTCTCTCACACACACACACACACACACACACACACACACCAGTACCTACTCAAGAACATCACTGTTTCATCATTTCAAGCACAATGTCAAACAGGTTAAACATGATTATAAAACATCTGAGACTCGGTGATTATATTGATATATTGACTGACCAGATGTATAATGAGAACCATTCAACAGAGGGTTTTGTGCGACATTGTTGTTTCCATGTCTGCCCCCACCAAGATGGAAAAGGACTTGTCCTAATAGGACAACACCATCTGGGCGAGGAAGCAGCCCACTCCAGAGCCAGGGAGAATGGTCAGCAAATCTCAGGGTCCTAAAAGGGGCACACATCCTCAGCATTGGTTACTATTTATGCCGGATCCACGCTACCTTGAGAAAGTGCACTGTTTTGCAGAAGCCGTTTTGGCTCAGTGGTAGAGCGTTGGTCTGTGGACTGAAAGGTCCCAGGTACAATTCAGGTCAAGGGCATGTACATTAGTTGCAGGCACATCCCCAGTAGGGGGTGCGCAAGAGGCAGCTGATTGATGTTTCTCTCTCATCGACAATGTTTCTAGCTCTCTAGCTCTCTCCCTTCCTCTCTGTTAAAAAAAAAAAAAAAAAAAAAAAAAAAAAAAAAAAAAAAAAATCAAAAAAATCTACTTAAAAAAAAAAAAAAAAGAAAGAAAGAAAGAAAGAAAGAAGGAAAGTGATACTATGTTGAAAGGAAGAAAAGCCATACCACCCTAAAAGGACCTGTAAGTCATTAGACCCACAGCCAAGAACATTCCTGGGAAGATGTCCAACTCCAGTCCTTAAGGAAATTATTCATTGTATTCTAATTATTGTATTTTATTGAGGTACAATTGATAATGATGCTGGTCAAAGGGCACAAAGTTTCAGTTCTAAGATGAATAAGTTCTGAGGATTTGAAGTCCAGCAGTGATAGTCCAGCAGTGATTGGACTTAAAATGCTGTACTGTGTGCTTTAAAGTGGTTAGGAGTGGATGCTAAGGGTTCTCATAATTTTTCAATCTGGGAATAAATATGACTTTTGAGAGGGCTGTTCAGTCTCCTGTCTGTGACTTGTCAACTGCCAAGAAACTAATCAAACCTCAAGTTGAATTGGACAGGATTTTGCTTTGTCAAATTTCGGTCATGGGGGTGAGAGTGGGGCAATGGGAAGATATGTACACATGTAATACCTTAATTAAAAAAATGGGGGGGGGGAATTTCAGTCATGGTAATGCCTACATAAAACTTGTCTATTTAAAATTACTCTTCTGATATATAGGTGGTTTCTAAATTCCAATGTTAGCTAGCTAGGGGGGAAAAATTAAAGCAAACGATTTTTTAACATCTTTGCTGAAATAAATTCACTCAAACTATTCCAATAAAACATCTTATGTGACCTGCAATACTCTGGAATTGGTTCGCGGAGCCACAGCTGCTCTTACTAAACTCAAGGCATTTGGGTAGTTCCTATTTTTACTGTATGGAAGGAAACATGCTGGTCACCTCCCACGAAAGCTGATGTCACCTCCAGGACACTGAAGACTTACAAATCACCCCAAATGTGTCAGCTCTATTAGTAAGAACACCCAGGGTGCGCTGCTTTGTGAGCAGGGGGACTGCAGCCTGAGCCTGTGGGAATACCCTCAGCCCAGCAGCCCCAGACAGTGTGAGAAGTGCAGGGCCCCCCTCACAGCCACCTCAGCTCGCACCTCCTGCTCCAGGGCTTGGCCATACAAGGAAGTCTTCTCCAACCAGGATGACTAAGCCCTGACCGGCCACGGGGGAGGGGAGAGGGAGCACTGCCTGGCTGTCAGCGCACACCTTGTTTGCTTTGGCATGTCCTTTGGTGACCACTGCCATTCCTCCTCCTGGATCCAGAAAGTGGGGCCCGAGGTCTAGGAGAAGGAGTGAGCTGTGAACTAATTTCAGCACCTACCCCTTGGCACTGAAGAGTTGAGTCCAGGTCTGTCCAGCCCCCCAGGGGCTGCCCTGACTCTCCAGTGCACAGTGCGAGACAACCTCTCATCTCTAACTTAACCCTGAAGCTCCTATAGACTCATACTGAGTGTAAACTTCCAATTCTCAGGGCTCCTCCCTACCCAGAGTCTGCCAGCTCCCTCCCCCTGCTCCCTCCTCCATCTACACCCCCACCCCCCCCCACCCCCCGCCCTGCACCCTTTCCCCCCACTCTCTCTCCAGCCTCTTATCCATAAACTCCCCTGACAACCTTCCTGGCTACTCCCCAGCACAGAGTCCACACAAACCTTTCTTTCACTGGACACACATCCTTCTCTCTCAAGGCCTTTGCCCAGAACAGTTCAGCCCCTACCAGTCCCTCTATTGACAGGTCACTTCGTCACTTCTGGGATTGGGCTTTAACTCCCAGGGGACTTAGGTGGACCCCTTCTACATTCTGCCACACTTTGTGTTCATCACCACCAAGAGGAGAGAGCCTTGCAAACCCAGTGCTGTCCCAGGACCACCAGCAGAGAGGTGGTGTCTCAAACGTACAATAGGGGAGTATGTGAGATGGAGGAAGCCAAGGCCCAGAAGGGGTGGGAGTCCCTGAAGAATGTGTCAGATCCTGGGACACGGGCTGGTCTGTAGCTGGGAGCCTTGTGTTCCCTGAAGAAGATGCAGGCTGAGCTCCCACTGCTTGGCCTCTCGAAAGCGGGGAATACAAACAAAGCCCATTTAATGTCCCACCCACAGTGTATGAGCACATGTGTCTACACGTATATAGTAACGAAGAGGGCAAGAGCAGTCAGAGAAGAGAGCTCACCCCAGTGAGGTTCTGAATTTATAAACACGATCTAAAGTTAGCCATCTCTAGAAAGGATAACAGAAGCAGGGCTCTCAGAAAGAAATGGGGACCCACTTGCTAACAAAGTGAAGCTATTTCATGGGGTAACAGATAACAAGTTGGGAGAATAAACGAATCACAAGAGCCTCGTTTATTTAAAATGGATGTAAAGAATAGAAGCAGCTGAAACCAGTTTGGCTCAGTGAATAGAGAATGGGCCTGCAGACTGAAAGGTACCAGGCTCGGTTCCAGTCAAGGGCATGTACCTTGGTTGTGGGCACATCCCCAGTGGGAGGTGTGCAGGAGGCAGCTGATAGATGTTTCTCTCTCATTGATGTTTCTAACTCTCTATCCCTCTCAATTCCTCTCTTTAAAAAAAATCAATAAAATATATTTTTTTAAAAAACAATAGAAGCAGAATAGCCAGAGACAGTCACATTCTAGAAAAAGAGCTGCCTTCCCTGGAGCAGAGTGCCCCCAAAATGATCAGGGAGAATCTGGGTGATTGGCCAGGATCTCTGGGCAGAAGTCATGAATCATTCCTCATGATCTCTCTCTTCCTCTCTCTTTCCATCTCTCTCTCTCTCACTCTCCCTTATCTAATCCCTCTCCGTCTTGCTCTCCATTTATCACTTAGAAAACTCCCTTAAAATAATCCAACAACATCCGCTGTGCTCCCTCCTCTTATCTATGCATGGGTTTCTTATTACTCTGCCACCAAGAAAAGCCCACACTCCCCCTAACAGATCCTGTTGTATTATTTCTATGATTCTAAATCATTAGAAGTTAAGGGGGGGAAAAAAAACAAAAACAAAAAATACCTCTGCAAAACCCATTCACCAAAAATGGGTCCTTATGGAGAATCTTAACATGTCCTATGTGTAGGCGGGGGATGGGTGCTAGGAAGCTCATAGTGGAACCTGGCCTGCATGCATAAGCCATGCAGACTGTTAGCATATGTGTACATGCTGCCTTGGCATCTAAACTTTCTATTCACAGTATAGCCACCTTCCTTTGGATGTGTCCTTTAGCTTTTTGTTTGTTTGACTTTAAAACAAATCTGAGAATAAGTCTATAAAGAAAGTTTCTGAACCCTCCACTGCGGTCAAAACATTGGCTTGGAGAAAGACCCGTAGCCAAGCAACCTGAGAAGAGAGGGGAGCCTCCTGCTCCAGAACCAGATGCCAGGGACAAAGGTTTCTATGTGCCGCTCCCCTGTCTGGAGCCTTGGAAAGCAGCGTGTTTTAGCCAAAGAGGCCAAGGTCAAGTGAGGCAAGGACATAGAAGGCACTTCTTCCTCCCAGGCCTCCGGGCTGGCTGTGAGACCCACGGGTCCAGTTGGGGAGTTGGAGCTAGAATCTTCCAGATTCTCTTCACAGGAGAATTCAACTGGGCACCCCCAGGGCCGACCCTCCACCCCATGTCTGTTAGGACTGCAGCCCCTGTGAGGCTGGCTTAGTTAAAGTTGTTGACAGTATTGAATATTGGCATTTCACTGAATCCTCAATCATTCTCAGAGCTTGGCAGATTATTTTCATGTTTCTAGTGACTGATTACATTGTTTCCAGAACAATTTAGCTCCCTTGCTAACAGTAATACTGCTTCAGTCTGTTGCTCGCCTCCTCACCAGGTCTAAACTCACGTGTTTTTTATAACAAATGTGAGACTAGATGGTAGAAGCAGAACAGGTAAGAAGTTATGCTGTACCATCATCACAGAATGAAGAAAGTGGGGACCACAACACTAAGACACTAGAAAGCAGGAGACATTTCAAATGATATTCTAGCTGAAGTTATTGGCTGGAGTTTTCCATTTGTGACCAGCAGAACTAGGTTCAAACTCAGGTCTCCACACCAAAATCCTAGATCTTTTCCCTTACCCAGCAGGCACGCCATTAATTTTGGTGCATGTGTGGGGGTGTTAACAAAAATGTATTTTATTTTTTTACTACCAACAGATACTTTGCCAAATCAAAAAATAAATGAGAAGAGTTATCCATGAAGAAGAGAGGAAAAGCAGGTGGGCGTCACCAATGTGGAGAGAGAACACCTGTGAGAACCCTGGTGCTGTCTCTGCTCACTGCACAGGAGGCGTGGGCTGAAGGCAGCATGTCCCAGTGTAGCGCATTTACTCTTGTATTTTCCTCAATCTAGGGGAGAAGGAGAGAGAGTGGGAGGAAAAGGGGGATGGAAATGTAGCTGGGGTTGCAGATTTGCTCCAAGTTGACTCCTGATGGGAAACCAAGGAAAATGCCAAGATGAGAGACAGAGTTTAAGCCTGCAGCTGGTGAAGGACCGAGGCCCTCTGTCCAGCAGCCCTGGCGATGAATCCTGCCCACAGCACAGGAGTGCAGGCAGACCTTCCCTTCCCCGATGAGTTTCAGGCCGGGCACAGACACTTGTGAGACCCTGAGCAGAGGGTCCAAGGAAGCCCACCTGAACTCCTGATCCCTGGAGTGACTGTTCCTGTGATATGTGTGGGCTGGCATAAGCCACACAAGTTTGCAGGAATTTGTGAGGCAGCAGTAGAGAATTAAGGTGCATCATGTCCTACTGAGGTGAGCTGCACAGTAACCGGGCATGCAGTTCTGCTCTCTGGTATCTTGGAAGGCCAAAGTTAAAATACCTCCAGTTGAACTATTAAAATACATGCATTGCAAAAGAAGAAGGAAAGAGAAATGGCTCTGTCTTTCCATGTTAGCTGAGATCCCTGTATATTATTCCCTGAATAACTGAGCTCATGAGCTTAGTTGGGCAGAATGACATATTTCCTATCTGAACCACAAGTCTGTGTGATTAGCTTTAAAAAAAAAATCTTTTGTAAAAACAGGCATAACTTTGGGGGTCTGACAACTCTAAACTTTATTGTTTTTTGAAAGATGAAACAGAGTGGGCCGGAGACCAGGATGCCAGGACACAGGCTTTATTGAAGAGAAGAGTACCACTGCTGGCTGCCTTCCTGAGAAAGAGTATGAGGGCCTGGGTTCATGCACCTTTTTATGGGAGAAAAGAGAGGGGATGGGGCTAAGGGCACTCAGCACACGCTGATTGGTGGTTTCATGTAAGGCCTATGATTAGGGACCTAGGGACTTAGGAATCGGGGGCTTAGGGTATTTGGCAGGTGCTGATTGGTGGTTCAGTGCTCAGGAATGTCCAGCTACAGGTGGAATTTACATCCGTCCATCAGTTGGAGGAAAGGAGGATCTATCACTTTTATTTAACTGTAATATTTTTATACCAAAACAATACTAGCTCACTGGAGGAAAAAATCAATTCTTGTAACAAGCAAAAGAAAGGAAATTAAAATGTCTAGATTTATTTACACATATATACACACACAAAAATGCACACACACAGACCTCTTATTTCTTACCTTGCCTCTTATTAACCTTTCCTGAATGTTTCTTCAAGTCAATAGTTATTTACCCTTATAAGTGAAACAGCAATTGAAAACTGTGTGTATTTTTATCATAATTTGCATCATTTACTGTCCTGTTTGAACATATCTATCATATTCTAAATTACAGACAATTCTATGACAAATGACCAGTCCTCTAAATTACAAAAACAGGCATTTTAAGAAGATAAAATTCAGTGTACACCAACTTTTCCAAATGTAGTATGCTCTAGAAAGGCATACATGATTCTAGAGCACAAATTCTGGGCTGCGGGCACTGGAGACCTCTACGTGGAGGTGCTTAGAGCCTCCTGTCCTTGGAGAGTAAAGACCACCTGTGTGCCAACGTCAAAACACCCAGTGTTCCTTTCAGCATCACTGAGCCTGCTGAGCTCAATCCATCAGCCAGTTGCTCTCAGACTCTGCAATCATCAGAACAGCTGGGAGCTTGTTAAAAATACATATTCCCTGGCAGCATGCCAGGAAACTGGACTTTGGTGCTTCTGGTCGAGCCAGAAAAAAAAATAGGCCAGGTGATTTCCATAATCATAGGGGTTCAGGATTTCTCCATTAATCCTGGCCTACAGCAGAGATCAGACTTCAGGCTTGTCCATGGCAGGCATTTTTTTCCCCTCTTTTACAATAAAATTTTGATGCTCAGAGACATGAGTGGGAAGATGAGGTGGAGCGTATTTACACAAGTATCCAACCTAAGTCTGAGCACCCCACTCCCTTTCTGTCTGGAGTGGCCCTATAGCAAATAGTTTGGTTGTGTTGCTATCACAGGATTCTCTAGGTGGACAGAGGGCCTTTCTTAATCTCTTTCCCTCTTGTATCCATTCAACAAACACTTATTGAGCATCTCGCAGGCTCAGGTGCTGTGCCATCTCCACTGTGACCTGCAGATGAATGGGACCTCATGAAACTTGGGGTCACTGTATCCCAGTATGGTGTCTCCTGAGGCCAAGCCCCTAAGGGGTCCTTCTGGGTGTCAGCCGCAGGTAACTGGCAGGAGGTTAATCTCCGCAAAGAGTCAGCTTGTTCATCACTGGATGCAAGTATCTTAGATCTGGAGCTCCCAGCAGGGCTGAGCGCATCTGGCTGACATCTCAGGAACTCTGTTTCCTGAGGTAGGAATGTAGGTCTAATCTCCACAGCCAGCCTTTCCTGCCTTCCTCCTACCCAAGCTCGGCGCTAAGGTCCCCTCTCCAGTCATGATCCTTCTTGTCCCCCGTGCAGGTAGGCGGGTTAGGGTGCGACAGGACCCTTGGGGTGACAGGGGTCAGGACTTTGTCATCGCCGGCAGCGATGCCTACGTTTGCTCACCAACTATTGATAGGTAGAGCATCCGTTCTGATTCCTTCCTCTTGACCTGAGGCTGGAGAGGAAAACTGGGGCAGTCGAAGAACCGCGAAGGTTCCCGTGGCTCCGTGCGCCACCTGGCGAGGAATCCTGCAGGGATAAGGGTGCGTGCCTCAGCTGGAATTCTTTCCTTTTTGTACGCTAATCCCACCCACCAGCGGGGCTCCCCTCAAATGAGGTGCTTCGCTCACCTGCAGCGGTCCACGACCCCCCGCCCCTCGCCTCCCACCTCCCACCTGCCTGCTCCTCCCACTGGCGGTGTTACCAACGCCCCCAACCTGCGATGCTCCACCCCGCTCGTGATGTCCCGCCCACCGGCTGCGAACCTGTAGTGTGGAGCTCCTATCCACCTGCCAGGCTCTCACAATTGGAATGATCCCGCCTACCTAGGAGGCTCCTCCCAGATGCGATGCTCCGGGTGTTGAAAGGTCCGCCCTCACACACCTGGGCTCTTTCCGCCTGCGAGGCTCCCGCACCTCCGGAGCCTGTAACCAAGGGCGCGCCCCGCCCCGTCCGCAAAGCGCCCTGCAGAGCCGCACGCCCCTCTCCGCGGCGCCTCCTCCGCAGGCCCCGCCCCTGTGCCCGCCCCTCGCTTCCGATTGGCGCGCGCGGAGTGGGCGTGGCGAGCGGTTCTGAGCGGTGGCACCGCGGGCGGGGTGCACTGGCTGCCTAGCACCCGGCCCAGCGTGGTCTCCGATCTGTTCGCCATGGACCGCGGCGGCGACTCCAAGGCCCCCAAAGTCTCCTTCCTGGAGAATCTCTCCGGAACCGGCAAAGCCATCGGCGTGCTGACCAGCGGCGGGGATGCCCAAGGTGCGCTCCCACCTCCCCGGGGGGGGGGGGGGGGGGAGGGGGCATTGGAGAGAAGGGATGGAGGGACCAGGAGGAACCTGTGGGGACCCCGGGCCAGCGGCAGGGGTACGGGGAGAAGAAGAGATGTGAGAGAGCAGAGCAGCCCAGTGCCCGGCAACCACAGGGTCCGTGCAGCCTCCGAATCCCAGCGGGGCGAGAAGGGGAGGGATGGCAGCCCAAGCCTTCAACCGGAAGATCAATGAATTTTCCACCTCCACGTTATTTTAAAAAATTGAGGCTGGGCGACGGGGTCGTCTGGACCGTCCTTGTAGTTCATCTTAAATCCGACTCTTAGGATGGGCCCGGAGGCCCCCTGAAGGTGGGTGACGGCGCGGCCGCCGCCGATGCCAGGGCTCCCGCCCCGCGCTGTGCAGGGAACAGCGGGTCCCCGCGGCGCGTCCGGAGCACTCACGCCCCTGCACGGCGCGGGCGGAGTCCCCGCTGCTGATTTCGGGGCGCGGCTGGGGGGAGCGTGGGGTGGGGGGTCCCCGACCTGGATTGCCATGCGTCCGGCACACTGTATATCTACACTGGAGATTTTTTTTAAAAAGGGGTTTCAGCTGCTCTAAATCTTCTTTCCCCTTCCGGCTCGTGACCAAACCGAAAACTAAAACGAGTCACTAGGCCTCCCCGCCAGCCTCTCTTTGGGGGGAAGGACTAGGAAGCGGGGACTCCGGGACGACGTCACCAGCCCCGAGCGCGGACTCTGGGCACCCCGCCACGAGCGTGGAGGCGGATTTCGGGGAGATGCGGACAGGAGCTCGAGGCCCGCGGACGCACCAAAAAAACATTTCAATCTAATGGGGGAAGGATGGCCACGGGCCACGCCCCGGCTATCTGTCGCGCTGGGTGCACATGGGGACGCAGGGGTTCCCGGGGAGTGGGGTTTCCTATCTAGGCCAACCGCTAGGAAGTGGATGGGCGTTTTCCAGGCGGATGCGGACCTGGAGCCTGAGGGACCACGCAGGCGGAGACGCGTCTGGTAGCCGGTGTTTGGTTTTTTTCCCCCCTTCCTCGCCAGGCCCCCCAAGATTATGTTAAAGACCCTGCGGCCTAGTCTCCACCTGTTTGGAGGCCACACACAAAGAGGATGGAGGCTTGGGTGAGGGTTCTCGCGTCCTAGCCTGTGCCCACCCTCTCTGCGTCCTTCCCTTTGCCCTTGAGCCGGGCGTGGCTGGCTCGGGTGCCGCTGGTTGGCGCCCTTGGCGCGCGCGTACGTGATGCTTGGCCAGTCGCCGTCCCTGTGCCCTGCGCCCTGGGCCCTAGGCACCTGGCCCGCAGCATCCCCAGAGCGTCTGTCCCAGGCCAGGCCCTCCCAGTCCTCCTGAAAGTGTCTGCCGCAGCGTTGGTAATCGCCCCCGCCCGACAGGCCCACGCCTTTGCCTCCCAGGGAAGCCGAACTGTTCTGATTTGATATCCTAGGAAAATGACTCAGGTTATCAACATTCCAAAGAAAGAAGATGTTGTGATAGAGCAGAGGCTGGGATGGAGGAAATGGTAGAGTGAAATCGAGGACATCGCCCACGTTGTTACTTACATGAACACCAGGAAATGTGCCAGGTGGGGGTCGGGTGGGGCCCTATCAAAAGCACGTGTGTCTGCAGATGCTGGCACAAATGAGGAAGCATCTTAAATGAATGGCATCCTGCCCCTCCAAAGAGCACAAAACGTTGGCACAGGAAGGGGAACAGGCCTTAGGCCTCCAGGCTTCAAGGTCAGCGTTTCAAGGTTATTTTATAACCTTGTTGAAAAATATATATATATACATATGTCATTTTTTTGAATCCTTGTCCAAATATTAGCTTAGCTACCGGGTTGTTGGCATGTGGGCACTCAGGATAATGGTGCAACAGACAGAATCAGCATCCCCCCCCCCCCCCCCCCCCCCCCCCCCCGTTACTCATTCTGGCCCTGCTACCTGTGAACAGTCATAAAATTATTATTTCAGTTAGTCCACACCTTTTCTCCATGAAAAGTATACTCTGAAAACAAAAATTCTAAGAGAAGGCTGTTTGGTTGATGTCCTGTCAGGTTAGTAGGAAATGGCAATTCTCACCTCAGTGGGTAGTATCCTCTTTGATGTCCTGATGCTCACACCTGGCATATCTGGGCTGCCCTACATTCCTGACAACCAACCGTGGCCACTTGTATGCCCTCCCTCCCTCTTCCAGGCAGTTGGCTGTTGGCTATTTTTTCTTGGACTTCATGCAAAACACCAGATGTCCTATTTTGAGTCCATCTTGGATTTGCCTGAGTGTCTGGGAGCATTTCTTTCCGAGAAAGCTCTCGGAAGACATGCTCAGAGGGTCCGATTTTGGCAGCGGCAGATTTACAGACCCTTAGAGTAGAATAGGTTGGTTATTCCCAGAGATGTTTTGGGCTGCCCACCATTTCACCACTTTATCTTCATTCTAAGTGAGATTAGTGTTGGATTTCCTCTGAGATAGAAGGATTTTGCTCATAGCTGTAAATCCAAAAGAGCACACTCATGCCTTCTTTTCCTGGTAATGTTCTGATCAGATGTGAAGTTAAGGTGAAATTTTATGTTGAAGTGACTATAGCTTCTGTGAATTGGCATATTGTATATATTAGGAGTTGTAAAGGTCTTATCTCCAGGCCTAATTACATGGCTCCAAGACACGTGTGTCTTCATTTTGGAGGTGGGGACAAAGACCCACAATGAGGTAACCGACTTAGCGAAGGTTATGCGGCTTTGAAATGTCAGTGGCAGGATTTAAGCTTAGCTTTACAAGATCTCAATCTACTTGCTTTCCAGGCCATGGTGCTCTGGAGGGAGCTTTCTCAGAAAAAGCCTTTTTTACAGTGACAGCAACCACTCTAAAATACAGTGAGAGTGGCTGAAGTGATGTAACCCTTGATTCCAAAGTGGTGAAATGCTTTTGATTCCCAATGGAATTTGCATTATATAACCTATTAAAAAAAACAACCCCATCTATATTCCTGACTCCCTAACCCCACCCATTAGGGAAGAGTATTTCTAAAGCTAACTATTTTTTTTAAATTATTACTTAAGTTTCTTCTGTTGTCACAAGAAATCTGCAGACTTAAACTGATTTTTATTTTAACCTAAAATAAGTTCCACATTGCCAAATGAACAGACATAATCATGACTCAGTACCCAACCTCAAGCAAGACTGTGTCACACACCAAAAATGACTCATCATCTTCTGGAGAGGCTGGTAGGGCTGAGAGTTCTGAGCAATGGAGTGGACCCTAAGGGCACAGTGAACACGAGGCTGAGTCCTTTTTTGCCCATGGCAGAGTAAAGGGCATTCACTACATCGAGTCTATATACTTCTTCCCATTAATGGTAAGAATAGCTAGCATTTGCCAAAACTGATTTGGCTCAATGGATAGAGCACTGGCCTGCGGACTGAAGGGTCCCAAGTTTGATTCTGGTCAAGGGTATGTACCTTGGTTGCGGGCACATTCCCAGTGGGGGGTGTTCAGGAGGCAGCTGATCAATGTTTCTCTCTCATCGATGTTTCTGACTAACCCTCTCATTTCCTCTTTGTAAAAAATCAATAAAATATATATTTTTAAAAAGAATAGCTAACATTTAGTGACCATTGCTATGTGGCAGGTGCTAATGCTTCATGTTCTAATCCATCCTCATTTGACACATGAACAAGGAAGCTTTGAGATGAACTGAGTGTACATCTCAGAAGTTTGAGATGCCATCTGCTAAGCAGTAGGGATGCAGTGGAAATGGCACAGGTGCCATTCCCCAGGGCAATTCCCCAGTGCCTTTCTGGTACCCAGCACAAGGGTTGGCAGCTTACTAAGAAGTGTGGACCAATTCCTTCTTCTAGGCAGACTAGCTGTTTTCTTTTCTCATAAAGTCATGTCAATTAACTAAATCCCCGCTAATCCAAAGCACTCTTTCATCTAATGAGTGATGTCTGGGTAAAGTGAATGCCTGGAGATTTGCAGTCAGAAGTGTGAGGTACTGTGGATAGGGCCCAGTCACCTAGTTGACCCTCACTGAACGTGGATTTCTTGAACATTGCTTTGGGGTCCTGCTTGGGGGGTTTCTTCTGTGCTGGCCCTGTGTGGGCATTAGCGCCCTGTAAGATGCAAAGGGCAATTGAGAACAGTGGGCATCTCGCCCCACACTCCAGTCCCTTACTATTCTGGAATTCTGTACACTCTGTCTGGGGATCTTTTTTCTTTCTGTCTGACTTTTTAATATATTTTTATTGATTTCAGAGAGGAAGGGAAAGGCAGAGAGACATAAAAACTTCAATGATGACAGAGAATCAGTGATGGGCTACTTCTTGCATGCCCCACACTGGGAATAGAACCCACAACCCAGGCATATGGCCTGGCTGGGAACCAAAACCTATGACCTCCTGGCTCCCAGGTCAATGCTCCACCACTGAGCCATGGCGGCCAGGCCTCCAGGGATCTTTTCTGTTTATAGTATGATAATTTAATGAAAGTGTTTGGGTCTAGGAGGCAGAGTGTTAAAATGCTAGTGTTAACCTCATGTGTACTGTGGGAAGTCTGTGCAATTGCTTACTTGTCTACAAATGCAAACACTGTTGTGTGACATTTTGTCATCTTCAAAAAGCATGTTTCCCCCCTTGTTTCAAACCTTCCATCATGGAGAATTGGGGCCATTTGAGTATGATGCACCCATCCACTGGGCTGTCAGAAGCAGTTATAGTTAGAGACATGAAGATAGAGCAAAGCCATTCGAAAGGCAGACATCAGAGCACAGCATGGTCCATCCACTAGGACTGTAATGTGCTGAGAAGATGTGGGGATGAAGAACAGGTGACCATGTGTTAAGGAAGTAGTTGAGTCACTTTTCCAGTTACTCTTTTCACCCAGCTTGCTGTGTTTTTATTGGTTACAAAGTGTCTGCCAGCAGGCCCCTTCATCCCATGTGCCTTCCCCAGACACTCAGCATGCTGGGGATTACAGTCCTTGTGCTTGTCAGGAGGAAAGAGGCAGCCAAGCTGCTAGAGCGGTGCCCTGAGCTTCTCTCTGCCAGCAGTGAGGCAGGGTCTTACATGTTTTCATTTGGAAAATGAAAGTGGAGTCACTCAACTCTTATCTCCTTCCTCCGCTCCCCCTTCCTGTTCTCAGTGAAAGGCTTAAGGCCACAGGAAGACTCCCAGGACAAGGAAAATGTGCAAAAGAGAAAGGCGTGTCATTGCTCTGCCTCTGACCTTGCTGCCCTGAAATCCACAGCCTCTTTTCTGTACTTGATGCGGCCTTGCCAAGGTGCAGACTGTGATTTAGAAGGTCTAGGGGAGGCCTGAGAATCCACTCCAACTGCTGGTCCCCCTGGTCAGCTGAGGACCGGGCTTCAGTCCTGAGTCCACGGGAAGTTCAGATCCCTCCAGCAATTTTCTTTGACGGTTCTCTGACCAGGAGTTTGACTGGATTGTAATATAGGACCCTGTCTATAAAAAGATGGAAACAAGTCATCAATCAGATCAGAAGTTTCTCTTGCTTAGACCAAGGGTGGGGAACCTTTTTTCTGCCAAGGGCCATTTGGATATTTATAACATCACTCGGGGGAGACACACAAAATCATCTACTTAAAAATTAGCCTGCTGTATTTGGTCAAACATTTACTTAACTCACCCCTAATGCCTTGGCCGGGCCAGATCACATGATTTCTTAGGCCTTATAGGGCCCATGAGCTGGACATTCCCCACCCCTGGCTTACATGTTAGGGGGAAGGGTGCCCTGGGGTAACCCGTGCTGCCAGTCCTCCCCATCTTCTCAGCTCTGCTCTAACATCCCAGGTCTGTTTCCATTGAACTGTTATACAAATTAGCGTTGGCCTCCCAGGTGAAGGCAGACCTCGGCCCTCCTCTCGGGCAGTGACCAGGTGACCTGGGGGCGGATGAACATGGGAAGAGGCAGACCTGGGGGCAGTCTTGGTCCTTGGAGCGCCCAGGCCAGCCTGTGTCAGGGACCCTCCACCTGGCCTGGGGCAGTGGCGGCCGGAGGCCTCCTGGGGAGGTGGCAGGGGAAGCCTGCAGGGGCTTTCAAGGAAGAGGTCAGAGCCAGATGGGCAAGGTTCCTGGGGAGCGGCAGGTGGGGAGGACTTTGGATTTAGTCTGTGTGACCCTGTGACCAGGAAACCACCTGGAGGCACTGGCTGCCAATCATAGGGGTGGTTTTATGGTGGTGGGAGGAGGGGGAGGAGGGAAAAGCGGGAGGAGGGAAAAGTTTAGGATCTCAGGAGGAGCAGAATTGGGCCTCCTGTGGAGGGTTTGAGGGGCGGGGCTGGGCAGCCAGCAGGGCCTCCTCTGCATGGAGGAGGGGACCAAGGGTCATGGGATGGGTTTGTAAATGGAGGGTCTGGCCTCTGACCTGCTCCCTGTGCAGCAGGAAGCAATGCAGAGTAGGAGGTGAATGGAGGTGGAGGCAGATAGGGTCGGTCAAAGGACATTGTTTAGAGCAGTGCTTATCTGCTTAACTGGCAGGAGCAGCCACAGGAGACAAGCTGCACAGGGTGCGAGGAGAGGAACAGTCTCGCCTCTCAGGGGGAGCTCTGTGCTGATGCATGTGGCAGGACCCACACAGAACTGGCGGCGAAAGGGCAGGTGGGAGCCCCTGGGCAGTGGAGATGAGGCTTGGGCAGAGCCCCTGTTCTATGCATGACTCACCACATGAAACAAGAAGCAGAAGCAGCAGGTGACATGCATTTTAAATGTATATTTTAGCCAACCCAATATTTCCAACCAGAGTCCACTTAAAGAGTATTTAGATAACTCACCTTATTTTTTCCCATGCTGAGCCTTTGACATTGAGGCTCACTCCACAGCGAGGTTCTGGCACAATGCACTCCTGTTTAGAGGGTCCCTGTTGACTGTTTACGTTCAATAACACGGAGGGACGGCTGGCCATGGTCTCCCATCTGCAGCGGAGGCGGGACGCAGCACCGCAGGCATGCTTCCCCCACCGCTTGCCAGGCCTGTAGCTGCTTTTCCAGATGTCCGCTTGGCTGCCTCCCTCACTTCTCTGATTCCCCGAAATAGCACTTCTCCTGGAGCCCAGCGGCCAGCACTAGCTCCTGGCGGACAGTTGCAGCCCCTCTCTGCACCACACACTCCAGTCCCCCAGCCCTGCTCTGTGTTTTATTCTCCCCCTGACCCCCCTCCACCCTGGGCGTCATGTGTTTATCCAGCTAGAACCAGCCCCACCAGGGCCAGGAGCTTCTCCGAATTTCTCAATGACAGACAGCAGTGGTTGGCCCAGAGAAGACACTCCTTGCATCTTGGGTGCATGGGTGGGTGGGTGGATGGATGGATGGATGGATGGATTGATGGATGGACTGCCCGCCCCTCTAGGAATTTATCTAAGTTTTCTGCAGACTTTGAACACAAGACCCAGCAATTTGAAGCCTCCATGAATCAGAGACACTCCCAACTTGGTAACTTTGATCCGAGGGGGAGTTAAGGTCATTACACAGTTCTCCTTAGGATTTTTTTTTTTTTTTAGTTTTTTTTTTTTTTTAAATCAATCTTTATTGTTCAAATTGTTACAAAGGTTCCTCATTTCTTCCCCCCTCCACCAGGTTCCCATCCCACCCTCCGCCCCCTCTCCATCCCCCATTGTCCTCATCCATAGGTGCAGTTTATGTTCAGTCTCTTCCTCCCTCCCTTTCCCCGATAGTAAATCCCTTTTCAGATAGTAAATCAGTTACTTAGCATTTTCTCATATCAATAATACCACCACATGCCCAATGATACATTTCACACAAAAGACAATTCCAAATAGGTCAACCAGCCTCATCCAGGCCCCACCCAAGGCACTCACAGATCAACACCCCAGCCCTATACTAACTCAACACATCCAGATCTAAGCCTTCATCACTTGATTCAGCAGACCCTCAAGTTCCCACAAAAGTTTCCAGCCATGTCTGAGAGGCAGCCGTGGGGCAGGGGCAGGCGAAGAGCGAGCTGTTCCGGGCCTGGCTGCTCCGGGCCTGGCCTCTGTTGCTCTGATTTGTTCCACAACCAGTTGCTCCGGGTCTGGTCACTGCCGCTCCCGACATAGTTGCTCTGGACCTGGCTGCTGCTGCTCCGGGCCTGGCCGTACCCGACCCGGCTGCTCTGGGCCCAGCCGCTTTGGACCTGGCCGCTCCCAGCCTGGCAGCCGCTGCTCCGGGCCTGGCCGCACCAGACCCGGCTGCTCCGGGCCCGGCTGCCCCAGGCCCGGCCGCTCCGAGTCTGGCCGCTCCCAGCCTGGATGCTCCGGGCTTGGTTACTGCTGTTCTGGACCTGGCTGCTCCCAACCCGGCTGCTCTGGGCCCGGCTTCTTCGGGCCTGGCCACTCCGGATCTGGGTGTTCCTGGACTGGCCTCCCTGGGCTTGGCTGCCTCCGCCTCAGGCCTGGCTGCCACTGCCCCAGGTCTGGCTGCTCCAGTGCTGGCTGTTGTTGCTCTGGTTCTGGCTGCTGCTGCTCTGGGGCCTGGCCGTTGCTGCTCCAGGCCCGGTTGCCATTGCTTTGTGCCTGGGCACTCTAGGCCTGGCCGCCGTTGTTCCAATATTCTGTCCTTTTTTTTTTTTTTTTTAACGCATTTATGTTGCAATGTTGGCTGGTGAGTTGAGTTCTGACTTAGTCTTTGAATTTTCAAGATCTTCTTTGTATTCTTTCTTAAGTAATTTTACTATCTTTTGCTCTCACTTGACGTCTTCACATTGAGAACTTTGGTTTCTTCCTCCTATCCTGGGAGCTCAGCAGGTTGGCCTGTGGCACCCCTTTGTTCTCCGCAGGCTCCCGCGCTGCTCCAGCCTGTTGCCGGGGTCGGCGCCGCCCAGGAAGCAGCCCCTGGCCTTGGCTCTGTTGCCCTCGCTCAGAGGTCGATGGCTCAGGGGCACCCCCCTTGGGGGCCCCATCGCCCAGCTCCCTGCTGGTGCCCGGCTGGCTGGTGTCCAGCAGGGGCTCCTGCTCCCTGTCGCATTCCTCCAGTCTGGAGCTTTTTTTTTCCTCCTTCCAGCTAGGGGAGTCCAGGATCAGAGTCAACAGACTGTCCTCTGCGCGCAGTGCGCGCGACTCTGGGGGCTCCGCTTTTCGCCACTCCCCTGGGATTCTGCCTCACAGCCCCGTCTCCCCCTGCCCGAGCCTGGGTCCCCAGGGTCTGGTCCAGGACTGGGGTTCAGAGCAGTCCGGACTGAGGCACAGCGCCGCCGGAGGCTTTGTTTCTTCACATTAGGGTAATCCAGCATCAAAGTCAACATTCAGTCCTCTGTGTGCAAAGTGCGCGCGATTCCAGGGGCCCTGCTTTTCGCTGCTCGCTTGGGATTCCGCCTCACAGCCTGGTATCCCCCACCGGAGCCTGGATCCCCAGGGTCTGGCTCATAACTGGGGGTCAGCGCTGCCAGTTCGGGGGTTTAGCCCAGGCTGGGGGTTTTATTTCCTTCCTGCTAGGGAACGCCAGGCAGCACCCAGCCCTCTCCTCCTCTCCGTGCGTGCGAGCTCGCAGCATGTCTTCGTACCTTAGGCTTTTTTTCAGCTCCTCTGATTTTCCTTCTTGTAGAATTTTCAGTCAGTGGACTACCTGTAGCTCTGGGCGATGTCCACTCTACATTTTAGTTGTATTCCATTGAAATTGTTGTGTGCTGCTGCGGTTAGGTGTCTACCAGAGCAGCCATCTTGGATCCTCTGTCCTTAGGATTTTTTCCCCCTGTCAATCCCTAAATCATTAAAGGGGAACCATTAGGGAGAACTCTAGTAGCAAGTGCAAGTTAAGGTGGGTTTTAAGTTTGTTTTCTAACATATCCCACACTTTGCTTTGGTATAAAGATGAAAACCATGTGAATTCAGGAAGAAACCAGTAAGAGGGCTGAGCAACCCGACTTTATTTTTCAATAAGGAAATTAAAGATTAACATGAATTGGGAAAGGGTTATAAGTACTGAGAAATAAGCAGGGAACTTGGCTAAATGGGATCCGTAAGGAGCTTTCTCATACTCCTCAGGTCACATAGGAAATGAAAGAATGAACCCGAGTTATTTTATCAGAATCAACACATGCCTTGTCTCTTACAAATTACCGTATTTTTCGGACCATAAGACGCACTTTTTCCCCCCCAGAAGTTGGGGGAAAAAGTCCCTGCGTCTTATGGTCCAAATATAGCCTACACATATACTTTAAAAAAAAAGTTTTTTTACTTGCCTGGCTCTGTGTGGTCTCTGTGTGCTTGCCCGGCTCTAAAATGGTTCTAAATGCTGCTGTTTACTTTACAGGATTGATTACATGTGTTTATGACTGTGATGTTGGGTTTTAATGCACATAAAATATTTTAGGACACTATTTGTTTCAGAATCTTTTTTTCTTCATTTCCCTTCTCTAAAAACGGGTGCGTCTTATGGTCCAAAAAATACGGTACTCAAAATTTGCATTTCACCAGAACAGAATCTTAGGAAGCATTTGGAAACCTGGAGTCCACCCCACACCCTGATTCAAGGAAGAAATCACTTAGTGACTAGCTTACGCACATGATGGTTTAGCAAGAAGCTATTAATAGGGAATGTCAAGAATAACCAATGGACACAGGCAGTAGGGGGGTGAGGGCATGTGCTGGGGGCAGGAGCAGGCAGGGAGAGTTCATTGGGAGGAAAAGAAGACATATGTAATACTTTCAACAATAACTTAAATTTAAAAAAAAGAAAACAACCTACTCTTTCTATTGTATCTAAAGTAATTACCACACACTCCTCATTTAACTCCTCCCTAATTTTTTTTAAACTTTATTTTTGGTTCCTGTCACAGTTTGGTACATCCCCTAAGGACTGGAGTTTACATTTTTGCAAATGAGGAGGACATTACTTTCCAAATATTAAGATTCTTACTCAGTGGCTAGATTGCATTGTCCCATGGAAATGATTGTGAAAGTTGTCTTAATTCCCAGGTCTGGCTACCAAAACCAAAACAAAGGCAGAATGAATGGACCCAACTGTGCGGAGCTGTTACTGAAAAAGCAGAACCTGGCCCTGCTCACCCAGCAGCCTGCCAGACCCCTATGCGGGGCGCCGTGTGGATCCCACCATGTGCGTGAGAGGCCACGGGCGAAAACTGGCTTTTAAAAAAAATATATTTAATTTTTTTTTACAGAGAGGAAGAGAGAGGGATAGAGTTAGAAACATCCATGAGAGAGAATAATCCATCAGCTACCTCTTGCACACCCACTACTGGGGATGTGCCCGCCACCAAGGTACATGCTCTTGACTGAAATCAAGCCCGGGACCCATTAGTCTGCAGGCTGCCGCTCTATCCACTGAGCTAAACCGGTTTCGGCGAAAACTGACTTTCTCTGTGATCCTTGGTGTTTGTCCTCCAGGGTGCTCCTCAGAAGGCAGCCACTTCTAGGACAAAGCCCCTGCAGCAGTTTGGGTCCCAGCTGTGCACCCAGTTGAAAAGGAGAGCTGACTAACCAAGTAGGCCCCATCCCAAACAACAAAACTGGAAGGGCAGTTTTTTTTTAAAGTTCCCTTTGGTGCTTCTAAGGCACAGCCATCGCCCTAGGGCGGTAGGCAAACTGCAGCTCTCAAGAGCCACATGTGGCTCTTTGGTCCCTGGAGCGTGGCTCTTCCACAGAATACCACGGCCTGGGCGAGTCTATTTTGAAGTGGCGTTAGAAGTTTAAGTTAAAAAAAATTGGCTCTCAAAAGAAATTTCAATCGTACTGTTGATATTTGGCTCTGTTGACTAATGAGTTTGCCGACCACTGCCCGGGCCTAGGGGGAATTAGGTCATATTTTAAGATAAAATAAAATGAAGACCAAGGTTTGCATGCCAGCTTCTTTGCCATTTATTAATTTTGCTCATGTGGCTGTCAGCTCATCTGCTCAGAGCCCTACCTCCCTGTCTCCCAGGAGCACCCAGGCCCCTGAGGCTGCCTGGTGCATCAGCTCGGGTCCAGTCAGCAGGCTGCCAGTTCCCAGCTAGGGGAAAGGCCAGCTGGTTTTACTAAATCACAGGAGCAGGGAGTGAATAAGGCCTGTGAGGCTGGGCCCTACTGCTCAGAGCGCAGTTCACCTCCTGGGAGCTTGTGGAGAGGACGGTACTCAGGGTCTTTTCTGGGAAACCCCTGGGGCCCTGGAACCCCCATCTGGGGCCGCTGCAGGCAGAGAGGTGACAGGCCATTTCTCTGTGAGCACAGCTTCACCCCAAGAGGCAGGGGGAGACAGAAGCCAAGGAGCTGATGTGAGAATTGTTCAGACCATGTAGGACAGAGGTCAGCGTTGGGCAGGCTTTTATTGCACAGGGATCTCCTGGGCTCACCTCTGGATCATGTCCCCCTTGTCACAGTTTCACTCCTGTCATTTCTTATCCACGTCTAAAACCTCCAATTTGTCGTTCTTTATCCTGCCTTTATGAAGGTCTTCCTACGTCCTGAAGGGAGAAGGTGTGTCAACCTTGGGAATTTTCCCTGAGACAAAGCACTGGTGTGGTGTAGCATTGGGTGGTTAATTTGCCAGTGACAGCGGCCACAGCAGAATACAGGCCTAGACTCAGGAAGCCTAGACTCAGGAGGGACCTTGAGAGCTTGTTTATGAGGTCAGGTCTGAGGGTTGAGGAGGCTCCATGCACACCTGACCCTGTGAACGGGGAGATGTGAGCCTCAGCACGTAGGTGCCATAAACCACACAGGTGTGAGCTGGGGCGGGGCATCTCTTTCCTGTCCCAGATTTATCTGGATTAGGTGTTATTTATAGAACTAGAGGCTTGGTGCACAAAATTTGTGCACTGGGGGGAGGGTGTCCCTCAGCCTGGCCTGTGCCCTTGGAGGATGTCTGACTGATGGCTGCAGGGAGCAGCCTAAGCTGGCAGTTGGACATCCGTAGCGCTGCCTCGGAAGTGGGAGAGGCTCCCACTACCACTGCTGCACTTGCCAGCCATGAGCCTGGCTTTTGGCCGAGGGGCGCTTCCCCCATGGGAACACACTGACCACCAGGGGGCAGCACCTGCATTGAGCGTCTGCCCCCTGGGGGTCAGTGCACATCACAGCAGCCAGTTGTTCCACTGTTTTGTCAATTTGCATATTAGCCTTTTATTATGTAGGATATTGGTTTAATATTTCTTTTTATAAAATAGCATGACTTGTTTTGTATTTAAGGCCACTGATGATTTTTTTTTTTTTTTTTTTTTTTACGCTGGTGATGAAAATGTCTATTTTTTACCTCCTCCTCAAATCCCAGACTGCTGGTCCTTTTCAGTACTATTTTCTTTGAACTTGGCAAACTATAAACGAACACCTGTCCCTTGTGTTGTTTTGTAACTGGAAGGAGTTGCCTGGAGGTTTGTAGGTGGCTGAGCAAAGGTACTCTAATTAAACATGCGCCAGGCGCTTCTCCAAGAACATAAGGATGTTCATCTATGAATGAACTCGCAAATGCCCAGCTGCCTGCTCTGCGTTTCCCTAAGATCCTGGTGCTGTCCCGGAAGCAGTGTGTCAGGCCCGCTGTTCATCCAAGAGCCTTCTGAGAGGTCCCGTTTTCCCGAGGTCGCGGCCAATGCATGCCTGTCTCTCCTCTAACTGCTGTCCTGTCCTGTCCTTGCCAGGTATGAATGCCGCTGTCCGTGCCGTCGTGCGCATGGGGATCTACACAGGGGCCAAGGTGTACTTCATCTATGAGGTCAGTGTCCCCCGGCAGCCCTGCTCTCTCTGGCCCCCGGGATCTGTGCCTCGCACTCCCCCAGAGCTCTCACACCTGCTGGGGTCGGGCCCTGCCGACTGAAACCAGGGTCAGCGCTGACTGCATGTTCGGGGCCAGCAGGGGAGCCCAGCCCCACCAGAGCTTACCCAGGAGGATATGCTGCCTGGTCCAGATGTGCCTCTGTGAGATCTGTGTTGGGGAGTAAGGGGTGGAAGGAGATGAGACAGGCACGAAATTCCATTTTGGTGTCAACTGGTCTTGCAAGATTAATGACCTCAAACTGGTTGTATCTATACTCTTGTTCCTTATAGAAATGATATATGTAGAGTCACTTAAAATGGGATTGAATTCAAATAAACATTAAGATAATTGGGATAAAGCAACTGCTTTGAGCTTTTCATCCTTAATGTAAAGTCCAGTTCCTACTGTTTGTCTGTTTTCTTCCAATGGAGGCCTCTGAAATCCAGCAGCAGTCCTGGCGACGTGGAGGTGGGTGGTGTTCGGGTAGAAGGTGCCAATATAGTTTGGAGCACATGATTTATTTCAAAAATTACTAGGAAAACTATTATTTATGTTTAGGTTTTAAATTTGTAAAACATAATAAAGCTTATAAAGAGGAAAGAAGAGAATATATTTTTAAATAACTTAATTCCTTCAGTATCACTGCTAGTGCTCTATGCTGATTCTTCCCAGTGTTATATATGGGAGAGACTAGGAGGAAATTTGTACATTACTAAAATTACAGCAAAGGTATTTTGTATAGTACATTTTCTACCTACCATTATGTTTTGATGGTTTTCTATATGCTATGCACATCCCACAACTATTGCTTTAAATGCCTATATAACATTCTATCACATTGATGTCTCCACATTTGCCTGGCTCTTTGTTTGCTGGGTCGTTCCTTTGCCAACCCCTGGATTATTTAGGTCCCTGCCCATTTCTGGACTATCACAACATAGCAAGATCCATATTAACATGTGTGGCTCTTCTGTGCTTTGTATTATTATTAATTGGAAGACATGGCCCTTATACTGGGTCCCGATGTGTCTTCACCAGTAATTTCTGAAACTTGTTCCAGCCCACTCAGCACCCTCACGCAATCTCCAAAAGTGGTACCAAATCCACTGGTTCTGTGTGTGTGCCCCTCCTCCGACTCACTGGAGTGGCTGTGTACTAAAGTCCTTTTCTCCTTCTGTGACGTGACTCCCGTGGTCTCTGCTCATTGATCTGAATAACTGTTTGTTTATCGTTTGCTGCAAAGCTGTTTCCTCCCACACTTTGGTTTGCTTTTCTACATTGTGGTTCTGTGGGTTCGGGGTTGTGTTAAAATGGTGGGTCCCATCAAAGCAGTCCCACACTATTGTTCTGTCATTTTCCATTTGGATGTGTTGAGGGTCAAATTGCCCTTGTGGATGTCCGTCCAGGCCCTGGCCGGGCAGCCGCTGTCTCCTGTTCACTGATGTGGAATGAACACATGAGACACGGGGCCACGGGCATCACGTTACTGGCTCTCCTCCCTTTGATGTTTGAGTTTGCACTCAGATGACTGTTCTGCTTCTGCTGAGGAGCATGCATGCATGTGCCCAGCTCCCTCTGCCCTTTTCTTTTATTTGGGGGAGGAGAGGGCATTGCATTCTGCCTTTGAATTGGAGAGAAGACTCCACACCTCTCTGATGGCAATTCCTAACATGTGAACGTGGCTTTAAAAATCTCATTATAACAGGTCAGCTCCTCTTATAATGAACAGAATGTTTTCAGCTTTGCTGAAGATGAATTTACTTAGACTTGGTGGTGCACAGCATGCTCCCCCGGAAACCTTTGATTCAGGGTCTGTGGCCCTCCCCAGTGAGGCTGTGGCCATGCTGAGCTGAAGATCCCTCCCCACAGGACACACTTGGTCTTCATGATGACTCTGCGGTGTGTGCAGGGCAGGGAAGGAAGTCATTTCAGTTATTTTATGGTTAAAAGAACTGACTCGTCCTCCTGAACAGTTTAGTTTCTGAGTTACTTTACTGTTCATCATAGCAGGGTTGGGAAAGAGCTCAAATCTCACAATCACCCCCCCCCCCCAAAAAAAAAAAAAATTCTGGAGACTTTTTTTTAATGTTTTTATTGATTTCAGAGAGGAAGGGAGAGGGAGACAGGGATAGAAATGTCAATGATGATATAGTCATTGATTGGCTGCCTCCTGCATGCCACCTACTAGGGACTGAGCTTGCAAACCCAAATTGTGCCCTGGCCAGGAAACAACCACTGAGCAACACCTGCCTGGCTGGAGACATTTTGATGTCCTATTACAAAGGGTGGAGGCCAGGGATGCTGCACAACATCCCACAATGCACAGGACAGCCCCCCAACAAGGAATTATCTTGCCTAAATGTCAGTAATGCTGAGGTCCAGAAATCTGAATTAAACCAAAGGCCAAATCTGTATTGGTTGGTTTGAATGTTGGTAATTTGATGGTGCTAGAGCTGTTGGCTGTGTGCCTGTCCCATGTTTGGGTACTGAACCTGACAGACAGATTTTAAGAGTTGTTGCATGTGATTTATTTTTATTATTTATTTTTCAATCATAATTGACATAAAATACTATATTAGTTTCAGGTGTGCATCATAGTGGTTAGACATTTATGTAACTTAAAAATGATCACCCTGATAAACCTATTACAAACTGACATGATACATAGTTATTGCAGTATTATTCCCTGTGCTGCACATGACATCTCCATGACCATTTTTATAATTGGCAATTTGTACTTCTTAATCCCTTCATCTTTTTCACCCATCTCCCCGCCTTCCTCCTATCCCACAAAACAATCAAAATGTTCTCTGTATCTATGAGTTTGTTTTTGTGTAGCTTGTTCACTTATTTTATCTTTTAGATTCCACATGTAAGTCAAACCATATGGTATTTGTCTTTCTCTGTATGACTTACTTCACTTAGCATCATACCCTCTAGGTCCATCCATGTTGTCACAAATGACAAGATTCCAGTCTTTTTTATGGTTGAGTAATATTCCATTGTATAATACCAGAGGCCCAGTGCAGGGATTCATACACGGGTGGGATCCCTCATTGCAATCCAGGCCACCTCGGGGGATGTTAGACTTCCAGTTTCGGGTGATCCCTGCCAGACCTGCAAGGATTGGGTGAAACCTGCAGTCTGACATCCCCCAAGGGATGTAGCAGTGCCAAAGCAGCAGGCGGCTGGGTAGGAGCCCTCGCTGGGGCTGGGCACTGCACTGCTGCCACTCATTCCGGCCCCGCTGCTCCTCCGTAGCAGCTTAGTAGTGCTGTCACAGAGGCAGGAGAGGCTCCTGCTGCTGCAACTGTGGTCAGCAGCAGTGAACCCAGCTTCTGGCTGAGTGGCACTCCTGCTGTGGGAGCACACTGACCACCAGGGGGCAGCTCCTCCATTGAGCGTCTGGCCCCTGACTATCAGTGCATGTCATAGTGACTGGTCGACTGGTTGTTCCAGCCATTTGATCATAATGGTCGCTTAGGCTTTTATATATATATAGATACACAACTTTTAAATTTTTATGTTTATTTTTTATTTTATTTTGGGGGTGACTGATTAATAAAATTATATAGGTTTCAGATGAGCAATTCTATAATACATCATCTGTGTATTATATTTTGTGTTCACCACCTCAAGTCAAGTTTCCTTCCACCATCATTTATCCCTCCCTGAACCACATCTTTCTTACCCATTTTTCTATGAAAGGGTACTTAGTTTCCTTCTATATCTTGGCTATTGTAAATAATGCTACAACTGAACATAGGGGTGCATATGTCTTTTTGGGTTAGTGTTTTGGGTTTCTTCAGATGAATGCCCAGAAGTGGAACTGTTGGATCGTATGGTAGTTCTTTTATTAACTTTTTGAGGAACTTCCATACTGTTTTCTATAGTGATTGCACCAATTTATATTCTCAATAGTGCACAAGGGTTCTTTTTTCTTCCCATCCTCACCAGCACTTGTTGGTTTATTAGTGACTAGAGGTCCGATGTGTGAAATTCGTGCTAGACTAGGCCTTCCTTCCCCTGTCTGCCTGCACCAGCTTCCCTCTGACACCTGGAATTCAGGCTTCCCTCTGGCTGCTGGCAGGCACCCAGGATCCAGGGTTCCCTTGCATCCCCAGCTTAATCTGGAAGGACGTCTGGTCTAATTAGCATATTATGCTTTTATTATTATAAATAGCATTCTAAAGGTGTTAGGTAGTATGTCATTGTAGTTTTGATTTGCATTTTTCTGATGATTAGTGATATTAAGTATCTTTTCATGGCTATTGGTCATCAGTATGTCCTCTCTGAAGAAGTGTCTATTCAAGTCTTCTGCCCATTTCCTAATTGGATTGTTTGTGTTTTAGGTGTTACACTGTATTAATTTCTTATATTTTTTGAATATTAGCCCCTTATCAGATGTATCACTGGTGAATATCTTATTCCATTTAGTAGGTTATCTTTTCATCTTGTTGATGATTTCCTTTGCTCTGCAAAAATTTTATAATCTCATTTAAATTTTTTCTTTTGTTTTCTTTGCCTGGAGAGACATATGCAAAAAAGAAAAAATTGCTAAGAGCGGTGTTAAACAATTTACTGTCTTTGTTTTACTCTAGGACATTTTTGTCTAGAAGTTTTATGGTTTTGGGTCTTACATTTAAGTTAATACATTTTGAGTTTATAACAATAAACATGACTATGATAGTGTAAGAAAGAAGTCTGTTACATTTTTTGCATTAATCTGTCTAATTTTTCCATCACTTTGTTGTTGTTGTTGTTAATCCTCACCTGAGGATATTTTTCTATTGCTTTTTTTTAAGAGTGAGTGGAAGGAAGGGGAAGAAACAGAGAGAGGGAAGCAATGTATCTGAGAGAGATACATCAATTTGTGTCTCCTGCACGTGCCCTGACTGGGGTGAGGATAGAGCCTGCAACTGGAGTATGTGCTCTTGATTGAACCTGACCCTCTAACCACTGAGCCAAACCAACTAGGATTCAACATCATTTATTGAAGAGACTGTCTTTACCTCATTATGCAGACTTGCCTTCTTTGTCATGATTAATTGACCATATAGGTGTGGGTTTATTTCTGGGCTCTCTATTCTACTCCTTTGATTTGCATGTCTGTTTTTATGCCAGTACCATGCTGTTTTCTTTCTATTTTTTTTCTTTGCATTATTTATATATTTTTATTGCTGAAATAAAGACTCCTATTGGCCCCCTCCAGCCCATCCCCCTGCTTCAGGCCTTCATCACCCTATTTATTATCTGTGTTCATGGGTTATGCATATATGCATACAAGGTCTTTGGTTGATTACCTTCCAGCCACCCACCTTCCCCTGCCTTCCCTCTGAGATTTCACACTCTTTTCCATGCTTCCCATGCTTCCATGTCTCTGGATCAACTCCATTCATCAGTTAATTTTGTTACTTAGGTTCATGTGATACTTGTCTTTCTCTGGCTTATTTCACTTAGCATGATACTCTCCACATCCCTCCATGCTATCTCAAAGGGTAAGATATTCTTCTTTTTTACTGCTGCTGTCTGGTCTAGTCTACATATTAGGCTTATTATTATAGATGCTTGATGTTGTCCCAGAGGTCTCATAAACTTTCATTATTAAAAAAAAAATTTTGTTCTCTTTGTTCTGATTGGGTATTTTCTGCTACCTTGTACTCCAGACCTCTGATTCAGTCCTCTGTTTCAACTAATCTGCTCTTGATTCATTTCAGTTATTCTATCCTTCATTTCTGACTTCTTTATGGTTTCTAGCTCTTAGTGTAAATTCTCACTGCTAAGTTCATTGAGTATCCTTATAACCATGTTAATCTATAACTGGTAGATTGCTTGCCTCAATTTCATTTAGGTTTTGTTTTGTTTTTTTTTCTGGAGTTGTGTCCTATTTTTTATTTGGGGGATGTTTCTTTGTCTCCTTATTTTGGCTGAGTCCCTGTGTTTGTTTCTTTGTATTATTAGGTAGAACTGCTACATCTCCCTGTCTTAGCAGAGTGCTCTTATTTAGTAGGTGTTGTGTGGGTCTCAATGGTGCAATCTGTCTGAAAGAGGTTCTGGGGAGTGTGCAAGTTGGGTGGGGTGCGGCCTCAGGGTTTCACCAGGGCGGGGCTAGTGGTGTTAGCTAGGTTACTGAAGAGCTCAGATTTGGTGCCCACCTGCAGCTGAATGAGAGAAGGATTCAACAACACTGGAGAAGGCTCCTCCAACCCCTGCTCCTGTAGCCCTCGACTGGAAGCTAGTGAATTCAGTTCTTCCTGTATGTGTCTGGTGTTCTTGGAGCTGCTAACCCCGTGTTGGAGTTCAGAGCCAGGAAATAATGGGAGCCATGAGTCTGTGCTCTGGCCCTTTAAGAAGAATGCTTGGGACTTCAGCAGCTCTCTGTCTCACTCAGCCAGAAGTGATGGGGACCTCTCTTCCCAGCACTGGAACCCTCAGGGGGCACCTCTCAGCTGAGATATCCCTCTGATTCTTAATCATACATGGGTGTGGGACCAGCCTGTTCCAAATCCCCACCCCTTCTACCAGTCTCAACATGGCTTCTTTTTTAAATCCTTAGTTAGAGGCCTTCTGGTAGCTAAACTTTAGGAGATTATCAATGATGGTTTTTCTATAAGTTAGTTGCATTTTGATATGGTTGTGGGATGAGGTGAGCACAGCATTTACCAGAAATTTTATTTTTTGTTGTTGTTGTTTTTATTGGCACTCTGACTTGTGGCTGTCTGTCTGTGTTCATTGATATTTAGATGCATACCAACCAGTGTCTACCAGACTCCCACATTTCAGAACATAGGCATTGAGATGGAACAATCACCCGGTGTGCCCATGTCCACAAACCTTTGAGCTCCTTTGGAGGCATCTTGACATAGAAAAGCAGTTTTTTCTCTCCATTCTCCCCAGAACAGGAGGGCTGCAGGGTCCACTTCCCTCTGAGGTAAAGGGGTCTTTCTCCGAGGACTTGTGGGGCCACATTCTTCAAGTCCTCTCTGCAGGGGTGCCCTCTGCTTCCTGCCCCTTCCAGCAGGGGGCAGTGAGGAGGCCTGTGTCTGAGCAGACCCATCTCCGGTAGGGAAATCCAGGACATTCTACAGTCACTCCATTGGGAAGATGCCATGATTCTAGTTTTCATACTAACTGTTTTATTGGTAATTGGCACCTTTGATGGAGGGCGTCTCAGGGCATCCCGGTGATTGCAGCAAGTGTGACTTGGCCTTAGGAGTGATCATGCCTTTGACGTGCTTGGCTATGGAGGGAAAAGGGCACAGCTTGCAGACAGAGGCACTTGTACTGGAATCGCCTGTCTAGAGATGATGCAATGCTTCTCATGACACCCCTCCCCCGACTCTTAAAGAGAGAGAAATTCTAGGGAGTGGGATTGGTTTTAGTGTCTGCCCTCCCTGAGGGATCACCCAGTACCCCCTCAGACCCACAGGACTTCACAGTAGTGGTCAGTGTTATCTCATTGAATTGAAATAATTTGGGTGCCATCACCTCTCCATGACAGATGCGATGAGCCTGTATCTGCTATTCTGCAATCCGAAAATGTCTAAGCCTGTCAGTGTTTCCTAAGTCATTGGGCAGCAAACCTGGGTGACGCTGCGTGCAATTCTTTCTTGCCCACCCTGGACTGTCCCTCAAATGGGAGGAGGCAACTCCCCCCGAGACAGCACCAGCTCACACATGCTACACTGTCTGAGGTGCTTACGGTTCCAGTTCTGGCACATCTCCCACCCCATGAGTTTGGAGATGTGATTATGAACCTATATACACATCCCAGGGGGTAAATAAATTAACCTTTCTGGCCCTGTTTCCTCATCTGTCCAGTGAACATCTTATTCACCCTTCCTGCACTTGGAGAGTGTTGAGCACAAGCTGGGCAAAGGGGGTGTGGGACTGCAGGGTGGGGGTGGGGGGTGAGGTGTGTGCCTTTGACTCCGTTGGTTTCCTCCAGGCACAGAATCGGTGGTGTGGGGAGCGGTGAGGGCTCTGAACTGCATTCACTTCTCTAAAGACCTTCTCAGAGCTGCAGATGTGTCCACATGTTGTGGGTTACCTTCTACACCACACATGAGAGCACTATTGGCATTTGTAGGAGATGATGGGAGGGTAGTGATGGGATGTCATGGAGGCCAAGTTACTTGGAGCATCCCTGCCTCTGCCATGAGTAGCCCAGACCACCTCCCAACCCCCACACCACAGACAGGAATGTCTACAGGCACTCAGGTGTCTCTGCTGAGCCAACTCTTCCTCCTGGGGGGCCACTGGCCCAGTCCTATTTGGGTTCAAATTTAGGAGATGTTAGGGTTTATTTTTTTATTTTTTTAAAATATATTTTATTGATTTTTTACAGAGAGGAAGGGAGAGATATAGAGAGCTAGAAACATCGATGAGAAACATCGACCAGCTGCCTCTTGCACACCCCCTACCGGGGATGTGCCCGCAACTCAGGTACATGCTCTTGACCGGAATCGAACCTGGGACCTTTCAGTTCGAAGACCGACGCTCTACCACTGAGCCAAACCGGTTTCGGCGAGCATTTATTTTAAAAAAAAACATAATTCAGTGACGTATCCAACATGTTTATCCATTTATACTCCAGCTTTTTGTTTGTTTGGTTTGTGTTGTTGGTTTTTTTAATCCTTACCCGAGGGTATGTTCATTGATTTGAGAGAGAGGAAGGAAGAAAGAGAGACAGAGATGGGAAAGAGAAACATTGATCTGTTGCCTCCCATACATGCCCTGACCCACAACCTTTTTATGTACAGGACAATGCTCCAACCAACTGAGCCACCCGGGCAGGGCCATTTATAGTCTAGTTTTTAAGTCTAGCTAGAGTTTTCAAAGTGACCCACACACCAAAACAATCAGCATTACTTTTTGAAATGCAGGGGTTAGGGTTTTCTTCTTGAGCAGAAAATGTGTGGAAAGTGAATGGATCCGAAAACATGGGTGTTTCTGTTGAAGGTCTGGCACTGGGTTTGTTTCGTCTGGCTGGGCGAGCAGTGAATCTGGGGCAGCACCACGTGTGCTGCCTGCCCAGCCCTTGGGCACTGTTCTGGACGGGCCAGGGTGGGGCGCAGTCAAGCTGATCTTTCCATTTACTGAGCCAGTTGTTGATTTTTTGTCTACCTTTGAGGCTAGGACATTTTCCCCTTAGAAACGTACAAGTAAGTGGCTTTACCTGATTGGTGACGGCAAGGGCAAGCACATCACATGACTTTGCAGAAGACTGCATTGGGGAGGCCTGCCCTGGGCTTGGCGGATCAGACAGACAAGGTCGGGAGCCCTAAATGACCTACCCGCGCTGTCTGTGGCTTAGTGTAATAAATGGGTTCAGAATCCCATTGGCTGAGGTGTTTCTGCAAACTTGGGGAGTCATTATCATTACAGCTCCTCAGATGGGACTCCCAGGACAGGAGCCATCCCTCTATAACGCCTGGACAGCTGGGCGTTCAGGGCAGGCCTCGGTGAGTGTCAGCCGGTCTCGCCTGCCGCTGTCCTCCCCTGAGGAGAGGCTAGGAACAGTGCCCATTGCTTTCTGCAGCTCTCCTCTTGGTGTTAAAAAGGAGGCATTCTACCTGTCAGAGAGGCAGAATTCCCTATTGTGAAAGAAGAAGGGCATTGGAACAGCCTCGGGAGCCAGCAGTCTGCTTTTCCCAGGCCGGCTCAGGGTCCTGCTCAGTGAGTGGCTTTCTTCCTGGGGCTCTCTGCAGACTGGGTTTCTTTTTCTCCCCTTCCTTTCCCCTCCCCATCTCCTTCCTTCTTCCTTTCCCCCTCCATTCCTTCCTTGCAAATTTGAATAATCAAATTTAATCCAAGCTGCACTGGGCTGGGACTCTGACTACAATGGCCTGCCTTTACACACTAATAAATAAGCTTTAAATGTCAGTTATTAGGTCGGCATCATTTCCCCCTTTCTAACAAAAACCTTCTCTTTGCCATAGGGTCATTATTTCTCTTCTCAGATACGATGTACCACTTGCTGTCAGTTTTTATTTTTATTTTTAATCCTCACCTGAGAATATGCTTTTATTTTATTTTATTTTATTTTATTTTATTTTAGAGACAGAGGAAGGGAGAAGGAGAGAGAGAAAGCTCCATGTTAGAGAGAAATATCTATTGGTTGCCTCCCATATGCACCCCAACTGGGAATCAGACCCACAATCTGGATATGTGCCCTGACCAAGAACCAAACCCACAACCTTTCAGTATACGGGATGATGCTCCAACCAACCTAGCCACACTGGCCAGGGCTTCTGTCACAGTTTTTAAATCAAGAAATGCTATGTTGTGTCCAAATAAAACAACAGCAACATGAAAAACCTCTGCCTTTTGCAAGGAGGTCAGTGCAGAGAGACCTGACGGCCACCACTCCCTGTGGGGGTTGGAGATCTGAGTTCCGTCTGAGCCTTGGACCCTGTGGGCAGTGATGGGTGCTTATGCTCCCTGAAGGGACCAAGAACAGGTTAGAATAGGGGTGTCGAACTCAATCAGAGAAGGGGCCAAAATCTAAAATCCAGCCTAAATCGCGGGCCGAATGGTTTACTGAACAATCATAAACTGTCATTGTGATGGAAACGCAGCGGAGTGCAGTGATGACAGCGCGGTGCGGGCCACATTGCAAGGCCTGGAGGGACGGATTTGGCCCGCGGGCCTTGTGTTTGACACATGTGGGTTAGAATGTCAGGGTTGACGTCTGGGGACTCATCTGGTTCTGCCCCAATGTCCAGTTCAGCATCTCTCTGGCATAGCTGATGGGCGGATGTTTATGCTAAACTCTCGCCTGGCCCTTCCCCCTGCCATGCAGGCACGTTACAAGGTTGGTTGAGTTTCTTAAGCTAATGCATGAAAGGCAGGCGACCTCGGTCTCTGCACCACCCCGATTCCCACGGGAACCTTGGCTGGTCGCACTTGGAACAATGAGCAATAGCGAGGACAGTGCTGGCTCCCCGCGGACGCTTCCTGTGGACGAGGCCCTCACACCATCAGCGCGGTGCTCTCCGCTTCAGACTACATCGGGTGACCGCCAACATTCAGTGTGCAAATCTCAGAGTGGCCCATCTCTCTCCTGCGTGTCCACCCCCCCACCTTGGCCCGCCTCCCCTACTGCTATCACCATGGGCTGATCACATGCTTGACTGTGAGGTGACAGGCTCTCTCTGCCCTGGAGGCTGGGGGCTGGCTCAGTCCTGCTGTGGCTTTCAGTTTGTGACTTCCCTGGAACTGTGCCTGTTAGCTGTAGCTTCAAGAAATCCAGGAATGCCGGAGGGAACCAATAAATCGTGTTGGTTTATTCCTTTGATTCCACAAGCCCAGGGATTAGGGCTGTACAATGACCCGTGGTGTTCTAACATGTTTGAAGATTTTTGAGTTGGTGAATCTTGCCAAGGACAAATCCGAAGGCTACACAGGCATTTTCCCTGAAGAACTGAAATCAGGGAGTGCAGTTCCCTGGACCAGAGAGTCCGTGCCTTAGAACCTGGTGGGCTCCGCAGGCTCTGGATGGGAGAGGAAATGCATGACCGGAGATTTAGCACATGCATTTCCTGTGGGCAAAGTGAACTCATAATCCCTGAACTCGGAATCACTGACCTGGACAACTTTGGCCGCCTCGCTTTCAGGCACACCTTGTTGTGCGCGGTGGCATTTATTGCACTTGCCACTGGAGTGGGGTGCAGAGCCCACCCCTCCAATTGCTTGCTCCCAAGTTCTGTAAGTGAAATGCTTCAGTTTAATAAGGAATAAACCAGGAAAACCTTACCCCTAGAGCAGTGATTGGCAAACTGCAGCTCACAAGCCACATGCGGCTCTTTGACCCCTTGAGTGTGGCTTTTCCACAAAATACCACGGCCTGGGTGAGTCTATTTTAAAGAAGTGGCAACATTTTGGCTCTCAAAAGAAATTTCAATCATTGTACTGTTGATATTTGGGTCTGTTGACTAATGATTTGCCGACCACTGCCCTAGAGGAAACAAAAATACGCATTTCCTCGGAAGCAGCAAAACCCCTGGAGAAGTCTCTGAATGCCGGTGATGACAATATCTAGAAAATACTCATGGTGGTTGGAGTCTTTGCCATTTAAACAGTGAGTTGTCACCTGAAGGATGCAGGGAACCCAATCTGGAGAGAGCATCGCAGAGGCGACGAGACGTGGACACCTGGAACAGATGCATCCTGAAAGAAAAAGCCTACTATGCGTAGCGCCAGGCTGCAGTTTCCCTCAGGTCTTCAATTTAAAACACACACACACACAAATCTCTTACAAGAGAATGCCTCCCACGGATGGACTAGCTTTTATTCGTTTTAGAATGGATGTAACATGTCTACAGGCAAGTCAAACTGAACACCATGTGGTCAAAGGAGTCCACGTAAACCGTTCCGCGATACATCTGGCTAAGGGCCTCCCCATGAATGAGGACCGACAGGAAAGGTAGTGTTACTTTAGCTCAATATCTAAGTGTGGCTGTAAAATTTTTATGGTTTTGTTTTTCTTATGTGAGTCATAGAACTGGCTCTGAAGGCAGTTCTTTCACAGGAGAGTTTTAGAAAATGCCTTAGGCTCCGGCGGTACCGGAGCCAGTGGCCAGCCTCTCCAGGAGGTCACTAGGAGAGGTTTAACTGGGGCGCATAAAGGGTGGCACTCCTGTGCAAAGTCAGTCTTCCTCATTTGGGAACAGCTTCCTCCTGAGAGGCTGCCCCACACTGAGGTGGTGGTTATTGTTCAGATATAATGTGAGGTTAGTGCTCTGCCACTTGAAGAATGAGTCATTCCCCATAACCTGGCCCACGTGCGTGGGCAGGCAGCGCTGGGAATGCAGCCATCCAGAGATCCTCCTCTTCCTTCTGCACCGCTGCTTTACCATATGTGTCTCCGCCACACGGGATAATTAATCACTTATGTCTGGGGAACATTTTACTTTCCAAAATATGTGTAATGGTTTGTGAAACTGCTTTCTATGCTCTAACTCTGGAAACAGAAAGGATTTCTAAGTGTTTTGATTGAGTCAGGATTTCCGTTCTCAGGCATTAGGGCACCTACTCAGGGTCAGATCTTATGTGGTGTCTGACGAGGTATTGCAGGAATCATCTGGGAGATGAATCCGTCAGTGACATCTGTGTCTTCCCTGTAGGTAACTCTGCAGCTCAACGGCTCTCATGCCACACCTGTTTAGTTACCTAATGCACAAAGGCACAGAAACTGCTGCCGGCCATCGGTGTGGGCTGGGAGGTCTCCACTCTCTTCCCTGTGGGAGCCTGTGGTCGGTGCAGTCAGTCGTTTCCCCTCCTGCTCTGCCCAGGACAGTCTGGTTGAGGCCTGCCATCTGGCCTAACTAATGGTAATGCTTTCTCTCCTCAGAAGTACGCAGGTTTGGACGATAAGACGTCATCCCTTTCTGTAGGGCTTGTTTCAGCACAGGGCTGAGCATCTGAAACGTGGCCCTGGGCTCCAGGCCTGCTCACATGCACCTCCCTGCCCGGGGAGCTTCATAGCACTGAGAGACCAGAACTCAGCACTGCCCCCATGTGCAGACTCTCCTAATGGTCTCCAGCCTCAGAGGGGCATGCTGCGCAGCGCCACAGTGTTTGGGAGTGCAGGGGTGGCAGAAACAAGTCAAATGACAACCCTAAGACTTATCTCCCTTTCTCTCTCTCTCTTTCTCATCTATCTCATCTATTATCTATCTACTAGAGGCCTAGTGTATGATATGTGCACAGGTGGGGTCCCTCAGCCTGGCCTGCAGAGATCAGGCTGAAACTGGCTTTCTGACATCCCCCGAAGGGTCCCAGATTGTGAGAGGTTCTGAGTGTGTCACCTAAGAACTGCAGCTGCCAACTCATTGCAGCGCGGCAGTTTCTGTGTTGAGCGTCTGCCCCCCGGTGGTCAATGCACATCATAGCTACTGGTTGGAGCACCTGTCTCCTGGTAGTCATTGTGCATCATAGGTATCTTTCGAGCAATTGGACATTCGCTTAGGCTTTTATATATATACTAGAGGCCCAGTGTACGAAATTTGTACACAGGGGGTGAGGGGGATAGTGGTGTCCCTCAGCCCAGCCTGCACTCTCTCTAATCTGGGACCCCTCGAGGGATGACCGACTGCCAGTTTAGGCCCAATCTCACCTTTCACAATACAGGACTGCTGGCTCCCAACTCCTTGCCTGCCTGCCTTCCTAATTGCCTCTAACCGCTTCTGCTTGCCAGCCTGATCACCCCCTAACCACTCCTATGCCAGCCTGATTGATGTCTAACTGCTCCTCTGCCAGCCTGTTTGCCCCCAACTTCCCTCCTTTGCCGACCTGGTTACTCCTAACTGCTCTCCCCTGTAAACCTGATCACCCACAACTGCTCTCCCTTGCAGGCCTGGTCCCTCTCAACTGCCCTCTCCTGCTGGCCATCTTGTAGTGGCCATCCTATATCCACATGGGGGCAGGAACTTTGACCACTTGGGGGCAGTCATCTTGTGTGTTGGAGTGATGGTCAATCTGATATTATTCTTTTATTAGATAGGATAGAGGCCTGGTGCATGGGTGGGGGCCAGATGGTTTGCCCTGAAGGATGTCCCAGATCAGGGTGGGGGTTCCCTTGGGGTGTGGGTCAGTCTGGGTGAGGGACCCTGTGGTGGTTTGCAGGCTGGCCATGCCCCCCGGCAACCCAAGAGGAGGCCCTAGTATCTGGAATTTATTTACCTTCTACAATGGAAACTTTGTAGCCTGGAGCGGAGCCAAGCCTTCTGCATGCTCAGTGGCTGCCACCATTCTGTTTGGATTTGTTTACCTTCTATAATCGAAACTTTGTAACCTTGAGTGGAAGTTTAGGCTGGCAAGGGCAGGTGGAAAGTTTGGCTTCTTCCATTGTCAGAGAAACCCAAGCCTGCCTCCTACTCTTTGTGGCTGCAGCCATCTTGATTGGGGTTTATTTGCATACTCACTCTGATTGGCTGGTGAGCGTGGCTGGTGGATATAGCAGAGGTATGGTCAATTTGCATATTACTCTTTTATTAGATTAGATATCTCATCATCTGTCATTCATTTATTATCTATTCATCTGTCATCTACCTGTCACCTAGCTATCTGTCCATCATCTATTCATCATTCATCTATCAACCATCTATTACCTACCTATTTATCCATCTGTGTATCTATCTACTCATTTGCCTATTTATTGTTAACATCCTATGAAATAAGACCCTGGGGGAACACTCAGGAGGAGGAGAGAGCTTGGTTTTTCCTCTGGTCCTGGAGCCAGGGATGTTGTGGGCCTGGTGTAGCCGCTGTCCCCGAGGTCGCTCACACACCAGGGTGCTGCTTAAATAGCGGCTCTGATAAATGCTCCCTCCCTGGAGGGAGCCTGGATTCAGTCACTCTCTTGCTTATCACTCTGCCATCCGCAGTGCCAGCCACATTGGCTCTATACTTCAAATGGAATAGGCTAAAGCTGCACGCTGTGAGGCTTACACAGCAGGGAGATGGGAACAGAGAGATGGAAGGGGTCCTTAACGTGACAGAGGTGTGCTTGGGGGAAACTGCATGGCTTTCCCATGAGACAGTGGGGGGTTTTGGCCACCTGAACTAGCTGTCCTGGGGGTTGAGGACATCAGGGCAATCAGGGGCCAGGGCCTCAGTGACTGCAATCTGCAGAGGCACTCTAAGGCAGTGGTTCTCAACTTTTTTAATGCTATGACCATTTAATACAGTTTCTCGTGTTGTGGTGACCCCCAACCATAAAATTATTTTTTGTTGCTACTTCATAACTGTACTTTTGCTACTGTTAATGAATTGTAATGTAAATATCTGTGTTTTCCAATGGTCTTAGGCTCTACAGTAGCGGTTCTCAACCTGTGACCCTGCCTGTCTGCCTGTCTGGTCACCCCAAACTGCCCCACCCCACTCCAGCTTAGCTTAGTCACCCCTCACTGCCCACTCCCTGCTGGCCTAATCACCCCCAACTCCCCCCACCCCCTGCTGGCCTGGTTGCCCCTAACTGCTGCCCTTCACTCCCCCCACCCCCGCCGGCCTGGTTGTCTCTTACTGCCCTCCCTGCTGACCTGGTCACCCCCAACTGTCCCCCCTGCCAGCCTGGTCACCCCTCACAGCCCCCCTGCCACCTGGTCATAGGCAGCAATCTTTGTGAGGGTGTGAGAGTTAATTTGCATATTACCTCTTTATTATATAAGATAGTATTTCATCATATAAATATGCTAATATAAAATGTTACATAATCTATTCATTATATTATTTACAGATATTTTACATTTTTAAATATATAAATTAATCCATCAGCAAGATGCCTATACTGTTGATTAATTTATGCACAAGGCTCCATACTCAATGGGCATTTCGTTATTAAAAATCTTTATTCTTTTTCATTTCCTCTTGGCCCTCACTAGGTAGGGGACCTGAATTCACAATAATAATCTATTATGATAAGCCTTACTAAATGGTTAGTTTCTGGTTTGTGCCCTGACCAGAAATCAAACCATGACCTCTAGGTGACTCACTTTCATTTTATCTGGAAAGTGAGTCACCTAGATAAAGATGCATATGAGCTTTCTATATTTTTTGATCTTATATAGTCTGTGGGTAAAAGAGAGATGCATTTAGAATTGAAAGGTGATTATTTTGGGGTTCCAGGCAAGTGAGCACTTGTATCCTGATTTACTCTCAGTCCCCTGGTATAGTAAGATGTCACTAATGGGAAGGAAGAAGACTGAATTCAGCTGTGCTTATAAATCTTATTGTATATATAGCAAAATCAGCATGGGTCTGCCTGGGCAGACGGGGGCCATGACAGGAGTGTTTCAGGTATGCCATGTGACTGACACCAGGTTGGTGTTAAATGACAGACAGTTTGGGGGTAAGTCCCTTTTCAATCTCTCAGGCACCATTAGGCAATAGGCACACTTGGTGTTCCCCACGGTGCCCTGGATGAGTCTGGGCTGACATTCCCACTCTTAGAGATGAAATTCAAGGGGCTTTCCCACTACTGATGACTGTGAGTGGCACTCATATGGACTGTCTGCAAATGCTGGGCTCCTGGGCACTTACCTTCATTGTCACTGGTATTCCCATTTCATGTAGTTTAGGATGGATTAAAACTACAACAATATTTACCCAATTTTTAAACGGTTTGATTCTCTCCCCCAGGGCTACCAAGGCATGGTGGATGGCGGCAACAACATCATGGAAGCGAACTGGGAGAGCGTCTCCAGCATTCTGCAAGTGGTAGGTGCTGGGTTCCTTAGGTTGTTTCTCTCTGTAAGTCACTCTCTGAGTTTGGAGACTTTTGTCCTAATACTGCTGTCAGGCTTAAAACAGGTCAGTGTGCTGCCTGGCGACAGGAAAGAAAACATTCTTAATGTGTCTCTTAAATTTTGTAGAAGCACTTCACATCATACAAATGGAGGAAATATCCTTGCAATAAAAATGTTATGCATAGTAGCTAGCGTTCCTCGTGGTACTTGTAGCAGATTTGGGTATGTACACCAGATTCGTGTTGAAGCAGCTTTGATTTGTTGGTGCTGTGTGGTTAGTGGCAAATACCTGTGCCTGTTGGGTTTTCTCGAGTTCCTGGGCATCAAGATATCACAGCCTGGAAGAGATCCCAGCCAACGGCTCCAAGGGCCCTGGGTTTGCTTGTTTATTCATTTTTAGTTTTTATTGATTTCAGAGAGGAAGGGAGAGGAAAAGAGTGAGAGAAATATCAGTGATGAGGGAAATCATTGATCAGCTGCTTCCTGCATGCCCTACACTGAGGATCAAGCTCGCAACCCAGGCATCTGCCCTGATCATGAATCAAACCACGACCTCCTGGCTCATAGGTCAGTGCTCAGCCTCTGAAACACCTGGGCCTGGTGGGCTGTGGGTTTAAAGGGCAGGTGGCACCCTGTCCTGGCCTGCTCCAGATGGCATGGATTTCTTTGATGTGCTCAAGCATGAGGTCACCACCACTTTAGGCAAAGAAACAGTTGCTCACTTTGACTGTAAAAGATGCCTGCCCAGCTGTTTCATGTTTATACTTAATTATACCTAATAAATTTCCAGAACACTGTATAGCTTAACAAAGGCCTCACACAGTTGAGAAAAAAAAAAAAAAAAAGAGCTCACATGGCAAGAAAAGACTTCATGAAGCACTGCTGTAGGTTTACTTTTGTAGCATATGTATTCATCTGTGACTCCTATTGAGCACTTTTGTAACATATTTTTATCAATTTCAGAGAGGAAGGAAGAGGGAGAGACAGAAACACCAATGATGAGGAGGAATCATTGATTGGCTGCCTCCTGCATGCCCCCCACTGGGGACTGAGCCCACAACCTGGGCATGTGCCCTGACTGAGAATCAAACCATGACCTTTTAGTTTATAGATCAACACTCAACTACTGAGACACCAGCTGGGCCTGTTGAGTACTTTTATAATAGAAGGAATAAAATGGATACACTGCTGTGAAGGTGCTAGAGCAGTGGTTGAATGGATAAAACAATTATGAGAAAATATATGAATATTATTTAGTCATATAAGAGAAGGAACTCCTACAATGTGGGACACAGTGGATGGATTTTGAGGGCATTATGTTAAAGCAGTTAGACGGAGAAGGACAAATACTGTATCATCTCACTTATATGTAGAACCTAAACTCATAGAAGCAAAGAACAAACTGGTATTTGTCAGGGGCTAGGTGGACAAGGATATGGGGAGATGATGGCCAAAGGGTAGATGAATATATGCTTGCATCTCAGTACAGCATCGTGACTATCCTATATAATAAAATGCTAATAGACTGAATGACAGAATGACTGGTCACTATGATGCTCACTGACCATCAGGGGGCAGATGCTCAATGCAGGAGCTGTCTCCTGGTGGTCAGTGTGCTTCCACAAGGAGAGTACTGCTCAGCCAGAAGCCCTGAGCCAGGCTCACAGCTGGAGAGCACAGCGGCTATCTGTCATTGGATCCTCTCCAGCCTCTACAGAAACGCTGGCTTAGATCTGCTCCCCATCAGACATCCCCTGAGGTCCTCACAGACTGAGGGTGCAGGCCGGGCTGACCCCCCCCCCCCCCCCCCGACCTTCGAGTGCATGAATTCCATGCACTGGGCCTCTAGTAGTTAATAATTCTGTATTATATTAGACAATAGGTCTTAAGTGTTCTCACAGCACACACACAAAAGGTTACTATATGAGGTGATGGGTGTGTTAATTTATTTGATTGTGGTAGTTATTTCACAGTGTGTACATATATAAGTCATCATGTCGTATACCGTAACCATGTTCACAATGCTGCATTATACACTTGAAATTTACTAAGAGAGTGGATCGTAAAAGTTCTCACTACAAAAAAGAAAGGCAGTTATGCAGACTGATAGATGTATAAACCAATCTTGTTGTGGTAATCATTTCACAGTACAGGCACCTATCAACTGAGCACATTGTGCACCTTCAACTGACATCATGTTTGGGGGATGATAGTGATGTGTACGTTTTAATACCCATCACAGAGCGATAAGTCTGACCGTAGACCTTTACGCTATGTCTCCTTGAAAGAGACGGGAGGAAGTTTGGCACCCACCAACACGTAGGTAGAGTGATATTTGCAAAAATCTTGTTGTCTGAACTCCAGACAATGAGCTGTGTGTACAGGATGCATTTCCTTTGTCCTGTTGTGATTGTGCAGAAGACAGGAGATACAAGTGTGGCTGTGTGTGTGTGTGTGTGTGTGTGTGTGCTGCCTACTTAGCCAATCCTGGTCTCATCCCTGTGGCTCTGGCTGTATTATCTTCACACCATCTATCAGCTGCTGACTTACCTTCCAGTTGTTAGAAATCACATGGCCCTCTCACCTTTGCTCTGAGCCCTGCAGCTGCCACCCAGGCTCCATGGCTGTGCTGAGTCATCACGCCGCCCCTGCCACACTGACCACTGTTGATGAGTGAGCTCTGTGAAGTGAGGGTGCACTTGAAGGCGTGCATGCAAATTCCAGATTTATACGTGCATCCCTGAGGCATGGCAGGGAGCCCTGCATTTTTCTAACTGCAGCTAGGGATTCTTCATTTATGAAGACCCACGTGGGAAAACTCACAACTGAGCTCTCTGGAAACTGGGATGAGCCAGCCTCATTTAAAAAAATATTATTTATTTATTTATTTATTTATTTACAATTTAGCCTTTAAGAAGAGTTAAAGGAGATATAATTGGAAATAAATCTCTTTGGTGTGCAGCTTCCTATTTTGCCTGTGTATCTGATAAGTTCTGAGTAACAGAGGGGAGCCTGTGGCCCAGGCCTCCAACTGGGTGCTCTCTGACCCAGGCTGATGGCAGCGCTGGGCTGGCTTAGGCTCGGGGCACTGGCAGAGCTCAGGGTCTGGCTGCCCCAACTGCACAGCCTCCGGATGGCTGTCATCACCTCGCAAACTCTTGTCTGCGTGTTTAGCTGAGTTTGCTCCTTGTTTCCAGACCCTACTTCGGCCCCCCTGGGCAGGGAGCCAACGTCTCTATCCACTGAATTCCAGAAGGAGCTAAAAACAGAGGAACTATAAACTCCCACTGCAGACCAACTGTGGGAAGTCCTGTGTCCGCACCAGCACCCACAGGCGCTGATCTGCCCGGCTTTCTGCACAGCTGCAGGAGACAGATAACTAGGATTTGGTTTCCTTCCCAGGGCGGGACCATCATTGGCAGCGCCCGGTGCAAAGCCTTCCGCACCCGGGAAGGCCGCTTGAAAGCCGCCCACAACCTGGTGCAGCGGGGCATCACCAACCTGTGTGTGATCGGCGGGGACGGCAGCCTCACCGGGGCCAACATCTTCCGGGAGGAGTGGAGCGCGCTGCTGGAGGAGCTGGCCCAAGACGGTGAGTCTCTGCCTTGCTCTCCGGGGTTGGCTGCCCTGTCCTGTTCCCAGCCCCGCAGAGCGCTGTGTCTCAGACCCGCTGCCTGTCTGACCGTCCCGGAGGTATTGGTGGTGTCAGATCTTAGTCGCCGCCTCAGAATTCAAATTGGACCTCAAAAATAACAATAACAAGAATAGTACTTAGTTCCCTGTACTGTGGTGTGGGAGCCCCTTCTACTCCCGCGAGGTTCAGAGTTCCTGTTCAAGGTTCCGTTTCTGGAGAAGGCTGCCCACAAATGAAGAGAGGCTAGAAAAGAGTTAATTTGGGAAAATGGGGAGCAGGTGGAAGTCCACCTCCAGGGGGAGGACTGCCTCCCCCCTCCGCTCTGGCCTTGCTCTTCCTTTAATTGAGGCTATGGGAAACACCCATATCCTTTTGGCAGGAAATTCCAATAATAGACAATCAGCAAGAATTTACATATGATTAACAGGTGGAGGTTGCTTTAACTACCAATGTCTCAACTATTAATAAACAATGAGTGAACAGCTCCAACCATTCAGAGAAATTAAGGTTGACCAGCCTTCCGTATTCCCTTTTCCCATTTCTCTATTAGTGTCAATGTGGTAACAGAGTTGCTACATAATTGTCTTTAATACAAAGTCTGAGCAGGGAGTCTCATTGCTGGAGCTGGTAGCCGCACTAGTGGCTCACAGCAGGGGCCTCCCCGCACCTCCTGGCCTCCTCAGTTTGGGCTGACGCAGGCTGGGGGTGACACCGAAGAGGAATAGCCGCCCAGGTCCCTGCCTGAGCTGCCCAACCTCGACCACTCTGAATGGTAGTAGGCACATCTGCTCACTCTGTGGGAGCTGGAAGTAGATATGACCACCTGGTGGGCTGGCTTCCCGGGGGGCCTCTGACGCATCAATGTGATAGTTATGTCATATCCTTCACCACTTTATTCTGTGATTGAGATATTTCCTTAGTAAGAGCTATGCTGTTCTCCTGGCTTTACCCACTGATGGCAGCGTGCGACCCCTCCCTTTGAGTTTGGCAGCCCTGTGCTCTCATCTGCAACAGCTCCCAGCTTGCCAGCACCGCCCTGTTGTCTGGCATGGATTTCTGTGAGGGTAGAGGATTAGGTCATGGAGAGTTTCAAAAAAAAAGAAAAAAAAAGAAAAGAAAATCAATAGTTAGAAAACACATTTCGAGTCGTGGGTTTCTGTCCCCCTGGCCGACCTGTCTCCCAGCTATGGAGTGTGTGCCCGAGGGCCCCGGGGTTGCTCCCCGTGACGGAGCCTGTGGCTGTGTCCTCACAGGCAAGATCAGCAAGGAGGATGTGCAGAAGCACGGGTACCTCAACGTTGTGGGCATGGTGGGCTCCATCGACAACGACTTCTGCGGCACAGACATGACCATCGGCACTGACTCGGCTCTGCACCGCATCATTGAAGTCGTGGACGCTATCATGACGACGGCCCAGAGGTAGAGGAGGTGCAGGTGGGCGGGCACGCTGGGAGGGTGCACAGAGGGTGTTCTGGTGCAGCTCTTGTCGCTTGAGTGTTAGAAATGGTGCAAAAAAAAAAAAAAAGTGTTCTCGGGTTCACTTTTTATTTTCAGTTCTATGACGTTCCTTCCCTCCCTCCCCCATTATAGAAGGAAAATGTGTTCATGGGAGAAAATTTGAAAGACAAAACTCATCATTATCTTAAGTTCTGCTGCGTTCTCAGGCAGGAATCGCGGGAAATAAAAGTGTGGGTGAATGTCGCCACAGCCCTTGTTAGAGACGTGGGGAGGCATCCTGCCCCCCATGTTCCTTTTCCAGCCTCACGCACCCAGGTGTGGATGACGCTGTAAAATGTGAAACTGGGAAGGGGCAGCCCGAGCCCCTTTACTCACAAAAGTTGAAAAGACCCTTGCAGTAGCTTTTGCTTCTGTGGAAAACGGGTCCTGTTTTGGAAGCTGGGGCTCCTGCCACAGTCACTGAACAGCCCTGCCGTGTGCATGGCTCTGGGGGCGCCTGTGTCTCTGTGTCCCAGCTCTTCCTTCCCAGCCTCGGTGGGTGCATGTCTCCTTTCTCTTTTCCAGCCACCAGAGGACCTTCGTTCTCGAGGTGATGGGGAGACACTGCGGGTACGTATGTGCAGACATGATCGGGTGGGAAGGACCTCCCCCCTCCCCCTGGAGAGCCCTGCACCCAGTGCCAGTGCCCCGGGAGGGTTCCCCAGGGTCAGTGCCTCCCATGCAGGCTTGGTGCTCTGTCCACCCCGCGGTTCCCAGGCCCCGGGTGTCTAGCGGCAGCCTGACTGCATCCTTGCTATTTCTGTGCAGGTACCTCGCCTTGGTGAGCGCCTTGGCCTGTGGGGCGGACTGGGTGTTCCTCCCGGAGTCTCCGCCGGAGGAGGGCTGGCAGGAGAGGATGTGCGTCAAGCTATCAGAGGTAATCGCTCTCTGCTTCCGGGCGCTGGCTGTGCCCGTGAGCGTCGTCAGGGTTTTCAGTCTGGGAGGTGTTAGACAGGTGGGAACATCGGATGCTCGGGTGAATGGCAGTGGCAGGTAGTGGCTGTCCACAGGGGTCTATGTCTCAGGCTGCAGAGTGAGGCAGTAGAGAAAAGTGACAACCTTTCCGTTTTTCCATGCAAAGCACCGGCTAGGTTAGCTCTCATGGAGGAGGTGCTGTGAGATTGCAGCTACTGAAAGATAGCTTCGGGGGGTGAATGTGTTTCCTATTTTCTCTCCACTGATCTGTAGGAAGACATGTGTTCTCACTCTGATCTGAATTTCCCTCCACACTGGCCCGGGCTACGGCACGTCTCTCAACCGGTGTCCCCTCTGTGTGGGGCTTGAAGTCGGGTTGGCGCACCGCTCTGGAGCCGGCACTGTAGAGTACTCCTTCCTGTAAAACACATCTCCCACTACAAGGCATGTGAGGTCTCATGTGAGACACCAGCTTTCAGGACAGAAACCCCAGTGTGAGGAGTTCCCATGCTCTGTGTTTACAACCCTCTTATGACTGGTCGACAGGGAACCAATGTAAGCCCATGGCACAGGCTAAGTGCAGTGTATACAGCAGGCACTTCAGCACTGCCCGCACTGAGGACACGAGCAGTAACGTTGCAGTCACCTTCAGGGTGTCGGATTCAAAGGCGGGGATTCGCAGAAAACACCAAATAAGCTTTGCTGACCTGAAGCCCCAGGAAGGAAACTGTCAGCCAAGCTGCACCTTGGCTTGGAAGTCGGGCCTTGTATGAAGTTGGAGCTCTTAACCGGAAACAGGCCAGAGAAGGCAGGGCGTGTTCAAAGTTCAAACACTAGCAAGGAAGTGACAAATGAGCTCATCATTTCTGGGTCTGACTTGTGCATGGGGCAGTGTTCTCTGCCAACCAGCTGGTGCCAGGAGCTACGGGGCTGGTTGCGGGAGAGGTGGGTGGCCCTCCTGGACGGACGGGTAGGTCTGTGTGCTGTGGAGGACACCTGTGTCATCACCACCTCACGGGACATTGTGTAAGGTCGCAACCCCCAGGGGCTATGCGTGTCTCCTCCAGCTGTCCTCCTCCCTGTCGGTCCCCGGCCTGGCCCAGGATGGCAGCCTCAGGGACCAGGAAACACACCCTCCCCATCAGTCGATCAGAGGTCGGGGCTGAGGCTGTGCGTCTTAGGCGCATGTTTCCGGTTTGTCTGTTATTTCTGTAGCTGTGGGTCTTGTCTGCAGGCTTTGTAAGCTGCCCCGTCAGCCAGGACACGAATCAGAATGTTTTGGCCTCGGAGAGTGGGCAGAGTGCGGCCGATGGTGTAAACCTGCCCCTGTGTGAAGACACTTGATATTGGTATCTGCTGTTCATGTTTGTAGGCCGTGAATGTACTACTGAGAGGATGTTTTCCAAATACTTTGTTTAATAAACCAGCCCCAGATGCAGGTCTCAGGTGCCCCAGGCACGGGCATGTCAGTATAGGATTGGGGAAGACTGAAATCCGAAGGCCCCACTCTGCCACTCCCAGGGGGACAGTGGACACCCCACCTCCATGTCCTGAGCTCCTCGCTGTAGCTGGGGGACAGACTGCTCCTTAGCAGGTTTGTGAGGAGTGAGCCAGTGAGCAAGTAAACGAGTTGGTCCAGGTGGGGAGCCAGCAGGTAGGCAAGGCGTCTCCCCACATAGGTGTGCGGCCTCCATTACTTCTCGCCACCTCGGGGTATTACGTCCCACGATGGAGTGTGGCCGAGCCCATACTCATGGACATGTCATTCTTTCTGACCTCGCTTTTCTATTGGTGCTGAAATAATCACTCTTGAAGTCACATCTTTACACCTTTTAGAAAATCTCCGATAGATGCATTCTCCAAAGTGTTGCACATCCATTAATATCTATAAAAAACAACAACAAAGGGCAAATGTATTTGTGACTTTGGTCCCAGGATGGGCGGCCCCGTGAGAACAGCCTGCTGTGCGTGGCACCCTCTGGGTTTGGGCAGGGGCAGCTCCAGCACTGCCCTCTTGGGCCTCATCGCCCCACCTGCTTACACCCTCCCTCCCCGAGGGTCCTTCCTGGGGGGCACTATAGAACAAACTCGGGGAGAATGGTTTTGGGGCACCCCTGGAAGACTGCCTCAGCCTGTGAGGGCAGCGCAACCCGGGTGTCACACAGCGCCCGTCGGCCTGTTCCTGTTCCTGCGCCGGGCGCTTCCCACCCGGCTGGGCTCTGAGTTCTTCACGTCCCTCCTGCCTCCTGCCTCCTGCCTCCTGCTTGGACCCAGGGCCCTATCACCTGACCCCAATGACTGAGATTCCCAGGTTGGGGCAGGATTCCTGAGAGGTGGTGGGAAGTCAGGCTTACAGTGGAGACTGGCTGGGGAGCCAGCCTGTGGGCATCCTGTCAGGGGAGCACAGTCAAAGGTCAACCAGCAAAGCCTCCAGCCTAGGGCTGCCTGGGTGCCAGCAGCTCTGGTGGTATCACCAAATCTCAAGCCCCTGCCCCCTCCTGCTCCTACTCACCCAGATCCCCTCCCCTCCCCGTGTCCTTAGTGAACAGAGCGTGTGACATTAGCTGACCGTTTCGGCCTCTTGGCCAGTTCAATCGAGGCAAACTGGTCCTGGTTTTGTTAAGAGCATTTAGGCATCAGAGGATTTTCATGTCTGTTTCCTTAGAACCGGGCCCGGAAGAAAAGGCTGAACATCATCATTGTGTCCGAAGGAGCAATCGACACCCAAAACAAACCTATTACCTCGGAGCAAATCAAGGATGTGAGTGTGTCAGTCTCCCCTCCTCTTCCCTCCTCCGCTGCCTGCCTGCAAACAGGAGATGCTGGCATGCTGGCAGAGGGGGTCTGGCATGATGCATTATTATTCTGAAACATTTCTGTTTTTTTTCTGATTTTAAAAACTATTTCATAATGACTCAGAGCTTTAGTGGCTTGAGGCTCACACAGCTCCGGCTTCTGCAGAGTCAGTGCTGCTGGATACTGTTGGGAATATCTCCCAGGGGCCAGAGCTCGCCCGCCCACGGAGAGAGGGAGCATTGGAGAAGGTGGGCATGGAGGGTCAGCTCTGGGCCCAGCCACTCTGAGAGCTAGGAGGGTCAGCTCCCAGCAGCGCCCCCTGTCTGTCCCCTTCTCTCCTTGCGAGCACCCGCTGAGCCAAATGTTGGATGTGAGTCACTGCCACTCCCTGCCTGCAGAGGGGCCCACACTGCAGTGCTGTTGCCACAGAGCCCTGCCTAGGGTGCTGACTCCTCAGGCCAGTGACGGGATTGGCCAGGCTCCCTGGTTATGGGGATATGGGGACAACTGGGCACGTTCTGTCTGAACATCGCAGGGGGACAGAGGCTCTGGTTGAAGCTGCTGATCAGGGCGAAGGATATTGTCAACTTGGTTTCTCAGGTTTGCCTTCTCTATTCCCTGTACCAGCTGTTCACCTTCCTAAATCTTAAAATACTAAGAGTTGGCTGTGAAAGATATCAGCCAACATTTCCTAGTGTGAATGGTGAATGGCCCCAGATGTTAGACTTTGGTCTTTCACCTTTGGCTAAGAAAGAATTCAGACAGAGAAAGACAAGTATGACATGTTCTCACTCATATGTGGAATCTAATGAACAAAATCTCAGAGGGAAGGCTGGGGTGGGGGTAGAGAGAAATTAACCAGGGAATTTCAATGCATATATTCATAATCCATGGACACAGACAATGGTGTGGTGAAAGCTTAGGGAGGTGGGAGAGTTGGAGGGGGTCAATAGGGAAAAAAAGAGACATCTATAATAATTTAGAAAATAAAGATAAATTTAAAAGGAAAGAAAGAATGTAGAGCCAAGACTCAAATATAAGCAAAAGTTTATTTAGAAAGTCACAGCAGTAGAAGGAGGTGAGCCAGCTGGGCTGTGTGGACCTAGGAAACAAGTTACAGAGGCAAAAGAAAGGCCGTTTTAGCTTAGGGGGAAAAAGGCAGAAAAGTCGCACAAGCTGAGGAAGAAGGGCATGGGGAAAAGGTGCTCAGGCCTTGCTGCTTTCCTTTCCTGGAGCTGAAACACAACTGAGGCCCAGATGTCATCTCTAGTGTGACCAACACTCTGTTTCTGTGGTCAGCAGACCCAAGGCTTTGTTCCTAAGATTCGTTGATGCGGGCCATTGTCCTGAAGCGTACAGTTTTAGGAGTGGTTGTGCAAGGACTTACCAGGATGTCCCATGAGTCTCTTCTCCTGTCCCCTAGTTCCTCCTCGAAGGGGCTCTGTGACCAGTGCTGTGCTAGGGGAGGAAAGGTTGCCCTGAGGGCGAGACCTACAGGACAGCTGCCTGCTACTAGGAGCCCTGGGTGACCTTCCTTACCTGGCTTGTCACTCTGCTCATGCCCATCTAACTGCCTGCTATCACAGGAAGTCATCTGGAAAGAGCACAAATTCCCACTTAATTGAAGGGGAGATTGAACCGTGGAACTCACAGAGCCCAACCCCCGTTATGTTTACAGAGGAGTGATTGAGGCCCAGAGGGTACGTGGCCTGCCCCTGCCACTCAGCTGTTTGCACAGGTGAAAGGGGACACCTCACTTTACAGGTCACACTTTTCAAAGACACTACAAATGTAGGGCGAGTCAAGAAATGTTGACCTTTCTATATAAAGTATTAATCATGCTTTCAACACAAGCTATAAAAGCTTAAAAAAAAAAATCATGTTATTTATGTTTATTTGCAAGGTAGGAGAAATAAAAATTCTATTTAAATTAAAAAATTAAAGCATTATTTAAAAGCATTTTCAGCTAGCCATTAGCCTAAGCCAGTGTTCTGCAAACTCATTGGTCAACAGAGCCAAATATCAACAGTACAACGATTGGAATTTCTTTTTGAGAGCCAGATTTTTTAAACTTAAACTTCTTCTAACACCACTACTTCAAAATAGTCTCACCCAGGCCGTGGTATTTTGTGGAAGAGCCACACTCAAGGGGCCAAAGAGCCGCATGTGGCTCGCGAGCCCGTTTGCTGACCACTGGCCTAAGCATTCCTTTAAGAACCAAAATTTAGGAATGAGAACGTTTCTCAAGTAGATGCGAAGAGAGAATAGGAAATTATCTCCCAGCTTCAACCCGGTCTTCTGATGGGAGCCCATCTGCCTGCACCTGTTCTCTGTCCCCTGATGGAGGTATTTCCCGCAGCTGGTGGTGACGCAGCTGGGATACGACACCCGCGTGACCATCCTCGGACACGTGCAGAGAGGCGGGACGCCGTCGGCCTTTGACAGGATTTTGGTAAGTGAAGGTGGAAACTGTCCGTCCTGTTCCCAAGGGGAGTTTCTGGAAGCACCAGAGACTGAGAGCTGTTCACTAGCGCCATCCGGCAAAAGCTGCTGCCTACAGCATGGGGCAGCCTGTCTCTGAGACCCTCCAGGCCTTGTCATTGGGAGACTCAGGCCAGACAGACCAGAGCAGTTCCCCGGCCCCAGTCACCCAGAAGCTGGGAGACCTCACCCACATGGACAGTGGAGGATGGCAGGGACTCTAGGACCAAACCCAGGATGTGGGAAGTGGCATTCACATGCAGGTCTCTAGAAACAGAACCTGGGACAGCAGAGCCCAGAGTCCAGATCCTGGGTTGTTAATCTTCACTGTTCTTTATACCACAGAGCCTCCCCTCCCCTCTCCTTCCCTCCCCTCCCCTCCCCTCTCATCCCCTCCTCTCCCCTCCCCACCACTTCTGGGTGGAGACTAAATCTTTCTGTTGGAATTGGGTTAAGCAGGAAGGACTTGGGTACCTAACTACACTCAGTCCCAGAGAACAGAAAGAAAGCTGAGGAGAATGTATGTTTAGGACACAGTGGGGTTGTCTGAACCTCAGGGGTTAGGGGCCCATGGATGCCTCTGCCTGGAGCATTGAGGGGCTCTGGTGACAGCGCTGCCTCAGTGGGTGGTGGGCCTTCTCTGACTCTCATGAATGTCACTTGCAGGCCAGCCGCATGGGGGTGGAGGCCGTGGTCGCCCTGCTGCAGGCCACACCAGAGACCCCGGCCTGCGTGGTGTCGCTGAGCGGGAACCAGGCAGTGCGCCTGCCCCTGGTGGAGTGTGTGCAGATGGTGAGCTGGGGAGGGGCGTGCGGGCACAGCTGGCACCTGGTCCCTGGTCTGTGGCTGCCAAGCCACAAGGGAGTTAGATGACCTTCATCAGGACCAGTGGAGCTGCCCTGTGGGCATGGCAGCAGGCTCCTATCACCCAGACTAGTTGCTTGTCTCATTTTTAGGGGAGGTTACTGTGTCAGGAAGATTGTGCTGGGGGCGGGGGGGTCCTTGAGGGTGTCTGGGAGGAATCTGTGGGTGGGGTGCCCAGGGCCTCCTTAACCCCTTAGATTTCAGCCTCTCCTTCATCCTGTTCCCAAGGATGTCCAAGTTTGTGGGGTGACCCTGGCCTGGCTAATTCAGGGGACATTCATTCCTCCAGGCCCAGGCTGTAATTCCCCACCCGAGTCCACAAGGGGAGGTGGTAGTGAGGTGCATTGGAAATTGTTCTTCTCTTTTATTTCTCAAAGTCTGTCCATGACTGTCATCCTACTTGGTCTTTTCCAGCAATTATTCATTTGATAACATGCACAGAGAGGTGATTATGTAATGCAGTCAAGGGACTTGTTGGAAGTTACCTTAGACACGTCACTTCAAAGCCTGTGGGAGGGCATTAAGCTGTGTGTATATATTTGTATGTGTCCAAAGGTATTTTTTGTTTAAGCATATGTATGTCTGACATGTTTGCATGTGAGTGTGTTCATGCATGTGTCTGCGCGTGCACACATATGTATTTTTGTCTTAAGCATGTGTCTGACACGTGTGCATGTGAGTGTGTTCATGTGTGTACACGAGTGATGTACATGCATGTGTTTGTGTGGGAGGGTGTTTGTGTGTATACATGTGTGTGCGTGCATGTCTGTTTGTGAGAGAGTGAGATGACAGGCTTAAGATGATCAGGACATTGAACTGTGTGCAGTAGTCTGTTCTGGGCCTATTTCTTATGTCACATGTCTGTTCCTTCAGAGATAAACATGTAGGTACAATATGGCTTGTCCTCCAGATGACCATACATTATGATAAACTAGCCGGATGGCTCACAAAAGCCACAGTGAGCCCTTCATTGGCACCTGCTGTGTGCAGGTGTTTTCTTAAGAGCCTGGTGTGTTTTATAAAATTATTTTTAAATTGATTTTCAGAGAGAGAGAAAGATATCAATGTGAGAGAGAAACATGGATACAATCCATGGCCTCCTGCACATGACCTACCTGGAGATGGAACCCGCCATCTTTTGGTGTATGGGGGAAGGCTCCAACTGAGCCACACTAGCCAGGGCCAATCTGGCATGTTTCCTAACCACAGATGACACTAGATAGGGCGTGTTCTCCTTATTGTACAGATGAGGAAACCAAATAAATAATTTACCCGAGATCCTCGGATTGAAGATCCTACTTGGGTGTGTTGGCTGCATGCAGAGACCCCATCCGGGTCCCCAGCTCCTAGATCCTGTTGATCTTTTCCTCCCAGAATCCACCTGTGAATTTGTCAGGACCTTGTGCGAGAGATGCATTTCCTCCTGGCTCTGCTCTCATAGAGTGAAATCCCGAAGACCTCAGGACCTCTGCCTGGGATGGCCAGCGGTGCCACCCTCACCTCCTCCATGACGTGCCTGAGCTAGTGGCCCCTGTGTCCCCCTCACAGCCGGGTGTGCCAGGCCAGCTGAGGCCCACTGTGGGTCCACCCCAGGCTACTGGCCTGCTGAGGCTGGACGTGATGGGGACCATGTGGAGGCACCGAGCTGGGCGTGAGGCTGCACCGAGTCCTGACCCTGCTGTCTTCCTCTTTCCTCTCTTTAAAGACCCAGGGCGTCCAGAAGGCGATGGATGAGAAAAGATTCAAGGAGGCCGTGCAGCTCCGAGGAAGGTGAATGAGGGAATCTCTGTCCTGGAACGTGTGCTGTGGGCCTGTCCCTTCCTCAGGCCTGGGAGTTATCTGTTCAGAAGGTCCTCAGGGTTATTCCTTCAGAAGGCCCCAAGAGGTTGTGCTTGTCCAATCCCACTGTGAAAAGGCAGAAAGAAGATGGCGAGCAGGCGCCATTTCTGCAGGTTGAGCGCTGCGGTGATTATTAGGGAGGGGGGGGGGTATCATTTATTTCTTTGTTTATTTTGGACAGGGCGTCATTCGAAGTAATGAGATTAAGATAGGAAGTGGCAAGTGGGTAGGGTGTTGGCAAAGAAACCTGAGAAGCACTGGACGCCTTTGTCCCTTAGCCCAGTGACATGATGTACATCCCCCATGCTGTGTCCCCCCTGAAGGCAGCAGGGCTCGGGTACCATCAGGCCCCTGCCCCTGAGGGACGGGACAGCATTTGCAGACTGCCTGCTCCCTGTACCACTGTTCTCTGCGCTCTACTTCCCTGCACCTTCTAAACCTGTTCCAACAGTGTCATTCTCTTCTAGGAGCTTTGAGGGCAACCTCAACATCTACCAGCAGCTCTGCATCAAGAAGCCAGACTCCCAGATCACCAAGGTGGGTGATGACTGCCCACTGGCTCCCAGGGGTACTCCTGACGGTCCCCGCTGACCCCGCTCCCCTGCCACCTCCTGCCCTGGACAATGCCGCAGCCTCCCTGCCCGTGGCCAGGCACTCCTGGCACCTGGTGCTGGGCAGGGCCCCCTCCCAGGTGTGCATGGGTCGGTGACACAGCTGTGCCAAGTGCCACATTGCCCCCTGTCTTGCAGAGTGGCTGCAACGTGGCCGTCATCAACGTGGGTGCCCCGGCTGCCGGGATGAACGCTGCTGTGCGCTCGGCCGTGCGGGTTGGCATCTCAGAAGGACACAAGATGTTTGCCGTCTATGATGGCTTTGAGGGCTTCGCCAAAGGCCAGGTGGGTCCCTTAGGAGGTGCCCAGTGGAGGGATGTCTTCGACGGGAAAGTCATGGGGAAGTGGGGGACCTCAGGAACACAGCAACTGTGTGTGTGGGTGTGTGTGTGTGTTTAAATATGATTTTATTGATTTTAGAGAGAGAGGAAGGGGGAGGGAGGGAGAGAGAAACAATGATGTGAGAGAGAACCATCAGTCAGCTGCCTCCCGCACATGTCCTGACCAGGGGGGTCAAACCCACAACCTTTCGGTGCACAGGATGATGCTCAACCAACTGAGCTACAGCAGCCGGGGCACAGTGCCTGCTCTTTAAGGAGAACCTCTGCTCTAGGGTCCCATCCTAAGGAAGGACCTTTCTACGCCCATGAGACTGACATGGGCTCACCGGTGTAGTCTCTCAGTAAACCTGAGATATTGTCCCATTTTCCTTGTGAGAAAATATGGTCAGAGGCAGTAACTTGACCACGGTTGCACTCCACTAGGTGTGTCCTGTCCACAGAGTCAATTCGCCTGGTCACTTGGCGACTGTTTACTGAGTTCTCATGCTACCCATGTAAATTTGTGAAGAAAGCAGACAAAGCCACTGCTTCCATGGAGCTTTCATTTTAGGGAGGGAGCTGAAGGGAGGTGAAGGTAGACTGTAAGTGCAGAGCAGGTGGGAGCAGGTGAGGAAGTGACCTTGCTAGAGGGGCAACACAGAGGGGTTGAGTGAGCCCTGGAACTGGGGTGGGCAGGTCTGCAGCTGGGCGGGGCTTCAGTCTCAGGTGAAGGGCTGAGAAGGTGCTGTCCCAGGCAGCAGGACAGTGCAGGGGCCTGAGGTGCTCAGAGGTGGGAGAGGGCTAGTGGGATGCAGCAGGAGAGCAGGCTGGGGTGGGATGAGGTGGGGAGCAGACGGGCCAGGTCCTTCATGGGATTTGTAAAGAGTTTGGCTTTTATTCTGAGGAGACAGGTTTTGAGCAGGGGCCTGGTGCATACAGACGAGACTAGTTGGAAGGCTTCCGCAGTAACCCAGGCAGGAGTGTGGGCTGCCTGGTCCAGACCGGCCACAGTGGTATTAATGAGACATCTTCTAGGGTCTTGGGTGGATTTTGAAGGCAGAGCCTGTAGAATTTGGTCCCTAAATATGCCTGGGGGTGAAAAAAGGAGACGAGAATGAGCCTGTTTCTGGCCTGAGTTGCAGCTGATGGACGCGAGGAAATGTAAGAGGCGCTGAGGTGCCAAGATGTTCAGTATGTGTCTGGCAGGCACCCTGGGAGGTAGCCAGTGAGCAGGCAGAGGTCATGGTCTGGGTCTTCAAGAGGCTCGAGCTAAAGATCCATGTTTGGGGGACACCGCAATACAGGTGGTACTTAAAGTAATGGCACAGAGAAGGTGTGAAAGGAAAGGGCTTTGCTGTGGAGAGGAGAGGGGAGAGTCCTAGCCCAGGAGATGGGTGTGCAGAGGGAGGGTGCACACCCCCAGCTGGCATCATCTATCTTTCCGTGTGTGTGTTTTTGTTTTTGTTTTAATTTTTCATTAAAGAAGTTTTTTTTTTTTTTTAATTTATGTCAATTAAAAAACACAATACTGTTAATTTTTTCTTTAATTCCCAGTGGTATAATTTGGCCAACTGAAGTGCCAATCTATTCTATTGATGGAAACTAAGCTGTGGGGATGTCCCATGGGTAGGAGGGCTGCTGTAGCTGATGGCAGTGACTCCCTCTGCATCATGATGGATGCCTACAGACAGGCAGCTCACCTGAGGTGCTGCCCCCTGAGCTGTTTGTAAGACTTCTAATCTCCTTCCTTTCTCACTTGAGCCGTCTCATTCCGTTTGCATCTTAGATAAAAGAAATCGGCTGGTCGGATGTTGGAGGCTGGACGGGACAAGGTGGCTCCATTCTTGGGACAAAACGGTAATTTCCCTTCTTGATTCGGACCTGCTTTTACGAGGAAGAAAGGGCCTCGTTCTAGAGGAGGAGCTGGGGCCGTTGCTGGGAAAGCTCCGCGTCCTGGCCCCGCCCAGCAGGCCCCAGTGGTTAGGGCTGAGAAGTGACCATGTGCTCCCAAATCTCTCCTGGGCCTCAAGGAGAGAAAGCAGGTGGCCGGCAGGAATCCGCCTCAGGGGACGGGATGATGATGAGGGACATCACTGAGCTGCAGGGACCGTGTGTGTAGACCAGGGTCAGAGCAGGTGGACAGTGGCTTAGTGCCTGGGCACAGAGCAGAGTGGCACCTACCCTGGAGGCCAGTCCCAACATGTTTCTGAGTCAGTAAGCCTCCGTTCCTCACAATAGCTGGTGGTAGAAGGTGCATTTTAACCAGACACCGTGTGCTTTATGTGCCGTCCTGGCAAAGCTCTGGGTGAGCTGGCAACCCCTCCTGACGATGCTTCGAGAGCTTTATCTTAGACGCGGGGGGACCCTTGCCGTGACACACGCCTGCTGGCTGCCCTGACTGCCCAGGCCTGGACATGTTTGCCCTGCAGCTTCCTATTGGTCTACCAATAGCACCGGCACGGTGTCCTCCCGGCTGCAAAATGGAATGGCTGGGCCAGCGTTTGGGGGGGCTCTTGGGAAGAGTCTATCCCATGTCTGACTTGGTGGCTGTGTGTGAAATGGGAGAACAAATACGAGTGGATGTGACTTTAAAGGAGATGAAGTTGTATAAAGTATAAAAGTGGAAGTTTCCCTTTAAGTGATATTTGTTGTGAATATTTGCAAGTTATCAGGGTGTGTTTTTTCTAATGAGGCTGCGTAATTCTGTTGAGGTGAAGCTACTGAATAGCTGGGAAGTTTCTCCTTGTTTTCTTTTGAAAACACAGCTCTTAGGGACTTGCTCCCTGGCCATCTCTGCCATGGGCTGCTCCCCCACATGCTTCCCCCCTGCCATAGGGAGGAGGGAGCCACAGGGAGGGGGGAGCCACAAGGAGGGGGAAGCCACGGGGAGGGAGGAGCCACGGGGAGAGGGGAGACATGAGGGGGCGGGAGCCATGGGGAGGGGGGAGCCACGGGGAGGGGGGAGCCAGAGGGAGGGGGAGCCACAAGGGAAGGGGGAGCCACGAGGGAGGGGGAGCCACGAGGGAGGGGGGAGCCACGGGGAGGGAGAGCCACAAGGAGGGGGGAGCCACGGGGAGGGAGGAGCCACGGGGAGAGGGGAGACATGAGGGGGCGGGAGCCACGGGGAGGGGGGAGCCACGGGGCGGGGGAACCAGAGGGAGGGGGAGCCACGAGGGAAGGGGGAGCCATGAAGGAGGGGGAGCCACGAGGGAGGGGGGAGCCATGAGGGAGGGGGAGCCACGGGGACGGGGAGCCATGAGGGAGGGGGAGCCACGGGGAGGGGGGAGAATTGAGGGAGGGGGAGCGACGGGGAGGGGGGAGCGACGGGGAGAGGGGAGCCGGGGAGAGGGAGCCACGGGGAGGGGGGAGCCAGTGGGAGGGGGGAGCCAGGGGAAGGGGAGAGCCAGGGGCAGGGGGGAGCCGGGGAGGGGGAGCCACGGGGAGGGGGAGCCACGGGGAGGAGGGAGCTGGCCTCCCACTGCAGCTGCCCCAGCGCCACACGGAGCCGGGGCAGGCGGCCGCCAGGGTGCTGGCAGTGCTCAGTCCACCCTGTGAGCCTGTCTGGCCTCATCTCTCTGGAACTACTTTCAGGATCCTCCCCGCGAAGTACTTGAAAGACATCGCTTCACAGATGCGCGCCCACAGCATCAACGCGCTGCTCATCATCGGTGGGTTTGAGGTACGTCCGCTCCGTTCCCGGTTGGCTCTTCCACTCCGTAGGCTTCAGTGGTGGCCCGTGCCGGCTCCACCGAGCTCCCCACCAACTGCGGCCTAGCACTCCAGGTCCACCTGCCTGCCACGGGACAGCGGTGAGGCAGCGCGGAGCAGGGGTGGGACTCACCCAGCGGGAGGCGACCCTGAGTCCTGGACAGGCCCCTCTGTCCTGTGAGTTCTGGAGTCTCCCAGGCCAACAGGAATGAGTCTCTCCCCTGAGGCTGCAGTCCATGGCCATTCAGAGAGAAGGGGGTTATGTGGCCAGCTCATTTGTTTTATCCCATATTGGACTGTAGGCTTAATTTTTTTCTTTTTCTTTCTTTTTTTTTTTAATATATCTTTTACTTCAGAGAGGGAAGGAGAGGGGCAGGGAGAGAGAGATAGAAACATCAATGATGAGAGAGCATCATTGATCATTTGCCTCCTGCACACCTCACCCTGGGAGTCGAGCCCCCAACCTAGGCATGTGCCCTGACTGGGAAGTGAACTGTGACCTCCTGGTTCATAGGTCGACACTCAACCACTGAGCCATCCCGGTTGGCATTTTTTTATTTTTTATTTTTTTTCCTATTCAACCAGGATCAGTCCCAGGATAACCTTATGGTTTCCTTTCAAGAAAATTCAAGTCTCCAGTACCAAGACACTTGTCAATAGGAGCCTTGGTCTTTCGTCTACAGGACGAGGTTCCCTGGGTCCCTTTTTGCTTAAAGAACTGCTTGTCCCTGTCATGACCTTCATGTGTTTCCACGTTGACTCCCTAGTGGTCCTATCGGTGCCCCGCTTCTGCCCGCCCCCCAACTGTACACGCTTGTCCCACAGGCCTACCTGGGGCTGCTGGAACTGTCAGCCGCCCGGGAGAAGCACGAGGAGTTCTGTGTCCCCATGATCATGGTTCCCGCCACCGTGTCCAACAACGTGCCGGGGTCCGATTTCAGCATCGGTGCCGACACCGCTCTGAACACCATCACTGACGTAAGTCTGCGTGGCAGCACAGCAGGTGCCGCGGGCCTCGCCGAGGGCACTAACCGAGGGCGCCTGGCCCGTTTTTATCTACCAGTGCACTAGAGACGCGGGGGCCGGGTCGGAGGCGTTGGTTTGTCTCCAGAAAAGTATTTCTTAAAAATCTGACCCAGCTCCCAAAGATCTGTACCCCGTCTTTCCTGGGCTGCGCCGGCACCGTGTACCTGGGTGACAGAGCATGGCAACTCCAGCAGCCAGCTGCTGCGCTTTGTGATTTTGACGATCATTCAGATTAGTTTTGTGGGGCTCTTTGGCTGCAGTATAATTCTCACCTCTGCCACATTGCTGTGATGAGTCTGGGTCCGACTGAATAGCGGGCTGCGTGGGGATAGACCCTGAGCGGAATATTTTGCAATTTTATCCATCACCCTGACCCCTCTTTGGTGTTCATTATTCTTTTACCTGAGCCAATCAGCATCATCGTTCTCCATACAGTGGATTGGGGATGTTAAATCACATCTATAGCATATTGGTACTAATTAAGGTTGGGTTTTTGTTGTTGTTGTTTTGTCTGTTAAATGGCAATAACGTAGAAATGTATTCTTATTATTGTATTTGCAAGTCTCACTTGGTGAAATGCCACGTGAGTTTGCGAGTTTGCAGATCAGCATCTAACATAACAAGTTGTTTTGTTGTTGTTGTTTTTTAATTCAGTGCCTACATTTTTTTCAGTAAATTCTGAAGTTTAGTTTTCCTTCTGATACTTAGGTCTTCTGAATGATTTTCTAAGATCCCTCTACCCCCACCCTCCCCGCCCTTAAACCCAGGGCATCCGTTTTGTTTCTAGTGCTGGTAAATAAAAATAAATGCTTTTAAAATAAAATTCACTGGTAAGTAATGCTCACTGAGTGTCTGCTGCTTGTCTGAGAGCTTCCTAAACTTTCTGTGATCTTTCCACTAAAAAGCCGGCCCGGTGTCGCTGTGTCCCTGTGCTGGAGGCCCGCGCTGTGTGCACCCCTGACCGCTTGCTGGCCCTGCTCCTGCTGCCTGTGACTCCCTGCTGCCTCCCCTGCTCCGGCCCGCCCTCCCCTCACGGACCCTCCGCTGTGAACCGCAGGTCCTGTCTGTCCCCGCGTGAACCCCACCTTCGCTTGTCGCACTCTTTTCCCTGCCTTTGCTGGATTTTGAATCTGATTATGCTGAGCTTGTAGTTGATGCAACTGGAATTAACTCTTCCTAACTGTTACCTAATCAGAACCCTGGAGGCCGGGGGTGGGTGGGGTTTGACCAGCGTCTCTGCGGATCCTGCCAAGGCTGGCCTCCGTTCCTTGTGGCATTTGATGCCCACTTTAGGCACAAAAACAGGGCTCTCTGGCTTTGTAATTCTAGGCTCCTCAGCTACAAGGAATCTCCATCCCCCACCCCCGATGCCATCAGATTATGAAGTAATACTCATATGTATGTTGTTGAAAATGTGGAAACCAGCTGTAGCCGGTTTAGCACAGAGGATAGAGTGTCAGTTCCTGGACTGAAGGGTCCCGGTATCAATTCCAATCACGGGCACATATCTAGGTTGTAGGCTCGACCCCCGGCCTTGGGACAGGCCAGGGTGCCTTTGCCAGTGAGCCAGGTGTTCTCGGTGGTGCCACGGTTCTGGTTCTGGTTGGTGATCTTGGACGATGGGAAGTCAGGACAACCCCTCGTGGGCCCGCTCAGGGTATCCTGGGACTGCACGGACCAAGGTATGACACAGTGTGAGGAAACTGCTGTTTCTTCCTGCGTTCTGTTTGTTAAAGCCAAAATGAGGCTGGATCCTCAGGAGGACCGGATTCAGGCCCAGAATGCCAAAGGTGCTCAAGGTGAGACTCCCACGAGGGGCTCCGGTTATCGGCTGTTGGGTCTGCATATTGTGTCATCGTCCTCAGGGCCCTTCCCTCTGCCAGCACTTAGCTCAGCTCACAGGTGCGTCGCGGGAACCTGCTCTCAGTGCACTTGCCTGTCAGAAAGAGGTCGGTGTCCAGGCCAGGGCAGGCATTTGGAGTCCCTGTGCTGTGGCTACAGGCTTTACAAGGGATGCTGTCCACCCCCAGAGCCCGACAGTGTTCAGCCACAACACAGCACCGTGTGCTGAGCTCCGTGCAGGCAGCCGCAGCCACAGCCCTGCCGACAGCCCGGAATTGTGAGGGAGGTTCTGTCACACCTTCCATGACAGTGACAGGCGGTTTTCCCAGCTTCTCCATCTCGGAGCGCCCACTTCAGCTCCACAGATGCTCTGGCACCTCTGTCCTGTCCCTGGAATGATGCCCCTTCCCGAGCTCCAACCCGCCCGGTGCCCACTCGGTATCAGGCTCTGGTCATTGTCAGACGAGCGTGGCTGGTGAGTGGGCACAAGGCCTCTGCTGTGGGTGTGGTCCTCCTCCTGTCACAGGGAGAGGAAAGCAGCCTAGCAGGGCCCTGACGGTGACCACCTGGCAGTGGCACCGACAGCTCCTTCAGATCGTCACATCTCGTGAAAGCCCTGACTCTGTTTCAGGGCCCTGCTCAGAGTGGCACAGTCCCTCCGAGGCCCAATGGGGATGCGGGGAGAGGACAGGAAGGGCTGGGGTTAGAACCATTTGCCAGAGTTTCTTGCTCTGGAACTGATGGGCACGTCTGAGCTTCTTGCTCATTTTCTCACAAAGCTGAGGCAGGAGGTGGGCTTGCCCTCAGCCTCCAGCAGCGGGGTGGCCTCCATCCCAAGCTGGAGGCTCCCACAGGCCTTGCAGTTCCTGCTTTCAGGTAAAATTCCGTCATAGACAGACCCTTAGAGCAGTTACCGGCCACTGGGGGCACCATTGGCATCTCCTGCTGCCGTCCTACTTCTGCCCTCGGCTGCACCTGCATGTCACCCAGCTTCGCCACTGCCCTATGCTTTGCTAGGCGGGGACCCTCCTGGCCGTGGCCAGCCTGGTCTGGACCCCACATCCAGCCTACGTTCCTTCTCCTGGGAGCCCAAGTCATGGGAGGCCACCTCCTAGCCCGCTAACGGGACAGGACTGACAAATCCACAAACCCAGTCTTTTGTATCTTGCACCATTCCAACTGCCACTTTATCCTTTCACATTCGACTTGCATTTTAATAACTCCAGTATGTTAGTGGCATAGGAATTGTCATATGGAGATTTTCCTCCAGTGGGACAGGACCCAAAGATTTCTCTCGGGGAATCGTCTGTCAGCCGCTGAAAGGGGTCAAGGTTCACCAGAGGCTGGAGGGGCTGGTGGGGCATCCAGTCCAGGTGGGGGCATCTGCCCTACCCGATTCCATCCTCTCACCCAGAGCCTGCCCCTCCCCTCCACATGCCACCCCCTCACTTGTCAGGACTGCTTTTAGTAATGGAATGCGACTGGCTAGAATACCGTACTATTTTTAGAAGAAAGGAATTTGGACCCTCAGACACAACCCAGGCGCGCAGAGGGAGGGGTTAGGAACGGCGTGCCTAAGCAGCAGGCAGCGGCGGAGGGTGCCGGCCAGCGGCCACTGCTGACCCCTGCGGCTCATGGAGAGCGGAATCTTGGCTCACAGCCGACGCCACTGGCGCTCCTGACCTTTGCGGGGTTGGTGCAGAGATGCACATGTTCCTACTGGCCTCACAGGGGAGCTGCTTTGTGGGCATGTTCTTCTGCCATCAGTGGCAGTAACTTGTTTTCCACATTGGTGATAAGGATCTCCGCCTCAGGAGGCCTTCCGGGGGGACCCTGTAACTCTGCAGCTCGGGGGGACCTGGGCATCCGCCCATGTGTGCAGCCCTGTTCCATCCCAGCCCCCAGAATTCCTCAGAAATGGGAGACAGACTGTGCAGGGCAGTGTCAGTGCTGGGTGCTGCCTCAGAGCCAGGTGAGCACTTACGAGCATGCTCAGGTCCACCCTTCCAGGCCTCCAGGGGCCTGTTGGTCCATCCCCGGCCAGCGTCAGGCAACAATTACCCTCCTTGGTGCTATGTCCTCCTTCCCTCCCAGCTCCTAAAGATTACAAAGCATGTGCTGCATCTGGAATAATTGATTATTGTGATTAATTATTAGGGGAAGGTGAGGTTCCACCCAAGAAATGGACAGCCTCGTTAGGAGTGACAGCAGGTGGCCCCGTGTGTAGAAATCAGAATGCTCTCACAGGTCATACAAAACACTCACGTGGAAATGTCCGAATCAATATACTTTTGTGTACAAACCTCCTCCTCTTGCCCCCTAAGATTCATGACCCCTGGTCTTGGGCCCACCACTCCCCAGGCTCCTTGTGATTTCCCGGGCTCACCACTCCCCAGCCTCCTTGTGATTTCCCTGGAGATGCAGGATGGTTTAGTCCCAGGAATTCGTGCCATAGGCTTCACAGGGATGGATGGGGTGCTTTTATTCCAATCACTGCCAAACATTGATTGAACCCCAATTTTGTCCCAGGCATGGCTGCATGTGAGCCCAGCCTGTGACTGGTGAGGGAGACACCCCAGGTCAAATAACTATACAGAAGGTTGCAGGAAGGCGGGCCAAGGTCGTTTTTCAAAGAAAGGCATAATTGTCGGGGGAGCTCTGCATGGGACTTGTCTCGTCCTGGCGGTCAGGCAGTTTTCCTGAGGGAATGACACTCCCGTCTGGGTCATGTTGAAAAGGCAGGAAGAGGCTACACTGGCTCTTTAGCTGCCAGATGATCTAGATGATTTCCCTGGGCCGAGGCCACAGTGTTGGCAGGCGTGCACCCTCCATCAGCTCTGGGAGAACCTGTTCTGCTCTTCTGGCTCCCAGAGCTGCCGCTCGCTTGGCCTGTGATCCCTTCTCATTTCGAGGCCTACAGGCAGCATCTTGCTACAGTGTGACCTGACCTGTCCCTGGTCAGCCCATCCTCTGCGTGCCTCTGGGGGCCGTTACCCAGCCCACCACGGGCATGTGTGTGAGGGCCCCGGAGCAGGACAGCGCTGGAGTGGGCTGCCCCGGGGGGAGGTCCGTAGGAAAGCTGTGCGATACTCGAGGAAGAAGGAGATGTTACTCGATGCTGAGGAAGGCAAGGGTCACATCAGAGCGTTTCATAGACAGAACTGGTCGGAGGCTCGGTGGGTTGAGAAGAGAGGACAGTGTGTGAGTGTTCTGTGTGCTGAAGAGATGATGGCTGACATTTCCTTAGGAGACTTGCCATCCTGTGTGTCTGGAAGATTCATGTGGCCTTTGTCTAGGAGCCACTGTCCACCTCAGTAGAGGTGCTCTGACGTAGGTTGAGGGTGATCCAACCCAAAAGTAATGGAGGGGGGTGGAGGGGGCTACTATTCATTTATTTTAATTTTTCATTGATTTTTTAAAGAGAAAGGAAGAGAGGGACAAAGAGAGAAATACTGATAGCTGCCTTCTGCATGTCCTCTACTGGGGATCAAGCCCGCAATTTGGGCATGTGCCCTGACTGGGAATTGAACCAGCGACCTTAGTTCATGGGTTGACCTCGACTGAACCTCCCCAGCCAGGCTTGGTAGCCTTTTAGAAGAAAACCAAATAGAACTTCCTAGTGACTAAGGTCAAGACCGAGGCCAGCCATCTCTGCCCCTACGTGGCAGACACTCAGGACCTGCGGGGCTCTTGGCTGCTCCCGGCCCAGTACCGGCCGGCTACGTGTTGGAATAACCCGTCCTTCTCTGTGTCCAGACGTGCGACCGCATCAAGCAGTCCGCCAGCGGGACTAAACGCCGTGTGTTCATCATCGAGACCATGGGCGGCTACTGTGGCTACCTGGCCAACATGGGGGCCCTGTCGGCCGGGGCTGACGCTGCCTACATCTTCGAGGAGCCCTTCGACATCCGAGACCTGCAGGTACGTGGTGTGCTTGTCTCCGAGTCCTTCCATGCTGCCTTTGTTGTTGTTGTTTTTATTTATTTATTTATTTATTTATTTATTTATTTATTTATTTATTTATTTATTTTTATTGATTTCAGAGAGGAAGGGAGAGAGATAGAAACATCAATAATGAGAGAGAACCATTGTTCGGCTGCCTCCTGCACACCCCACACCGGGTATCAAGCATGTTCCCTGACCGGGAATCAAACTGTGACCTCCTGGTTCATAGATTGGTGCTGAACCACTGAGCCATGCCCCAACCCTGTTGGTTAGATGGTGCAATACACCAGGTCGTAGGCACTTCCAGTGCTCCTCCCCCGGATCCAGGTTGTGTGCAGAGGCACTGACTCTGTGGTAGAGCTCTATGTGCGGTGACAGCGTGAGCTCATGGGTCTGGCAGCTTCCACTCCCCCAGGATGACAGTTCCCTCCGCTGAGCAGTCACTGTTTCCGTAGTGGGTCACCAGCCATCTGACCAGGGCTTCCCAGGGTAAGCACTGGGCTCCCGAGGCTTCCAGTGCCTGTGGTCCGTGCAGGGGTTAACTCCCCTTCCTGGAGCCCAGCGGCCCCCAGGACAAGCAGCTCTGTCCACTATGAATGTGGGGTTACATGAGGGAATGTGTGGCACCCCCCACTCTGTGTGGGACACTTAGTGGGCACTGCGCTATAAACAAAATGGAAACTAGGCTTACCTCCTGCCCTTCCCTGCAGCTCACTTCCTTGTTTTTCTCATTAGCAGGTTCTGTTTATTTTAGAGCAGTTTTAGGCTCACATGAGAGATTTCCCATATATATACACAGGGCAGCCTGCTCACCCAGCACCCCTGCCAGAGAGGGACCCATGCTGGAGTCGAGGGACCCACACTGACATGCCATCAGCACCCCCAGTTCCAGCAGGGTTCACATGAGGGCTCACTCGGGTGTCACTGCTGCTTTTAAATGGTCACATCACGATGGCTATTCTAAACGGATAAGGGTCCCCAGGGCTCCCAGCTATCAGTGGAGGCTAGCGGGGCAAGCACAAGTTAGTTTGGTGGCTCAGCCCAGGCATGGGCTGGAGGTCAGTAAACACAGCTGAAATACACAAAAGCACAAATAAAACAACTTTGTAAAAGCTATGATTTTGTTATTTCTGTACCGAATAAATCAAATGGAGAGGTACTTGATGTTTTTACTGATCTGTAATTGTTTTTTATCTTGACCTATGAATTTCTCTTCAACATTGAGTTAAACATTTATACTTCACACACCTGCCTAACAACAGTGCCTCACCATCCCATTGCCATTGCTCTCGGCACATAGTAGGTGCTAACAAATGTAATGATGACTGGAATTTGCTGGTATGTAAATACCTCATTTTTTGCATATATTTTCCCCCAAGATACAGTATTCCTTTCCTTAGGGAATTTCTGCACAAGTTTGAGTCTAGAAAAATTTCTCTTGGCCTGGAAATGCTCGCTAGGCAATCATATGTATGCGATTCTCTTTAAAGTGAGGTGACAGATATTTTCCTCTGAGATAAAAAAAAAGTGTTGTCATGAAAATAGGTAAGCAGCAATAAAGTAAAGTTATAAGCTTAGGCAGGGACATGAATACACGGATTAAGGTTCTAGGATGGAAACCTGTTTTGGAAAGTGTTTTCCATGGAAGCTGAGCTCCACCCCCTACACATGCCTGTAACATAACCTTGTCTGTAATCTTCCCCACAGGGCTTGTCACTACCTGATGTGATTTCTGTTGTCCTCACCACCAAAATGTCAGCCCAGAGTAGCTGCTATGTTCAGCGGTTAGGGTCGCACAGTAGGTGCTTAGTAGGTTTCCCATGTGACTAACGGAGCACTCTTTCCTAGAGCAACGTGGAGCACCTGACAGAGAAGATGAAGACCAGCATTCAGAGGGGCCTCGTGCTCAGGTAACAGATCCCGGTTCTCATCTAAGACCTGGCTGCTCAGAAATCACCCGCTTTGTGATCTAAAATGGGGTGGGGGGGCTTCTTCACCTCCACCCTGGGTCCCGCTGGGAGGATGCAGTGGAGATGTTGGGCTTGTGCGAAAAACTTGCATGTACTCACATGAGTGGAGGGTAACCTTTAAAAATTCATTTCTGCTTTATAATTATTTATACTACGCCACTGACATTTATAAAGAGAAGAAAATGTGTGCATTTGTGTACAGGATCAGGATTGAGGCGGCTATAACGTTCTCTCAAGCGCCCTTGGGACAGATGCCCCCCTCCCTGCCCCCCCAGCCCTGAGCCCTGTGCTTCCCGTTTCAGAAACGAGAGCTGCAATGAGAACTACACCACCGACTTCATCTACCAGCTCTACTCAGAGGAGGGCAGAGGGGTGTTCGACTGCAGGAAGAACGTGCTGGGCCACATGCAGCAGGTAGGGCCGGCCCCCCATCCCTCACCAGGGGCCCATGGGTCCCACAAAACAGAAAGGGAAGCTGTTGGTGTGACTTCCTTTTAGATGGATGCCTTATTTTAGCCATTGTGGGTAAATGATGTGCATTCTTAAATAAAGTCCAAGATGATTAAAAACATCTGAACTATGTTCCAGTCCCAGTTAGAAGTCACACCGGAAATTCTGTTGTGAAATTTTGGTAGATGGGTGTTTTAAGGAAAAAGGTCAACTTTCATATGATACCCATTAATTGGAAAAACTTATTCAAAGTATCTTCTTCAATACTGGGCAAAAATAAGCATTCAAATAGGAGCATCAAACAAGGGATACTTGCAGGGAATCAGAACGAGGTGGAAAGAATTCAGGGCATGCTCTATAAGATGACAGGCAGGGGTGGGCTGGAAGCACTGGCCCTACCTCCTGACCACACGCCTGCCCCCATCCCATCACTACTGACCCCTCTGGTGCCTTGGGAACTCCTAACTTTGGGCCCATTGCTCACTTCAGAGGGTCCCTGAATTTCCTGAATCTATGATGCAATGCTAGGCAGGTGTGTATTTTGTGAAAGGAAACTGGGAACCCCCTCCCCATCCCAACGTAAGGTTAAGGAATCCTGACAGAATATTTAAAATGATGATGAGGACCCGAAGGGGGAGAAAGCACTGTGGCACACGCCTCGCAGGCTCAGCTTCGCCGGCAGCAGTCACGGGCTTGCTTTTGTCTGGTCCCAGCTATCCACAAGGAGATAACATTTAACAAAACAAAACAGACCCTCCAAGCCCATACTTACAAATGTGTGATGTGAATTTTGTTAGTCATTTTATTTCCACTTCATTTTTTAAAATAATTATCCGGGAAGATGCGGTTGTCTAATTAACATATAACCACCCACAGGGAGGAGCGCCTTCCCCGTTTGACAGAAACTTTGGAACCAAAATCTCTGCCCGGGCCATGCAGTGGATCACGGGGAAGCTGAAGGAGATGCAAGGAAAAGGTGTGGAGTGGCAGGGTGGCCTGTGCTGGGGCTGCTCACGGAGTGATGCTTTCACTCTGACTCTGCGCTCGCTAGTTATGGCTTTCAGGGTTATAATTAGGTGTCAATGTAATTAGCAGGAAATGCTTTGTTCCTGTTGATCCGAGATGGGAGGCATCAGGTCATTCAGTGACACTCTCCGTTATTTAACAAAATTGCCGTTCACGACCAGGCTCCTCTGCAAGACCCAAGATGTGACCTCTCCTTGTTTTCTTTCTTTGCCACCTGCACCACTTTGGACTGGCCCCTAAAGTGGTGTTTCATTCATGACTCCTTTTTAGAGCAGGCAAGGAAGGAGCAGAGGTAGCTAGACTGTTTTCTCTGTCCACCTAAGTGTGTGCCTCTCTCATACTTCACCCTCCCCGCCCCTCGGCAGAACCTCGGGTTGTGGGAACCATCCCGTCGCTTCTTTCAGAGTTCACAGTGTTATTAGTCCAGCTCTGAGTAGGGAATACCTTCAATAGTTTGGGACTACAAATTCTTAGTAACATTTGACTGAAGTCATTCTCTCTGCTACTTATTGCTTGCTCTTGGATACTCTGTTCACTACATACTTTTAAATGATGAAAGGATCTTATATACTTTTTGCATCATATGGGATGGTCATTTAAGTCTTAATGCATTTCCTAGTGTTAAGGCCACTTTGCCTTCCTGGGGGAGTTCTCCTCTCTCCCGGCCCCCCCCCTCCCCCCGCCCTCCGGGCTTTTGCTTTGGCCATTTCCTGCTCATCCTGTCCCTGTCAGGTACAAGGTCAGGTTTGTCCTAACTTTCTACATCAGGGGTTCCTCTCAGAAATAATTTGTAAGATGTTCTGATTTTTAGATCAAAGGTTCTGTCACTTTCCCTGTAGGGTAGGCGGAGCTGACCTGCTCAATTTCTTTACTTTTTATAGAACTATCTCTGTTTGTTTCTTTTTTGTTTGCTCATTTTTTGTTGGTCTTTTTTCATGTTTGTTTCTTGCATCCCTTTTGTAAGTTATGTTCTCAAGGAACTTTTCAAGTTCATCTAAATTTTCAAAAACTTTGACATGAAGATTTACATCATATTCTCTGTTTTTGATGCTGGCAGCCCTTCTGGTCCCATCACTGCAGGATTAGTGACTGTGCCGGTACCTGTATGTCCCTCCCCTCCGTTTTCTTGACCAATCTTCCCAGGTCTGTGTGTTTCAGTGTATTTCCAGTGTTTGACTTATGCAAGCACAGCAATGTAAAGTTTCAACTTCATTTTAGTCTTTAGGCTTTGGTTTTTTTCTACTAATTTTTTTTTTTTACAGTAAGTTCTATTTTTGTATTTCATCCTTTAAAAATAAATCTGGATTTTTCTTTTCACTGGTCCTCTAAGGAAGCTCACCTCACCAATTCCCAGCTGCTCACAGTATGTGCAGTCATGAGTGTACTTGCTTACTAGCACGTACCTGAACTCTTGCTGCAGTTTAAGCCCATCTTCCCAGTCCAGTACTTAGTGAGCTACGTCTGTACCACCTTACTCTCCATGGGGTGTCTCATGGCCACGCACAGCTAACAGCTCCTGTTGGGGCTAATGTGGAGCGAAGGTGCCCCATCATCTCTGCCTCTTTCCCCTGATCCTTGACGGGGACTCACGGGGTGTTCTCCACCCACCTTGTCACAGCCCCAAGGGTCCTCAGAGTCTGGCTTCTGCCCAGGGAGGATGTGAGAAGTCCCAATTCTTCAGTCTCCTCACAGGATTCTGCTCCCTCCCATCAGCAAACCTTCTCTGGCCACTTTGCTGGCCTCACTGGCCATTTCACCTGACCTTTCCACCTTCTCAGGTCACTTTCTGTCCTTTATAGGAAGAAAGTTCGTAACGGATGATTCCATCTGCGTGCTGGGAATAAACCAAAGAAACCTCCTTTTCCGACCCGTGGCAGAGCTGAAGGAAGAGACAGACTTTGAGTAAGTAAACCTTACTGCAGGTAGAAGGAATAGGGACAAGAGTCACGGACAGAGGGACGCCACCGCCTTAGTCACTGTTCTCACTGCTGCCGCCTCTCATCCGCAGGCACCGAATTCCCAAAGTGCAGTGGTGGCTGAAGCTGCGGCCCCTCATGAAGATCCTGGCCAAGTACAAGGCCAGCTTCGAGGTCTCGGTACCGAGCCAGTTGGACCACGTTCACTTTGGCCCCGAGGAGCCTGCAGCCATCTAGGCGCCACCGCCCGCCAGCGATTCGATTCGTCGGACTTCCTGTTTACTGCCCGTTTTTGTAACACTTATGTTATTTATCAGTATCAGCACTTTATGTGAGTACTGTGGACGTTAATCCCCAGTCACAGAGCACCGCCCCGTACCCTTCTCACCCCCGTTGGATCCAGTGAGTTGTCTGCTGTGTCACATACTGTCTCCCGCTTTACCATGTGCATTTCCAGTGGGATTAAACATTTGGCTGAAACTGAGACCACGGGACTAAGTGCCTTTACTTTTTTTTTCAGTAGGCGTTAACCCTCAGGTTCTGGGGGCAGCTACCGAAGGTCTACAGGCAGTTTAGAGGGCAGGCACCAGTAATGTATTTGATAGGGATCAGGGAAGTAGGCTGCACAGCAGCAGTCACAGTGGGAAAGGCAATGCTGTGACATGCAGACCTGGGACCTGACAGGTGTGCAGAGAAGGCCCAGAGTAGGACCGCAGGTGAGGTGACCAACTCCAGCCACAGGGGCTCCTTTAAAAACACCACGAACACGTGCGTCGGGAAGAAGGTGAGCTTCTACACTTGACCTCAGCCCTAGCTGTTCACTGAGGAAGGTGAGGTATGCTACCAAGAGTGTCTGGAGTGAAAAGCATTTCTGCCTCTTCTCCAGCCTCTGCTCTCTGGGGAGAGAGGAACCAGCCTGTGCACCAGCCATGGGGGAAGGAGTCGTGCAGAGTAGAGAAGGCGGATGATGAGAAATACAGGAAGACAACCGCAAAAGAGCCAGTGTCCCAGTAAAGCGAGTCAAACCAATGTTGAGCTCCCCAGTGCACATGAACGCTATGCTTACACTATACTGCAGTCTACTAGGTGTGTGAGAGCAGTATGTCTAACTAACTGTACAAACCTTAACTAAAAAATACTTGATTGCTTAAAAATGCTAAGGACCATCCGAGCCTGCTGGAAAGGGCGCTGACAGCCCTGCTGGGTGCAGTGGCCACTCAACTCCTGTGTGTGGAGTGCAAATGCGCACACCTGTGCAACACAGAAGGCGCTCTGCCAGTGGCCGTGTTTAGGATGTGAGGATAACATGAGAAGTTCACCTTCTGTCTGAAAAATGTAAAGTGAGTAACATATGAGAGCCCTTCAGTAAAGACAAAATGGGAACAAGTTAACACTATTACCCTCAAACACATTCATTTTTTTTTTTTTTTAAATTAAAGGTCTTATGAACTACTTGGCAAAATGTCATTTAAAATAACTAAAGCACAGGTAGGTCGGAGTTGCCTTTTATTTTACATAAATGTTCTTTCATTATTAGAAAGTCTTTCAACAGCTGTGCACCTTGGCATTTAATACATGATTTCCATTTCTTCATGATCGCCCACTTCCTTCTTTAAGATAGAAGAGTTTGGGGCTGACCTGACAGGCAAGTACACACCTTTGGCAAAACTTTAAGATTGATAAATGAGGAAGATACTTGGCTCGGCATACTTCTCCGAGGCCCCTGAGCCATGTTAGCCGTGTCATGAGCACGGAACTCCTTGTCATCTGACGATCCAGGACGGGTCCTTGGCGATCTTCGGGTTCTCTGGTCCCAGCAGAGCCAGCCCGTGGGTGCTCCTTCCGACACCGAGGTACCTGAAAAGGCAGGTGGGGGTGGGGGTCAGACCGTTTCCACATCATGTGCCCTCAGGTTCACACTTGAGGCCACGTGGCAGTACTCACTTGTTGCTCACTTCAATAAGACCTTCATGGTTAACGGCAAAGAGCTGTTCCCTGTGCGCTTGCTTCAGCTCATCTGAGAGGCCGTACAGGAAGTGGTCCAGCCCTGAAGGAACACAGGTGACTGGGGAAGCTGGCAGGGACAGCATGTGGCAGCTGACCCTATTCCACAGACCGTCTTCCTAGGGGGCTGACCCTGACCCAGGCCCCTTTGGGGAAGAGGATGGAGATGAGTGTGGGCCGAGTCAGGATGGTCTCTGCCCCACTCCAGTTGCACTGCCCAGAGCACTGGCAGCTCACTGAAGCTCTGAGAAGGTGAAATACGGCCCCTTTCAAGCAGCAAACCAAGATGCTCAGCCTCAAGGTGTGTCACAAAGGAGGCGGCGGCGGGAGGTGAGGTGAGGTGGATACACATCTTGGGAACTCAGCCCGGAGTTGTCTGTTTGCACCATCCATCCAGGTGCTTGTGTTTTCTACTCCACGTACCTTTATCCGAAGGAGCCACAGGAGCGTCCACAGCAGAGAACACAGACAGCTTGGCCTCGTCAATGTCCTGCTGTGAGAACTTCCCAGACTTGGCCCAGTCCACAGCCTTCGCAAAAGACTGGAGTGTTTCTGTGGAACGTGGATCCCTGGGAGACCCGAAGAGTTAGTTACTCATGTTTACAAAAATTAGCAACAATCACATGCTCACTTCACAGCTTCAACACTTTATAGCTGTTAATGGCTCTACTTTAAGCTTAGTCCAAAAATCAACACTGAAAATTTCAACCTGGCCACTGGCCATCTGACCCTCTCCCTGCCCTCGAAGACAGGGTCTGTTCACCCAGCCTCACACCAGGTTATTAAATGCACCCACTGAGACTTCCTTGGGAGGAAAAGTTGGTCTGAATGAGACTCATGGAGAAACGCTAAGAAAGGTTAAATGAAAACCCTGCTTTCCAAAGGACACACTCAGAATAGTGGAATCGTCACCCATATACGGGCCACTCCTGGAGCGCCAGCACTGTGTCAGCGGAAAGGGCTGCAGAGGCCTTTGCTCATACTACGGACTGTAGGACCGGGAGACAGGGCCTAAGGTGGTGGTTTCTGACCTGCAGCTCCCAGCCCAGACACTAGGAAATGCTCAGAAGTGTAGCAGTGAGGGGTAAAGAGAAGTGCCCTAGAGGCACAATGTGTCCTTTCCCTAAAATATTAGAATGCGTGTCTTCAGGCAGAGAAAGTTAAAGGGCAAGAGCAGTCAGTGGAGCCAGGAGCGCAGCCTCTACGATTCCATCAGCCAGAACACTGTTCAGGTCACCCTCTACTGAAACATGCTTGTCACTAAAAAGCCAGGATTCATTTAAGGAACAAAATTTCCTGTTCTTCCCTGCTGTCCTAACACCGAAAGGACAGTGCTGGGTGTGGTTAAGTGCCCAAGAGGTGGGGAAAGTGGGAACAACCTTTTCTCACGCTCACCCCACTGTCTGAGATATGATATTGAGGATTTGGAGCCAGTGACTGTCAGTGACATGACACTGTGTCCACATGTGCGAGATGGTCAGATAAGAGCTCACCTATACGAGTAAAAGGTGAATATTCCACTATGACTGAGTTTGGCACCTCCACCGTAAGCACCACCTTTTTCTCGAATTTCTGTGTGCAAGAATTTTGCAGTCATCAAACGTGCCAGGATCTTCAGACTGAAATAAATGATTAAAGAATGCAAATTAAAACCATGTCTGGCAAGGAAGTAAATTTAAAAGAATATCAAGTGTATAATCAGGTGAAGACAAAAATAAAGCAGTGGCTTGAATAACGGGTGGCAGTAGACACACCTTCCCCCAGACTCCTCTTAACCTCTTCCCACCACAGGGAGCATGTGAACGCTGCCACCACAACTTGGACCCCACATCAGTGTATGTATGTGCATGTGGAAGGCCCCTGACTTTCCGCAGCATCTTCCCTAGGGTTTCCCTTGGTTGGAGTGTGTGTTTTCTATGTCCCCACTAACTTCTATTATGAATGCTAATAGCTGAGGCCCTGGAAAGAGAAGGATGGTTCTGGAGAGCACTTCCCAAGAGAGCCACACCCAGTGTGACTGCCACCTGCAGGAGTGCAGGCTGCCCTGCTCTGTGTGAGCGCTCAGCCCAGCAGGGGACACAGCCTGGTGAGAAGCTGGAGGGAGAAGCATGTTCCTAAAGACGGGGCAGGCTCCACTCTGCCCACAGGGGTTTACCCTCCATGTGTTTTTCTTTAGAAACTTCTATTACTTCTATGTTACCTAATGAACACACATTCACTGTTGGAAAATTAGAAAATACAAAAAAGAGACAAAAGGTAACAATAATCCCACTACCCATAGATACCCCTTGTGACATTTTCATGGTCCAACTACATCTTTCTAGTCATAGAAATACACATTCCTACAGAGCATGCCTATTTCCTATGGATACGGAAATAAATCCACAGAAATGCTGAGCAATGTGACGCATTTCCTCTGGAGCTAGGGGCAGCTGCGTGCTTCATTCCTCTCCCTGACTCTCCTCTATGTGGCCATGCCCCCTCTTCCCCTCCGTGGAGTCCTGGTTTTCTTGCCCGCCTTGTTTGTACCTGGCGTGGTCAGGGTGCGTGTAGGGGGCAGTTCTGACACATTCGCCGACGTAGTTCACGGGGAACGGAAGCAGGAAGTGTGTCTTCATCTGGCAGGGCGTGAAAGTGGGCTCCTGTGGAGGGAAGGGAAGGCCCGGTCAGGCTGCGTCATGGGGAGTGGCCCACAGGTGCTTCCTGTACAGGTGTCACCTGGACTTCTGAATGTCCTACTTCCTGTGGGCATCACAGGCCATGGTCTCATCTGAGAGCAAGGCGCTGACAATCACACACACCACAAACCCGCAATAAGACAGCTCGTCCTACAATATTTCCGTTGGTCACTGACTGTGCGAGCTTTTCTTTCCTTTCCATCCATTTCTCTCCAGGAACACAGCGAGTTGTCCTCTCTGTGATGAGCCAAACCCAATGCCCAGATCACCAAGCTGAGTACTCGGGGCGGAAAACACTGTCCAATTGGTGGTGAATTAATACCGATTCGGCAGTAAAGTTACGATAGAGGCTTGGTAATGAGACCGCGTGGAGGGACAAAGGTCTGCATGGGCATCAGGATGAGACACAGGACTTCCTGGTCCTGCCTGCCAGCCATGAGGCACTGACTGGAAACCGGGAATGGGCCACCAGCCTCCCAAGAGCCAAGCTGGGCCGGCTAATTCTGGAATGATAAGGCTGTGTTCACTTACTGTGATCAGCTTTCTGATGACTTGGCATCCACTAACGTGTGTGCTTCCCCCACATCCGCCAGGCACAGCTTTCTGAAAATGTTTCCAGGAGAAATGAGAAAAATCCTAAATTCACTTCAAATAGCTAAGATGATACATTGCAGAAAATTCAGAGCTAATAAGTGTTAGGGCGCATTTGCTTTGGCGTTTTAAACATTTTAACTACATAGATTTCTATGTATTTTCAGATCATCTGGGAGCTGAGGCACCACACCCCTTCCAGGTGGGGCTCTGAGAAGGCAGGGGGCAGGTCCATTCAGGGATGAGGGACGCATGGCCATAACAAAGGGGAAAGCAGAAGTCCGTCCTCTGTAGAATGTGCACATTGTCAGCCCCGTGCGTGAGGAGTACTGCTTCTCTACTGACTCAGGTGAGGAGATTAGAGCACTCTGGAAGTTAATCACATTGCCTAGTGCTTACTAGACGTGATTCCTACCCCTACCGTGCGTTGCTGAGTCAGGCGGAAGCCTCCTGGCTGCAGCGGGACGGGCCTCAGGGCACCATTTTTGGCTGATCTCAGACTCCAGTGTCCTGCCTCATCAGGAGAGTGTGCCAAAGCACTCCAGGGACAATAGGAGCACAGGGTCAAAGGCCAAATTAGAGGGTTTGAACTCACTTCTAACTGGGTCAGCACTGGGCTGCACCCAACCTGGTCTCATCAGCAATGGGGACTCCAGCACCGGCACACAGGACAGTCTGAGACCCGCCCTTCCCTGAAGGGGCTCTCACCTCCACCACGTGCGGGCGCACCGGCTTCCGCTCCTTCTTACTTCGTCCCACACTCTTGAGGAAATCTCCCACTGCTTGTTCCGTCTGAGATAGCTGCTGTGGGGTCGCATTCACTGCACATCTGTTTAAAAAGTCATGCATGAACAGGAAACTCTTACTACAATCTAGTATAAATAACAATGAAAAAGAGATAATATATTGTTTTTGTATAAATTATGCTAAAAAAAATATTAAAAAGAAACAGTAGCCAAATATGAAAATATCTGTGTGATACTTTACCACAATGCTTTCAAGTAATCAGAAAGCCTGTCTTATCTTAGGCTTACAGCTAACACAGTTGTCAAGATGAAAAGACAGCATTTCTGACTGTAAATATTGTTTCCCTGAACCTGCCAACACCTTCACACTTACACAGTCATGGACTGAAAGCTGCAATTTCTGTCTAGAAGAGAAGTCAAGAGTTTGCAGATGTAAACTGGTCAATAAAGTAGGAAATTTTAAGTTGTCACCTATTCTCTCAAAAATATTTTTATATAACCCTTCCAAATTCTACAGAATCACAGATAATACTATGAGTTATAGGAACTATACAGTAAATTGACAGTGTATTTTTCTTCTTTTGGCCCTGAATCCTAAATTTATTTCCGTTAAATTACACACCATTATAGTAATATTAACTATATTCCAGGTTCGATACTGACTGCAATGCATTCTTTTCTTTTTTGCCATAAATCTGCAAAGTATTGTTTCATGGAGGAGGAAACAGAAGATCCAAGTGGTTAAGTTGCCTAAGACACTATGGGTACAAGTGTCAGTGCTGGCCCCAAACTGGCAGTCAGTCAAGGCCACTCACCAATCTTAGGCTCCCCTCCTGCCACCCAGATGGTTGGGGAAAACCTGCTGGTGATTCCACGAAACTGACGGGGAAGGAACTGGGACTCTCCACGTAGAACTACAACCTAACCTAAATCCATGTCACTGATAATGCATGCTAATCATTTTTACATTCTGCTCACGCTCACAAACCTGTGGCTTCAGGCCAACTGTATGTGGATGGGTCTGCTGCTAGGTATTTTCCTAAACTATTGTGTAATAATTAATCTCACAAGAACTTTGCATTTTTACTCTGGTCTTGAGCAAGCTAACTGCACTGGGTCTCACTTATGGCTCATTTACAGAACATGGGCTGTTTACTTTTGAGAGCAATATTTACTAAATATTTGTAGTAAATCCACCTCACAGTTCTAAGATGAAATTTTCCTATATGAAATGATTTCTTAAGTAGAATACTGAAGTCTAGAATCAATTCTATAACCTACACTTTCACTTGAAGAGCATCTCTACACTATACTCAATGAAAGTGGGTGCATCATTACTATCTTTGCTCAGAACAAACCACAAATCCCTACCTCATATTGTTGCAGTTTAATAAATGCTTCTTGATGCGAGGGAGCTTTCTCAGGATGGGGCTGATGTCTGTCATTTCTGCGATTCTCTTCATCAACCTCACCTAAGCCAAAGGAACCAGCACATAGAGCAGACAGCCCGAGCAGAGCAGGGAGCCCCTGGAGCACAGCAGGGACCAGACACTCCTCCCTAGTCTGGAAACCAGATGGACGCCCCGACAAGGGAACCATGGCTCTGTGACTGTGTGCCAGACGCACTTGCCTGCCTTGGGGAGGGGTGGGGATGGGAGGGGAGTGGGAAGAGAGAGGGTAGTTCCCCATGAAATTTGGTTAGAGAGTTAGCTTTTCTGAGATGTAAGTAATTTAGTACCAGGTAATTTTATTAGCGCTGCAAGATCTGGCTAACCCAGAATAACCAATGGTCCGCTCAGCATATCACCTGGTCCATCCCATTGAAGGTCTCCTGCAGGTCCCCCGCGGGGGTCAGGGTCCTGCTGGCTCTGATGGATGCATAGAGGTGCCCCGAGTCTGGGATCCCGTTGGACAGCTCTTGAGCAGTCATCTTAACCAACACTTTGAAGTGTTCTTCTTCCTCAAAGCATGGGCTATGGACAAGAAAGAGTATGCTAAGTTTCTGGAGCCCCTCCGTCCCCATTCAATAGCATGGAGAATGTGTAAGTTTTCAGACGATGTACACATCCTCAGAAGTTTGCTAGTCCGTAGGAATTACAAGTAGAATTAGGTTCTGAAATCCAGTCACCAGAGAGTAAAACCTCCCTTCAGCACCCTTCAGACCAGACCTGTGATATGGCCCTAGCATTAACATATCTGCAAGTCAAGGTACCTGTTAAATATCTCTCCCCACAGGTGCATCATGTCTGGTAGGTTTCTCTCGAGGCAGAAAGATGAAAAAAATATTCCCTAAATCAGGAAAGAAAATAAATAATTTAAAGGAAAAAAATAGACACCAGAGAAACCAACCTCCAAACACCTTGTGATGGAGGAACAAATGTCACAAATGTCACCTGCTCGTAGGTGTCCAGGTGGGAGTCGTCAGGGAGCACGTAGGGAGACACGGTCATCCCACCCGTCTTCAGCTCTATCTGCTGAGCCAGCTGCCTGTAGTCGAGGACGCCGCAGCCCAGCCTGTGAACAGCAGGGAGTTCCCAAATCACCAACGCGAGCTTGGCCCCGTCATCTTGAAGTACGAGCTTGGCTCAATCCAAGAACCACACCTGTACAAACCTCTCACACCTCAAATGTACACGCAGGCTGAGTGGTCACAGGCCCTCTCCCCAGGAGAAACCGGGTCTCCCGTTAAGGGGGTTGCTCAGCACTGTCCAGTTCACCAGACACCCAGGCAGCCGCTGCCCAGCACTAATGTAAAATCCTAAGCTGCATTCCCAGTGTTAGGCTTTCAGATGCTTACTGTGTCTTCCCTACTCTGTTCTTCCTAAACATCCCACACAGACTATCTGGTCAAATATTTGGTAGTGCTGGGGGTGAAATTTAAAACTAAGCCTTTTTCATTTTTAAGAAAAGTTGAAGTCATCTCTACACTGATGTTGCTTTTGGTAGAAACATTCTAACTTCTGTTCCTAATGAGAGAAGTAATTTAAGCCAAGCGACACTGCGAGGTTTTTCTAAAATGATCACAGCCATAAAGGACAGAGTGGGAGCCATATTTTTTAAAGGGCAGGTAACTGTGCAGTCACTCTGCAGGTGGATGCTCCCAGTGCATTTAGCTCCTGAGCACACAGGACACAGGGCCCAGTGGTTTACTGCTGTGATTTCCCTTTGAAGTCTCTATGTACCTGGATCATAGGAAGGGAACCCAGCTCCCATCACCTCTTCCTCAGCCTGCCTGCCTCGGCTTCTGAGAGCCAGCAGAGGAACAGGGAGACAGGACTGACAGGCAGCAGCTCTGTGCCTGCCTGTGCTCTCAAATCTGCTCAGGCACCTGCTCACCCAGGACGACAGGACCACAAAACCAAGGACATCCCAGGCCCACGTGTCAGACTTTATTACTTACATTTTCTGATGCAAAACCATCATTCTTTTAACAGTCTTAAAGAGCTTAGTTGCTGAGATAGATATTTTGAAAATATTGCTTATACCCAAGGCTTAAAAATATTGAATGTACTATATTTTATTAAGGAAATATGATTTTCATAAGAAAAATCTCAACAAATATTGTACTCTTTATACACTGTTAACAATGCTATGGATTATGAAAAACAAAATGATTCACTAAGAAGTAGACTATGAATGCATCGAAACGAAACAAACACAGAGAATATCCACCAATGAGATACACAAGCGCGTGCTGAGGGTGCATGAGTGTCTTACTTGGTGAGGACGCTGCAGAAGAGCGGCACGTAGGGCCGGAGCTCCTCGGGCAGGGTGTTGAGGCTGGAGAAGGCCCGGAAGTAGACCACGCCATTGGTGGGCTGGACGCAGTATTGCACGGGGACATCTCCAGCTGGAGAAAGAGGCATTTAACGTCCTTATTTTTACCATTACACTTGTAATCATGCAGTCATTGTTTAACATTTTAAAAATGGTAGTGCTTTTTAAGGGTGGAGGTTTTAAACTTACGTTAGCAAAGAAATACTCTTTTGCTGTAATTTAGACAAATTTCCCTATTGTACTTTTATATGGTAAAATTTAAACCATCTTTAATACTAAAGAGCTCCTTGCTTTTTGAAGAATCAGGAGAGAGAAACATCGTGCTTCGGGTCAACAAATGCCATTCAAGCTGGTCCCCACTGGCCTCTGTGCGTTTCACCTTCTTTACTCAGAGTGGACTGTCATTCCTGCAACACAGCCCCACCCTTCACCCAGCCCAGATCTCTCTCATCCTAACAAGTCCCTCCCCAGGACCTGGCCCCACCGTGAAGCCCCAGCACCCCCCAGTCCCAAGTCCCCCAGGGGGATGTTCTGTGTTCTATTTCTATATCCCTAGCACAGTGCCCTAAACCAGCAGAGAAACTAAGGTACTCACTTAGCTCCCATGGTAACTGACCTGTCCCCACTAATCTACCTAATAAAAGAGAAACATGCTGATTGACCATACCTTCGAGAGGCCCACCAGCCAATCAGGAGTATGCAAATTAACCCAGCAAAGATGGCAGGTTCATTTGCATACACAGGCACTGAGCAGCCTGGGGTGGGGCGGGACCCTTGCATCATCATGATGGTGACGACACAGGCGTTCCGGACCACCCCAGCTGCTCTGGGCCTCTAGGCAGCATGGGAAGGCAGAAAGGCAGCTCCAACCAGAGCGAAGGCAGTGTCGGAAGCCAGGGGAAGGCAGGCCCATTCTTGCACAAATTTTCGTGCATCGGGCCTCTAGTTCTGTTAATAATCACTTAATGACTTTCATTGATAAATACAAACTGTGGGGGATTAAATCAGCTCCAGAAGACAGAATCCCCTTTGCCTGTGTATGCACATGCACACAAAAAGTCAGACGTGGTAAACAGGACAGGGCCTGTTACAAACAAAGGGCCAGTGGCAGACGCTTCATAGCAGTCAACATGATGCTCAAACATGCTCTACACTCCTACACTGGCGGAGACAGGTCAGAGTGCAAGGCTGCCATCAGAATTCCCTCAGGACAGAACAATAAAGTCTCATCTTGCCATGTGGAAGCTGACTATCCACTCCGACAGGGAAAGTTGTTCCAGAGAGGCCTCTGTGCTTCCAACCAGAGCCACTGACAGACCAGGGAGGAAACTCCAGGATGAAACTCAAGATGCCAGCGGCCTGCAACTCCTGTTGGCTCCCCACACCTTGATACAAGGCGCTGTGTGGAGTTTCCCGTCCCTCCACACTAGGCTGTCCCCTTGCCTAGACGGCCGGCCGAGCTGGAGGGAGTGATGGCGGGGGCTCAAAGGCTGCCTGAGCCCTTTAGGAGCTGCACCTAATGCAGCATCACTCACACTCTCCTGACTGCAGAGGTTGGGAACAGAGCCCACTACCCCCACTGGGAGGCAAGGACAGCTGGGTAGAGAAGTCTGTGGTCACTGAGTGGTAGCAGCACCAGGGAAGCATCGAGAGCAGGACCACAAAGTCATAGGGGTGCTCCCATGGTTCACATGGCCCGGGCACCATGCCGGCCACAGCTCACTGACCTGCCAGGGCCACCGACAGCTCAGTGAACGGAATTCTGGGCTCAATGTCTGACACTTTCAGCGCCGGCAGACACGAGGCATCCTGAGCCTTGCTTTGCTGAGTCTGTAATTCTAAGCCTAGGGAGAAAAAGGGGAGAAAATGTATGAACATTTAGAAGAATAATAACTGAAAGATCTTTTGTAATTCATCTCCTCTGTCACTAACTCACACCCACCCATGCTGAGTGCTGGGGTATGAGCACTGCCAGTCCCAAGCGAACCAGACACAGAAGCATAAGCAGCGATTTGCAACCTTTTTCATCTCACGGTGCACATAAACTAGTTACTAAAATTGTGCAGCATGCAAAAAACTATATTGTTTGCTCATCTGATTAAAAAATAGGTATAATTTCAATTCATTCACACTTTATTTGACAACCTCAGGGAAAAAAGGTCAGTGTCCCTGACTAAACAGACAGGTACTGCATGTGGGTGTTAAAAATTCTTGTGGGCATACGGGTGGAAAACAGCTGCTCTAAAGCAACAATTGTGCTGGTGGGGGATGGGACTTTGCTCAGACAGATCCTGTCTCCCAGGTTTTATGCTAGATCGACAGACTGAACTCATTTTTAGGGCTTTATAACTACTGTCCCATCAAATTCACTGTCCCAACTATAAAGATGCTTAAAGCACATGCTCTAGGCCTGCCTACCACTGGTCTGATTGGAGGGGAGACTTTCCTAGAGTCTGCACAGACCACTGTCTGTCAGGAGAGGGAACCAAAGGGCTCTGTGATAACCAAGGACAGAGCAGAATAGTGCACGTGGGAACAGCCTGCACAATCTGTCAAACACATACTGCATCATGTCACAAGATAACTGATCCCCTGTTGTCGCTGAGCTGCCCTGATCTCCAGGTCCACCTCCCTGAAGGTCCCAGAGAGCCAGTGACCACAAAACTAGCTCCTGAGACCGAGGAGGGTTTCTGGACAGCTTGTTACAGGCTCTGCTGGGGTTGGGTCCCAGGTCTAAGCACAGGCTGACCCACCTCCCCTCGCAGGCCCGTCCCCAGCTCTTCCCACAGCACCACGGGGATGTGGCTCCATGTACCTTACATTCAAACCTCTTGGATATCCAAGGCCTTCCTCACTTAGTTTGTCACCCCACCCCAATCAATCAAGTGACCCAACCCCCTGACCCTCGGACATTCTCTATTTCTGTGCATTTGGTCTGGAAGTCTTTTGCCTCTTTGCCTGGCAGGCTTGGTAACAGTTCAAAGGCCCACCTCCCTTGTCCTTGGAAATATCCGCTCCTCCTTTCTAAATGCACAGAAACTGTTGGCATTGTCTCGTATGCTCCCAGGTGAACTCCCTCCCAATGGCAGGGGCTACAGCCCTTCACAGTATTTAATATGTTACATTATAGACACCTCAAACTGGAAGGTTATTTAGAGTTTTAAGTCAGATAATTTCCTATTCCCATTTTCCCTTGGTGCTTATTTTTAGACTGGACTTTGTTCCTCATCCTGAAAGTTCATATGTAAGACTTACTGAGATGAAATAACCATTAAATGCACTAGCACTATCTTACTTAATGAACTCTGCAGTGAACTGTAAAATAAAAGCACACTTTTGTAATACAGGCACCCATTCACTCACAGACAGGTGTGGACTGGATAACTATTTCCTTAAAACAGCATACACCTCCATGGCCAGGACAGGAATCTGATCACTCAGGAAGCATATGTCCTGTTGCTTAGGCATGTATTACCTCGTGCACAAATGGCCTTAAGTAAAAATGGAAGATGTCTGTTTTCATATCTTGGCTATTATAAATAACTAGAGGCCCAGTGCATGAAATTCGTGCACTCCAGGGAGGTGGTGGTGGTGGTGGTGTCCCTCAGCCCGGCCTGCACCCTCTCCAATCTGGGACCCCTCGAAGAATGTCCTACTGCTGGTTTACAGGGATTGAGCCTAAACCTGCAGTCGGACATCCCTCTTGCAATCCAGGACTGCTGGCTCCTAACTGCTCACCTGCCTGCCTGCTTGCCTGATCGCCCCTAACCACTCTGCCTGCCGGCCTGCTCACCTCCAGCTGCCCACCCCTGCCAGCCTGATCACCCGAACTATTCCTCATGCCAGTGTGCTAGCTCCCAACTGCCCCTCTGATGGCCTGCTCATTTCAAACTGCCCCTCCCCACCCCACTGTTATGATCACTGACACCCACTGATGGGGTGAGGGACTAAGGGCTATTTTCAGGCTGGCCACATCCCCTTCAGGGCGGGAGTCCCGAATTGGGTGCCTGGCCAGCCTGGGTGAGGGGGCTGATGGCTATTTGCAGGCTGGCCAAGCCTCCCAGCAGGGACCCTCAACTCCATGGGGGTGGGCCAGCCTGGGTGAAGGGGTGAGGGCTGTTTTCAGGCTGGCCATGTCCCCTAGTGATCCAGGCTCCCAGTCCTTCCTTTTTTTCTTTTCTTTCTTTTCTCCCAGTGCCTCCTTGAGCAGAGACCAGCATTGGCTGGGATTTATTTATCTTCTATAATTGAAACTTTGTAGCCTTGAGCAGAGGCCAGGGCAGGCGGGAAGCTTGGCTTCATTGCTAGGGCAACCCAAGTCTCTTGCTTGCTTCAGCTCTGTGGCTGCTGCAATCTTGGTTGGGCTAATTTGCATACTTGCTCCTGACTGGCTATGGGTGTAGTAGAGTGATGATTAATTTGTATGTTTCTCTTTTATTAGTGTAGATGCTTTCAATATAAGGGTGCATATGTCTTTACAAATTAGTGCTTTCATTTTCTTTGGATAAATACCCAGAAAACGACTGCTGCATCACATGACTGATTTATTCTTAATCTTTTAAGGAACCTCCATACTATTTTCCATTGTGGCTTCACTGATTTAATTGCCATTTACGACAGCATGGACGTATTGAAGAGCATTTTGCTAAACGAAATAAGTCAGAGAAAAACAAAAACCATATGATTTTACTCATATGTGGAATATAAAACAAAGCAACAAACTCTCTCTCTCTCTCTCTCTCTCTCTCTCTCTCTCACACACACACACACACACACACACACACACACAAAAAAAAAATCCCACAAAAAAACACTCATAGACACAGACAACAGAATAGTGGTTACCAGGGAAAGGAGTGTGAGAAGAAGATGAAGTGGGTAAGGGGTTAAATACATTGTAATGAATGGAAACTAGACATTTGTTGGTGAGCACAAATACATAGAGTATAAAGATGTCAAATTATAATAGAGCATATCTGAAATTAATGTAATCTTATTTATAGCAAAAACAAAAACCAAAAAAACAAAAAGTCCAATGAAAAATGGGTGGGAATTAAACTGAAAGCCTTCTGTGCAGCAAAAAAAACCATTAACTAAATAAAAAAGCAACCTATGGAATGGGAGAAAATATTTGTAAATCATGTATCTGTTAAGTTTTACATCTAAAATATAAAGAATTCATAAAATTCAATAGCAAAAAATGGGCGAAGAACTTGAATAGACATTTTTCAAAAGAGTATGAACAGATGAGATGGCTAATAGAGAAATGAAAAGATGCTCAACATCACTAATCATTAGGGAATTACAAATCAAAACCACAGTGAGATGCCATATTATATCCATTAGGATGACTACTAATTAAAAAAACACACAACCTAGAAAATAATCAGTGCTGATGAGGATATCTCGTGCCCCATTCGTTGGTGGGATTGTAAATTAGTAGAGCTGCTATGGAAAATAGGATAGAGGTTCCTCAAAAATTAAAAACAGAACTATCATATGAGCCAGCAATTCCCTTCTGGGTATTCATTTGAAGAAAATAAAAACACTAATTCTAAAAGAGATATACACTCCTATGTTCATTGCAGCATTCTATGTGTCCATCCATGGACAAATGGATAAATATGTGAGAAATATAGTCAATAATACTGTCATAACTGGTGTATACTAGATATATCACTTTGAAAGGTATGTAAATGTCTAACTACTCTGTTAGACTCCTGAAACTAATAGATTTAACTGTAATTGAAAAATAAATTTAAAAAACAATTTTAAAAATTTGGTACATATACATAATTGGATATTATTCACCCATAAACAAGGAAAAAAGAAATCTTTTCACTTGTAACAAAACAAATGAAATGAGGCCATTATTCTAAATGAATGAGTTAGAGAAAAACAAATACCATATGATCACAGTTATATGTGGAATAAAAAATACAGAAACGAAGAAAACCAAGCTCATAGATACAGAAAACAAATTGGTGGTTGCCAAAGATAAGGGTGGGAGGTGGAAAATAAGTGAAAGGGGTCAAAGATACAAACTTCTGGTTATAAAATAAGTCAGGAAATGTAATGTATAACATGGTGACTAAAGTTAGTAACACTGTATTGCATATTTGAAAGTTACTGATTAAATCTTAAAAGTTCTCATCACAAGAAAAAAACCTTTATGTATGGTGGCAAATGTTAACTAGATTTACTGTGACCATCATAATACATACATATAGCAAATAATTTTGTTGTACACCCAAGATTAGTATGTCAAATAGACCTCAATTAAAACAAAAACAGGAAAGATGGAACTTGTCAACTGGCACTCACAAAAGTTTGTGTTTATTATTCAATTAGTATGATAAATTTATGGAAAGGTCTAAAATAGCTGTATGTGTAAAGAATTCAGAGATAAAGAATAATAGGTTGCATGTTGACACTAATTTTACCTTTACTAGATGGGGGTTGTATTTCTGTGAGTACTACATGTATACTTTAATAAGACTTTATCAATACATAATTTACACATGTTGAAATTCACAATTTAAAAGATACAATTCAGTAAGTTTTGACAAATGAACCACCACATCATGATACGGAACATTTCCAGCACCCAGAAAGTGCCCTCTTGTCTCACTGCAGGCTATTTCCTGCCCCCACTCAGGTCTCACTTGCCTTCTGTCACTGTCCTTCTGCCATTTCTATAATAGTTTCATGTAAATGTACTTGACCAATAGGTATTCTTTGTGCCTGGATAATTAATTTCCCTTAACAAAGGCTTTTGAGATCCATCAATAATGAGTGTGTTCCTCTGGAGCACTGCATTTTATGGACAAAGCATGTTGGTGGAGATATGAGTTATTTCTAGTTTTGTGTGGACAGACACTTCATATCTTCTAAATAAACAAGAGTAGGAACACTGGGATTCCCAGTAATTATGTTGGGTGTTATACAAAATTCTACAACTTGTCTTCACTGCACCTGCACCACACAGACCAGAGTGTGACTTCACCACAGCTCACGCCTTCCCCATCACTGAGACGAGACCCGCCTCTTCTGATCGCACAGCTCACACTGTCCACAGTACTGGATGGCAGTTCACTACACACTGCAACACAACACACAGGACGGGGCATGCTACAGCACCTGATAAACAGAAGTCCTTATAAAATATGTGAAGTGATACACCTTCCAAAGCTGCCTCATTTCCACCACTCCTGCCTTTCCTGCCCAATGACAGGGGGCTGATTTGCTGAGAACAGCATCCATCCTATCAGGCCTGAACCCTTAACACGCAATACAGAACTTCACAGGTCCCCAACAAATACCTGTTGGTCAAAGTAAGACTTGCTTGCAACTATATCCTCAGTAAGAAGTTCACCAGGGTTGGGCAAAGGCTAAGGAACGACCAGGAACAAAATTGAGAGTCTGACCTTTGTCATAGATCTGCTGCTTGTCCTCCAGGGAAAGAGCGCTGACCTTTTGCTGCAGTTTTTCTGTTTCCATTTGTGCTTGTTTCTCGGAATACTTGTCATCTGGCTTCATTGATAACGTCAATTTATGCTGATTATTCTGCAACAACATCCACAGCAACAAAAGAGCCAAATGAAAACAAGATGTTACTAAAGCCGGACATGCTGAACCAGCCTCTCTGCCTGTGTGCCACCTCCCATTTCAAATAGTGAGGACAGCACCACCCAAAGGCTGTCTTGGAGAAAGTGAGTGAGCCAGATAAAATTCTTGCAATCATACCTGTTTTGTAGAAACTACATAATTCATATATGCTGTGCTACTATTATTAGTATGATTATTATGATGTTGCAACCATAAATGTATCAGTACTCAACATTTTCTTTACATCTTGGTTATACAAGGAAACTGTTTACACTTTCTAATATAAATTTTTGACTTTAGTCTACATTGAATACAATATAGAAAACAATTTTTATCTAGTCCTCATTATACTATCAATCTCAAAGGCTGAGTCTTCATTCAATATATTATAAACTAGGGGGGTGTCCCTCAGCCCGACCAGCCCCCTCTCACAGTCTGGGAGCCCTCAGGTGTGGGAGGTGACCTGGTGGTCAGGGGAAGGCGATGCCCCATCACACCTCTGCTACTGCCACTGCCAGCAGCACAAGCCTCAGCCAGCTCTGGTTACCTGAGCCTCGGTCGGCCCTGGGCAGCCGCCATCCAAGGCTTGCCTATAGCTCGGGCCAGCCCTAGGCGCTGCCCTCTTTGCAATGGCACAAGAGTCAATTAGCATATTCCCTCTTTATTAGATAGGATTATGAAGACAAAATAGATGTCAATTTAATGTAAAAATGTTAGATGACAATGTGCTTTCCTTATTTATTTCAACAACTGAAAACAGTAGCATACAAAATGCTCATGTGTATGTAATACTACAGAGGTGGAAGAATTAACAAAAACTTTATGCAAAATAAATTTTAATAAGTTAGAGAGATCTAAGGTCAAATGACCAAATCATGCCCCATGACCAAAACAACGGTACCGAGTACAGCTGTCAGCCTTCACAACAGACCCCACCACAGTCAGGTTCTTGTTAGTAGTTCTACCATATTGACAACTATCTACCAGGGAGTTTACTACAAGTAGAAATGCCCAGAAATCTACAAAAACAAGGAGCAAGCATCAAAATAATCCTTTAAAAAATAACCAGAATATTCACGCATGTAGGTGACTTGTTCTCATATTCTGTATGTTCTATTAACAAAACAGAACAAAAATATGTGCAGAGGTTTTGTTAATACATACACATACAAATACTCATAAATAAAAAATTAGCACATAGTCAAATCATATCTGACTCTGGAAAACTGAGTTTTTAAGTTAATATGAGCATTTAAATTTTTTCTACAGAGAGGAAGGGAGAGGGTTAGAGAGCTAGAAACATTGATGAGAGGGAAACATTGATCAGCTGCCTCCTGCACACCCCCTACTGGGGATGTGCCCGCAACCAAGGTACATGCCCTTGACTGGAATCGAACCCAGGACCTTTCATAAATTTTTAATTAATAATTAAGAAAATCATGTCACTTACTTATTAACAGAAGTTGATTTATATAATATAGATTATGTCCTCAATGTTCCTTTCATTATAAAATTCAACTTTAAAATTATGACTTAAATTCTCTAATTTTCTTACCTTAAAATATTGTCTCACTTTTTCTTGCAGAAACTTTGGATTGTCCTTTAGGCACTGCCTGAACTGAGCCACCTGACTCCCCAGCTTCAGGAGTTCCACAGGGTCCCCATCGTGGTTCCAGCAGGAAGCTATGTACTGGAGCAGAGGTTTAAATGCACAAAGCACATTACACAGTGACCTCCACATCAGCTCAGCAAACATCAAAGGCAGGCCATTTTATTATAATCTGTTTCTATATTTAAGAAATACCACAGATGACTAATTATAATGAAAATTAAGCCATTCTTTAAAATGAGAAAAAAATTAATTTTAAACATTTTTGTTCCCTAATAAAATAAAAAAAAAAAAGCACAAGTTTAAAATTACTTTTAGAAAATATAAATACCAACAATTATTATCAACTAGTGGCCTGGTGCATGAATTCATGCATGTTGAAAGAAAATTAATTAGAATAAATATTTTAATATTGCTATTTGCCCTTTCTCTATAATAGAAAGTGTCAACCAAATTCATGATTGATAATGACAAATGGAAGCACACACATGCGATTGGCTTCAGTGCCAGGGAGAGTTTTATATGTATCACGCATGCATGAGTCAACTTAGCCTTAGATATAGAATAAACTTTCTTAATTAGACCTGCTTTCTGATATAGCTAAACTTTTTCCAGCCCAGTGAAGCTTCTCTTTCAGGTAATGGTCAGCAACACAGCAGTAAATATCAACACAAAGCAAGATCACACAGGGAGAACAAAGGGTAAAATATTTAACTGCAGCAGAGTTTGACTATATTCTGTGCAGTGAAAAAACCTGAAGTCATTTTCAAGGTCCACCATTTTTTACTTCTTTTCAGTCAGGTCAAGTTTCTAAGCTTTCTAAATCTCCATTACCCGGCTAATGAAAAGAAAACAGGATTCCATAGAGTCTCCCATCTACACACTCCTGGACTTCTGTGAGGATCAAATGAGATGAGGCACGGGAAAATGCTTCACAGACATTTGGTTACAGTGTAAGGTGTTTCCACCTGGCTATAAAGCAAGCCATGTTCTTGGGCTTAAGAAACTGCAAGGAGGCTAGTTGTTGCTAGGGAGAGAAGTCAGGTATTGCTACTTAATGTCATTATCCAGATGGAAGGAGGGACACTTAGCATATTAGCCTTTTATACAGATAAATTCCTTTAAAGTGGTCTGTGTAAATCTATTTTACATATAAATATAAAATACAAAAAAAAAAAGCGCCAATTGAGGAACATAGTAAAAAGACAAACTAAATTAAAAGTAAAGTTATTATCAGATGTAAAATAGCATAACTTTCAAGGTTCATGGGAAAGTTGCTATGAAATGCAATTATACAGTATTTTTAAGAACCACTAATTCCAAAAGTATCAGAAAAGAAAAAACAGGAAAAGCTGAGAAATTACACACAGAGGTCAGGGCGAGTCCAAAGCTGACAGACTGATGCTTCATTTGTATTTCAATTTTATGAAGTAAAGCTTCAATTCGATCATCTTCAAATCCTTTCCTAAAGAAATATTGAAAACGGAGATGTTAAAAAAAGAAATGTTTCTTAATACAAAGCTGCAATAATCAAAACAGAATGGTATTGACAGAAAAAGAGACATACAGCCCAATGGAATAGAATTGAGAGTCCAGAAACAGACCCACATACAAGGCAACTAATTTTTGACAAAGGAGCCAAAAACACACAAGAGAAAGAAAAGCCTCTTCGATAAACTGTGTTCAGAAAGCCACATGCAAAAAAATAAAATCTAGACTGCTATCTGACACCATATACAAAAATGAACTCAAAATGGATTAAAGACCTAAATACAAGACATTAAACAATAAAATACATAGCAGAGCTCTAGCTAGTTTGGCTCAGTGGATAGAGCTGACCGAAGAGTACCAGGTTAAATTCCAGTTAAGGGCATGTACCTCGGTTGCAGGCTCCCAGCCCTGGTCAGAGTATGCAGGAGGCAACCAATCGATGTCTTTCACTCATATTGGTGTTTCTCTTTGTCTCTGCCTCTCCCTCCCTCTCTCTCTCTAATAATCAATAGAAAAAATATCATCAGGTGAGAATAACAATCCTATCTAATAAAAGAGTAATATGCAAATTAACCATCACACCGCAACAAAAATGGTATCGCCCATAACTGCAAGATGGCGGTGTCCGGTCCTCTTTGCCCTGCCGAAGTCCCCAAGTCCGCCCAGCAGCGACAGTTAGGGTGTCTAGCTGGGAGGCACCTGCCCCCCCCCCCAATGACCCCTGCCTAGTGGCGGCAGCCTGGGGTGTCCAGCTGGGAGGTGCCAGTACCCAGTGTGATCCTGGTCAGTGGCTGCAGCTTGGGCTGGGGTCTCAGGCTGGCAGGGCTGCGCACCTCCACCAAGTGATCTTTGGGTCAGTGGCAGCAGCCAGGGCTGGGCTCTCAGGCTGGCCAGGGAGTGATCCACTTCTAGTGGTGGCAGCCTGGGGATTCAACCATTGAGACACACTAGCCAGGCAGATATGGAGGAATTTTAAATGTTTCTTTTTTAAAATATATATTTTATTGATTTTTTACAGAGAGGAAGGGAAAGGGATAGAGAGCTAGAAACATCTATGAGAGAGAAACATTGATCAGCTGCCTCTTGCACACTCGACACTGGGTATGTGCCCCCAACCAAGGTACATGCCCTTGACGGGAATGGAACCTGGGACCTTTGAGTCTGCAAGCCAATGCTCCATCCACTGAGCCAAACCATTTAAGACTGTCTAATATGCTAAAGAAAAAAACTCTATCTAATAAAGAGGGAATATGCAAAGGAGGGCATTTGGGGGTGACCGGGATTCAGGGTAAGGCAGTTGGGGACAATTGGGCTGGCAGGGTAATAGTTAGGTGCCGATCAGGCTGGCAAGGGAGTGGTTAGGGACAATCAGGAAGGTAGGCAGGCGAGTAGTTGGGAGCCAATAGTCCTAGATTGTGAAAGAAATGTCCAACTGCCAGTTGGACATCAAGAAGCTCCAAATTGGAGAGGGTGCAGGTTGGACTGAGGGACACCCCCCGTCCCATGCACGGATTTCGTGCACCGGCCTCTAGTAAATAAACAAACAAACAAACAAATAAATAAATCACATAGCAGAAAACATAGGTACTAAGCATATAGACCCTGGTCTCAGACAGGACTTTATGAACTTGACCCCAAGGCAAGGTAAGTAAAAATAAAAATAAATGAATGGGTTGTATCAAACTAAAAAGCTTCTGTAAAGTAAGAAACCATTAACAGTTCAAAAGTCAATCCAATTAAAATGGGCAGGGGTCCTGATCAAAGGGTCAAATATTTAACTTTCCCTAGAAGACATACAGATTTGCCAGTGTGGCTCAGTGGTTGAGCACTAACCTATGAACCAGGAGGTCATGGTTCAATTCCTAGTCCAGGGCACATGCCCAGATTATGGGCTCAATCCTCCAGAGGGGGCATGCAGGAGATAACTGATCAATGATTCTCTCTCATCACTGATGTTTCTATTTCTTTCTCCCTCTCCCTTCTTCTCTGAAATAAAAATATTAAAAAAAATAATATTAAGTCAGAAGGAAAAGGAGAACCATATGAGTTCACTTAAATGTGGGACATAAAATAAAAAGCAACAAAGGAACAAATAAATTTATAGATACAGAAAGCAGTATTGTGATTACCAGAGGGGAAGGTGGGCGGGGGAGGATGAAAAGGATAAAGGGGGACAAATACATGGTGACGGGAGGACACCACCAAGAAAGCAAAAAGACAAGCCATATAATGGGAAGAAATATTTGCAAACTATCTGATAATGGCCTTGAATACAGAATATTTAAGTAACTTTCACAATCATAGAATTAAAAAACACATAACCAAATTAAAAACTGGATCAAGAATTTAAATACACATTATTCCTAAGAAGACAGAGTGGCCAGTAAGCAAATGAAAAGATGCTCAACATCACTAATAATTAGGGAAATGCAAATCAGCCCTTGCCAGTTTACTCAGCGGTTAGAGCATTGGTCCATGGACTGAAGGGTCATGGGTTTGATTCTGGCCAAGGGCACGTACCTCGATTGGAGGCTTGATCACTGGCCCTGGTCCAGGCCCATGTGAGAGGTAACCAATTAATGTCTCTCTCACATCAATGTTTTTCTCTGTCTCTCCCCCTCCATTCCACTCTCTCTAAAAATCAATGGGAAAAAATAACCTCAGTTGAGGAGGAATGACAAACAAAAAGAGACTATTTCAAATTCACCGGGATGGATGTATTAGGTCTAGTAATAATTAATGTCGTTTTCTAATACTTTTTAAAATCGAATTTATTTAAACAATACAACAAAATTTAATCAACAATATAGTTGCTGTTGTTTTCTACTACTTGTGCCCAACGCTCAGGAAGCATTTGAATCCCTCTGTTGTAAAATTCTTGTGATTTTGATGCAAAAAATTCGGTCAATGCATTTTTGAGGCATTCTTCATTATTAAATTTTTTTCCAAGAAGAAAGTTTTGCAAAGAACGAAACAAATGGTAATCAGAAGGGGCAATATCAGGAGAATATGCAGGTTGAGGGAGAACTTCCCATTCCAACTGGCGCAGTTTTTCAGCAGTGATTCTTGCAGTATGCGGTCGTGCGTTATCGTGGTGAAGAATTACGCCCTTCCGATTAATCAGCGCGGGTTCTTTTTCTCTTAAAGCTTGGGCTAACCTTTCCAATTGGGCACTATACACTGCACTTGTAATGGTTTGGTTAGATGGTAAAAGTTCATAATGAAGAATTCCTTTAAAATTCCACCAAACACACATCACTTTTTTTGCATGCAAGTCAGGTTTTGGCGTGGGCTGCGGAGCCTCATTTTTGTCCAACCATTGAGGCCGCCTTTTCAAATTAACATACAGCACCCATTGTTCATCTCCGGTAACAATTTGCTCTAAAAACGGCAAACGGTTTTGACGAGAGAGGAGCGAACTGCAAATTGTGACTCTTTGATTACGGTTGTTGTTGGTCAACTCATGAGGAACCCATTTTCCAAACTTTTGGACTTTGCCAAGTGCACGCAATTGATTGGAAATTGTTTTTTGTGAACAATTTAAAGTTGTCGCAAGCTCTTGTTGGGTAATTTGAGGATTTTGCACCAAAAGAGCTTGATCAAAATTGAACACACGGCCTCGACCACTCTTGTCATCTAACGAAAAATTTCCCTCGCGAAATTTCTCAAACCAATGCTGGCATTTTCTGGCGCTAACTGCATCTTGACCAAGAGCACTACAGATGTTTCTTGCAGCCTCACTTGCTTTTCTTCCTAATTGGAACTTGTAAAGCATGCAGTGCCGAATATGCTCTTCATCTGCCATCTTCTTAGCCCTAGTTTTGCAACAAAAACCAAACCAAACACAAACTTTTTCAAGCAAAACTTGTTAATTGCACTTCACACGTTCTGTAGATACCACGTGTTTGAAGGTTATGTCAATACAAGTCAACGCCAAGCAAGATTTTAAACGAATGTTTTAAAACGACATTAATTATTACTAGACCCGATAATAATCAGAAACCAGAAAATTAGTAGGTCTGTGAGAATTTGTCCTAAACATTAGACAATTTGGAGCTCTCATAAATTTTGGGTACGGTCTAACTTGGTGCAATAACTTTGCAAAATAATTTGTTTTAAAAATTCTCCGAAAAATTAAATATAGAGGTACCACTTAACCCAGAAATTCCACTCTGAGTTACCAATCAAGAGAAAAGAGAACATGTCTCCACACAACATCTTATACATAAATGTTCATGGCAGCATTATTCATCCAAGCCCCCCAAAATAATGGAAACAACCCAAATGTCTATGAAGTGATGAATGGATACACAATGTGGTATATTATACATGGAATATTATCCTATATAACAAGCCTATTAAAAGGTAATATGCAAATAGACCATCACTCCAACACACAAGATAGCTGCCCCCATGTGGTCAAAGATGGATGCCTCCATGTGGTCACAAGATGGCCAGCAAGGGAGGGAAGATGGGAGGGACCAGGCCTGAAAGGGAGGGCAGTTGGGAGAGACCAGGCCTGCAGGGGAGGGCAGTTAGGGGCAATCAGGTCAGCAGAGGAGCAATTAAGCATCAATCAGGCTGTCAGGGGAGTGGTTAGGGGGTGATCAGGCTGGCAGACAAAAGCAATCAGGGGCAATCAGGTAGGTAGGCAGGAAGGCAGGTGAGTGGTTGGGAGCCAGCAGTCCTGGATTGTGGGACTGAGCATAAATGGGCAGTCAGACATCCCTCGAGGGGTCCCAGATTGGAGAGGGTGCAGGCTGGGCTGAGGGACACACAACCATGCCCCCATGCACAAATTTCATGTACCAGGCCTCTAGTTTAGTAATAAAAATGACTAAAATACTAAAGCAAATGTTTTTGCAACAAGAGTGCAGAGATACTATTTAAGCAACTAAATGTGACGTTTTGTAGAAATGGCCCAATAAAGAAGGCTGGCCCTTCCCATAAAGTATTTAGGAACTGAGAAGGGTAGTGAATTGGTACATGTCATACATACATGATGACATCATCGATGGTCCTGTCGATAATGTCTCGGACCATCTGAATGTCTTTCTCGGCAATCCCCTGCAGGCCCACACTGAAGTATGCCTCCCGTGTGTAGCCATTGTATCTAGAATGGAAATGTTATCATATATTACAGTCCTTATGGCTTCCATCACTCACTTACTATGTGCTTCTTCATTTCAAGATCAAATACACTGCAGAACAGAGCTAAGAACATTCAACTCCCAAGTCCTCCAGGACAAAGCAATGAAAGCTGTATCCTCACATACCTGCTTCTCAAACATAATTGGTCACAGTGACACCACATCTTAACATTTCTAAACATCACAACTTAAACTTTAGAGTTATGGCAAAATAAAATAAAAACAGTGAACTGCTCAGTTTTATAAAATTTTAAGATTTCAAACAATATTTAATAAACTGACTTTTAAAATAGGTATCAGTATGCCATTCTGAGATCTTTAAAAACTTGTCTTTTTCCAGATATCCTCTGTAGGGGACATAAGTTAACTTGTACCGGAACCGTACTCTAGTGCAGTTCTGGGCTGCGGCAGGAGGGACCATCTTGTGATTGCGGGATGTGCATTCTACCTCCCTGGCCCCACTCACTACATGGCAGTAACCCTCCCTCCCCAGTTTAACAAATAAAAATGTGTCACATTGTCAAATGTCAAAACTGCCCTCAATATCAAACTACTGATCTCATCTGAAGATGAAACTTACCCGACATCAGGAGAAAAGTCTGTGCCGAGTCCAGATTCAATTAAGGCTTTGTAGAAGGGAGAGTTGGGCCCACCGATCAAGAGTGAAGACAGAAGATTTAATGTGAAGGCTTCAAATGTGTCAGTGATTCTTCATTTTAAAGGAGAAGGAGGGAGGGTGTTGAAGAAAAAAGAGAAAACCATTGTTCCTTATGTTTTCAAAATCATTATAATCAGTACTACATCAATACTTTTTTTCCAAAGAAGTTGAGGTTCTAGTAGAATTTTATGCATTTCAACCTTTATTTTAATAGTTATATCATCTAAAGAGAGTCATTATTTTTTTGATTTGGAAAGCTCTTACAAACTAGGACTTTTCTGGGAGTCCAAAATCAGTCAGTTAGCTACGTACTGAATGCTACCTCAGGATTGTGTGCAAATACTCTGACATAGTACGACTTCAATTCAAACTGCACTGTCCCACTGCATGGCAGACAAGACACACTGCGAAGATGGGCAACTCTGTCAGCCTTGAAGCTTCTGAGGGCAGACAACCCTGATGGGTGGAGCGAGGCAGGGTTCCTTGCTGCCCACATACTTCAGCAGCGTTCACAGTGCTCTTCTCAGACTCAGCCACCTCTGACCCCAATGGTAACGACTTCTGTTCTGAGCCTGTGCTTTTCTCTAGAATTGAGCTTTAAAATGCAGTAAGGAAGTAAGTTACTTTCTTTCAGAATAGCTACTCAGCGATTTCCCCTCAAACTATGCCAGACATTGTCAAAAACCCCACTGGCATCCAAGACCTGCTGTAACCCTGAACCCCAACTGCCCAACCATTCATACCTGACTGGAGAACTAAATCTGACCCTGCTCACATGAGTCTCCTACTTCCACATGGATACTTACTCTGGTAAGAGGAAGGTGACACTGACGGTAGTTTGTTTAGAGGAATTTGCGGCCATTGAGTCTGGGGCACAGGTGATCTGAAATTCTCTCTGTAAAACCATGAAGTAGGCACAGCATGTGAATGAATGGGTTTAAACTAATATAGATTACCTAGATAAATAAAATGGTCCAAGAGATGCTTTTCATTAGCTTAACTTTGCTTTAAAACAAATACAGTAACTTATATGCATGCATATTAGCATAACCAATGGACACAGACACTGGGGTGGTAGGGGCTTGCCCTCAAAGATGGGAATGGCTTGGGGGGGGGGGGGGTCAATTGGGGAAAAAGGGAAACTTTAGACAATAAAAAAAAAAAAATAGCAAACACGCAATTTTGCAGACCTCAACTTAATGGACTTCAGATTTAATCCACAGAATAACAGGTCTGTATGTCATATGTGAAAATTAACACCCAGTTGATTTTATTTTATTTTATTGATTTTTTTAAAGAGAGGAAGAGAGAGAGATAGAGAGTTAGAAACATCGATGAGAGAGAATCATCGATCAACTGCCTCTTGCACACCCTCTACTGGGGATGTACCTGCAACCAAGGCACATGCCCTTGACCGGAATCGAACCTGGGACCCTTCAGTCCGCAGGCCGACGCTCTGTCCACTGAGCCAAACAGGTTTGGACAACACCCAGTTGATTTTAAAATGCTTTAAAGCAAGATCTGCTTATAGGTAATTAAATTAACAGGTTATTTTTTTGATATTAATTCACTATTATTTTTAACAAATTTTAACGAATAAGCCATATGTTGAAAAAAAACACTGTAGTAAATAAATATTTCGCTGACATAAATAAATATTATATGTCTCCAACTATAATCTACATATTTAAATTCAAGAGCCACTGCTTCTAAATATTCGGGAAAGGATTAGCACGTGATCACACTGCTTCACGCTTGTGGTGGGTCTATCTGCAGCAGTTTTAACTCATGTGGCAGATGTTCTTATGTGCACTATTTACTTGAGATGACAAGTGAATGCATTTACTAGTATTCAGTATAAATTTAAAATTACAGAAATAGAGAAAACTTTTCTATGCAATTAAACTTTTCATACATACTGAATTTTAATTATACAAATGTGTCCACATAAGTAAAAACAGGTAAACTAATTAATTTGCCAATTTTTTAAGGAATGCATTTGGAAAACATAGTACCTTATATAACGGACTTTCAACTTTAATGGATACCCCCTTACCTTAATTAGCCTGTTAAAACGAGGCTTTACTATAACCATCTTTAGGCTTGAAATGAGCTCACACCACATTTTAAATCCCATTACCAATGCACAACTAGAGTCTTTGACTCCATATACTAACAGGCTGGTAAAACACTGATTATCCTCTGGGTGGCACTCACCGGCTTATCCCAAGGCTTCTGAGCCGGCACTGTGGTGCATGGCTCAATTTTCTGAAATTTACTCAGAGCCTCTTCATGAATTTGTTCCAGATGCTGTTCTAGTGGAAAATTACCATAAGTGAAGAACCTAAAAATTTGAGAGAATGTATTTAGTCTATTTTAGTTTAAAAGACTAGAAATTAACACAGATGGTCTTTCGTATGAAGCAGAAGGTTCATATATATATATAGATAGATAGATAGATATACTGATAACAAGTGGCTTTAAAGTGGAAATAAACTTTATAGAGGAACACTTGTTTTTTTCACACTTAGTTTAACTATAAACACCAAACAGATGCCTTTGCTCTTTTTATAAATAGGTGGTGCAAACAAAACAAAAGTTGTATAGGAAGAATTAAATGGCAATAACTGCTCTTCATTTTAAATCTAGTATAAAAGTGATACAAAAACCCATTAAGTTTTATGTTAAACTACTTTGTGACGTTAACTACAATAACACAATAATCTATATAAGATTGATAAAGAATTTCACAAAGATCAATTTTAGGCTACAAATTTCAGATTACACATTTTGAAAACAACACATTAATTCAGACAGAGGAAAAGGGTTATATTCATATTTGATCTTCTTCTTTAATATGATGTTGTCGGTTATGGTTACAATTTTGGGAATGAGCCCTAGCTGGTTTGGCTCAATGGATAGGACACTGGCCTGCAGACCAAAGGGTGCATGCAGGAGGCAACCAATCGATGTGTTTCTCTCACACTGATGTTCCTCTCTGTCTTTCTCTCTCTCTTAAAGATCAATGGAAAATTATCCTCGGGTAAGTATTAACAAAAAAATAAAATTAAAAATTAAAAAAAAAATATTGGAGAATGAGTAACTAAAAGATCCTTAAAAATTTTCCACTCAAACAGTAGCGCAATGCAGACACTAGTCTATAAATGTCTGTCCCCATGAGTCACAGGCCTCCTTGGGAAATGACTACCTGCACACCTGGAGCAGGAGGAGCCTGGGTTTGGGTGCGGGGACAGAAAACAAAGTTACCGAAGACTGAAAACTGTCAGACAGGATGACCTTGAGGGAGCTCCCTTGGGCCATACTTGGGACATGTGAACATAAAAAATTAATTTAAAAATCCATGTGATATATATATATATATATATATATATATATATATATATATATATATATAAATGTGTGTATGAGTCATAACAATATTAAAAAGAAACCAAACAAAGCTAGAAAGAAAAGCGTATCTTCACTGGAAGAGCAATTGCTGCCATGCCTCTCCTCATAATTGGAGACAGCCAAGGGAAACAAGCACCCTGCCTTTCCCTTCAGAATCCTGTCTCCAGGGTAACCCATAGCCCCATGGATGGGGAACACTCTTCTATACAGAAGCCCAGCTAATTCATGTAGAATAATTACTTAGAAAGGTTTGCTAACGCTACTGAAGAAATTGCTCCAGGCAACAATTGTCAATGAATAAGAGAACAGCACAGGTTGATGAGGAACTCAGTGTTCGCAAGGTGCTGGTTACCACCCCAGCCTACGCATTGGTCTGGCAGGAAACAGCTTTACAGTGTGGGATTGCTGTCACCATGGAGACCTGCAAACCAGCTGCTTCGAGACATCTGGATGCAGCAGGGATGCAGGCATCAACTATGAAGGTAACCGAGTCTTTGAAGCCAAGTCCCCTTTGGGTAACACGTCCACCAATGCCTCAAAAAGGCAATCAGACACCCAAAAGGTTTTTAGAAAACCCCACTGCCATAAGTTTTGAGAAAATCCTGAGGCAGCCTGTCTACTTTCTTCAGTCTCAATGAAAACAGAGGGGACACCATCCTACACAAAAGGGTACTAAAAAGACATACTGATGATGAAAGGCAATTTGTGGGACAACTGGAAAGTCTGAGTTTGTGGTAGGTGACTTTGAGCAAGTCTTGTATTTTTTTTAAATGTGAAAATGGTATTATCTCATGTCAGAAACTATCTTTATATTTTAGGCTCACAAATCCACATATTGGGAGTAAACCCTCCTGTTTGTAATTCCCTTTATTAGTGTTTTATTTTTAATGATCTCTGAAATAAGCAATTCATCAAAAAGTAAGTATCCAAGGTTTAATACCTGCCGCCGCCATTCCTGGGGCACTGTTGGGACTGAGGCATGAAGCCAAGGGCACCTGTCACTCTGCCCTACGAGGAAGGTGGCCCCAGTGGCTGGGCTACAAGAGTGTCACTGCAGACCTTTAGACAGAGTGTCCAAATAAATTAGAAAGGCAATTTATGAAGTGAAGAATCTTGTCTCAATTTACTTGGCTTTTAAGCAAACATTTCCCTGATAAATGTGAGAGAAGCTTATCACTGTGAAAGAAAATGCAAATCAGTCAAATCCTAATCAAGCCACCTCCCCTCCAACGTTCAAAGCAAAACGTCACCTGGCATTGCTGGGGTGATAATGCCTCGCATGGAACTGTTTAAGCTGCTCCCACGTGAGGTCTGGGATGCACAATGGGTCACCACCAGAGATCACCGCATATGTGTGGTCAGGAAGGAGGCGGTTCTGAAGGTGCTGTGAGAATATCCTCTCGTTATCTGTCTTCAAATTAAAAAAAGAAAACATATATATAGCATAATACACACATTGTTACAACACAGCAAGTTAATCACATACCTATAACACCTCAGGAGTAAAACCGTCCCAATGATAAACAAGTGTTTAACAAAGCACCCGGCTCACTGCTGATCTGCACGCGGGACCCAGGGCCTGCTCTCTTGGGAGAGAGGGCACATCTTCTTTGCAGAAGGCCCTGGGTGAGGAGCCACACAGGTGGGGGCTGTGGGAAAGATATCCTGGATTCCTCTTCCCACAATCTGTATGGGCGCGCTCCCATGGACATCCAGAGGGAAAGCAGTTATCCTAACTTGAGTTTTAACATGTTTGAAAGAAATGATGTCCAAACCGAGAACTGAAGGTAAGAAACAGCCACCAGCCAGCAAAGGGAAGGGAGCAGCACAGATCACATAAGCTATACTACAGGTCAGGGCAGGTCTCCAAAGTCAGGGGCTAGGGCAGGGCCCAGGTCAGAGGGTCTCAAACTGTCTGGCCTCAGACCCTTCATCCTCCCAAACATTAATGAGGTCCCCAAAGAGCTTCTGATGATTTGTTTGTATATAACTTTTCTATATTAGAAATTAAAGGTGTGTGTATATAATATAATGTAGAGGTGTGTGTATATAATTTTTCTATATTAGAAATTAAAACTAAAACTGTAAAACTAATCATTAACTTAACACACAAATACATGGTAACCAATATTTTAAAAAAAATACTTTTCATACAAAACAAAGTTATTGAGAAAAATGACTCTGTTTTACATGTTTTACAAATCTCTTTAAAGTCTGGCTTCATGGAAGGGAGCTGGCATCTCTACCTGCTTCTGTGCTGGCATCACACACCGTGCACCATGGACTTGGGGAAACTCCTGCATGCTCGGCAGGAATAAAGTAGAAAGGATGTCTTACTTCAGTCATGAAAACATTGTTTTCTCACAGACATCCTGCAGATCACATATGGGATCCCCAGACCACAGAAATGCTCATCTGGAAGAGCGAGTTCTAGGGTGACCGGGAGCCTGGCCCTTCATTGTCCCCAAGCTAATAAACCTCACGTGATGAGAATATTAAATGACATAACAGGATGTCAATTATTTTCCAAACCTACTTATATTTCAATATTTTACAGAGTACGATGCTTTTATTAATACAATACAGAAAGGAAAAAAAACTCACAAACGCTCCCTTCATCTCATTGAAGACAACCCCCTTGAAGACCAAGGCTGTCTTGGGGTCACTCGGATTCTCATGTTCCAGTCGCCATCCCTCCTGCCAGAAATCGAGTTCTCGCAAGCAGGGAAAAAAGGCTGCATCCAAATACACGGACAGGAGATTCCGGAAGTCCTTGGGGTTTTGTGTGGAAAACGGGTATAGAGTATAGTCACTAGCTGAATGAAAACAAAAGGGAAGGTTTTAAAACACCAGGAACTATGGTTCAAGGCAGCCCATGAATATGCTCTTTAACTGCATTTGTAATAGCACTTCTGTGCACACCGCCAGCCTGTTGACTCTCCTATTTCTCCTAAATAAAACTCAAACACCACAGCCATCAACATAACATAATGCTACAAATGCCAAAGTTCCTAGCAATATTCTCCAAAGAAAAGTTTTGACCTTTTCCAGAAAAACCTCACATGCCTTTTTCCTAAACTCTAGTTTTGTTTTGCTTTTTTTAAAATTCCTCACAGAAGGAGAAATTTTTAAAAATTGATTTCACTGAGAGAGAAAGAGAGAGAAAGAGAGAGAAAGATCGATATAAGAGAGAAACATCAATCTACTGCCTCTCATACTTACACCAAACAGAGATTGAACCCGCAATCTATGTATGTGCCCTGACTGGGAATTGAACCTGCTACCTCTTGGTGTATGGGACAATACTCCAAGCACCTGAGCCATCCAATTCAGGGCAAAAACTCCAGTGTTTCTAATCTAATCACATGTGGGTTTCCTAAAGAATTAAATTTCTAACGTCTTTCAACTAGACCTGAGAATAAGTTTATTCTCGTCTCCAGGGCCCAACTACCCTCCTTTATCTTAGAAACAGACCCAACCACAAACTCAGACCAAGATGTCAGTCTTACCTGTGAAGGCGTTCATAAATGTGGACAGTGACCTGTTCAACATTTTGAAGAAAGGATCTCTGCATGGGTACTTCTGAGAGCCGCACAGGACCGTATGCTCAAGAATGTGTGGAACCCCGGTACTGTCCATGGGAGTGGTGCGGAACTGAACACTACAGCCAAAAAAGAGCCACCATGGGCATGTTAGTTCACACCATCCAACAGCTTCCAAATGTGCCATTACCCCGGATTACTAGAATTCATCATTCTAACATGGTAATCTCTCATAAATGTTTGCAGACAATCTTCTATACATATAAAAACCTAAGCGACCATTCGACAGATAGCTGTGACATGCACTGACCACCGGGGGCAGATACTCCAACCAGTAGGTTAGCTTATTGCTGGGGTCCAGCCGATTGGGTGTGGGCGAGATGGACCAGACACACCCTGAAGAACCTTCCCTGGTCCCTCCCCAACCCCAATAGTGCACTGGTGGGGTCCCTCGGTCTGGCCTGCACCCTCTTGCAATTCAGGATCCCTCAGGGGATGTTGGAGAGCCACAGGCCAGGCTAAGGGATCCCACCAGTGCACAAATCCATGCACCCAGCCCCTAGTAACGTATACAATCACTGACTAAAAATGTAAACTCTACTGTATGTAGCTGAGAATGTAGTCATTTAATTGTTCCCATATATTTTCAGGGCACTACCATATCATTTCTTTAAACCATGGTGATGCTCTAAGGAGAAATGTGTAAGAACATGTTCTCAGGGTGCCCACTCACCTGAACAGGTTATTCGTGTCTTCTCGGGCCAGATGCAAGTATCTCGCTCCTGTGCCGTCATGGCTGAGCTTTACAGCGGTCAGGAACAGTTCTGGGACAGGCGTTACCTGAATCAACAACAACACGAGGCCAAACTCAACTGGAAAGGCATACCTCAGTGGTTACATGAAATCCACTGAGGGACCTGGCTGGAGGCACACCAGGAACCACCTGTCCCAACCCCAAACCTTACCAATGAGGAAAGGAAGAGCTAGCCTGACAATAATACATATACACACCTCTCCTTTTAGAATGCTTACTATTTGCCAAACATTTTGTAAACAGCTCATCATCACCCAGGGAGGGAGGCATTCTCACCTGTTACAGATGAAAACATTGAGGCTCAGAGTGAGAGCCACTCTGCGAGTCAACCCCTTTTGTCACACCAGGCTGCCTGAGGAATGAGGGCTCTCATTTGGCATGTACTTGGGGACTGTACTTGGCCTCATCTAGTTTGGGAGAAGTTCCCAGCACTGAAGTGATCACCAGTTACATCACTTGCTCCCAGTGGAAGGGTCCAGGATGGTACAATAAAACGGAGCTCACCTTCCCAGAAGGCGGTCCTCTCTTTCTGTGTCAGCCTTCACGTCAATCTACAGTCCCCAGTACTGAAGCTGTCCTCCTGTCCAACTGCACTAGGGGGGCTCTCTCCTTCAATCACAAAACTGTCTCTGTGATCACCAACCACGTGGCTGTCATCCCCACTTCTAGGAGGTTACGTGAGTAGCTTGTCATGGCAAGATACTAGAGGGCAGAGCTTAGACCTGGGGAGCCTGAGATGTAATTTACAGCTATTAAATTATTTGCATCTCAGAACTTACTATACTTTACAAGAGATGATTAATGTCTTAGGTCAGTAAAACAGTGAGATGTCTGTCTCATAACAGTTTTCATGGTAACTATTTTTCAAAGATGATAAGGTTTCTCATACGTCCATTACATTTGAAAAATAATAGAAGTTAGCTGAACTTATTGTTATAATCACTTCAGATACATGAGAATCAAACCATCATGCTGTACACCAAGCATGTCAAACTCTCGGCTGTTTAAATAAATGAGGCATGTGGCCCGTTAGCCATGAGTTGGACATGCTTGCTGCTCACCTTAAACTTATACAGTGATGGATGTCAATTATTTCTCAATAAAACTGGGGGGGGGGGGGAACTTGAAAAATAAAAGAATCCAAATAAGGCATCATTACCATACTGCAGTAGAAATCCTCATCCCTCTGCATGGCCTTTAGGGCTCACCCTGTCATGATTCACCGTTCCAGGACCCTGCCTTGGGAGAGCCCCACATCACTGGCCCTAGAGACAGATGGTGACTTTCCTTCTGAACTTAACCGCCCCTTCCTCTATAAACACCCCTTTCTCCAGGAACCTTCCCTATCCTGCCACCATGAAGCTCCCCTCCCCTCCTGCCTTCCTTTGGCTCTCTGCACTTCCACCATGAAGCTCATCACACTATCCTGTATTACCCCTGCAGGGTCCCCTAGGCCTAGAATGTGAGCTGTCTGCCTTTGTGCATGTCAGCATGTCAAGCACAGCAGAAAGCCAACAGCCAGCCAATCATGTGAAATACTATTTCCCAATGATTGCATTAAAGAAAAAAAAAAATGCTGAAGTTGAAGCAAAACAAGAACAAAATTAAAATCCTTTTTAACATAACTTAAATAAATATGGGACATAATCTCTTTCCCATAATTCTGAAACCCACATGGGCTCAAAACCAGAAACTTTTTGCATAACCTTGCAACAATCGTATTTGATGATAAGACTTGACTTGAATGAATGTGGGTCATTCAGAGTCTTTCTTTATCACACTCAGTGTGGACTGCCAGATGTCAGGGTCAAAACATGAGTAAGTTTGATTTACTCACTAAAACCAGAAGGAGTTCAAGGAAAGGACTGGGAACCTGTTCTTAGGAAGAACTCTCATTGCAGACTCCACACACACACTGAGGACCTGCGAAGCAGGAGGAAGCCAGGGCGAGGAAGAAAGATAAAAACAGATCCGGGGTCCACTCGAAGGCCCTCACAAGCTCGCATTAAAGAAGACAGGACAGGACTTACCTGGCTCACAGTGAATCCGTGGATCTTCTCTCCGACTTGGTACTGCAGCGCCCTCTCACAGGCTTTCGTGCTGTTCCACCTCCATGCTCCCGGATGGGCACTGCTACAGTTAAAGAAAGTCATCAAAGTTAGAAGATTTGCAGGAAAACTGACTCACAGAGTTCAGCCACATAATGAAAATACTGTCATATGACTAAGACATAATGAAAATACTGTCATATGACTAAGATAATGCCAACAAAAATTAAACCTTGAATCTTCCAATCACATTCCAGAAAACTCATTTCTAGCCAAGTTCCTTCAATTCTTAATGATCTTTTATCTTAACTAAAGCTTTATAACATCAAATAAGAATTAAACACTGAAAATCAGTTTGACTCAGTGGATAGAGCATCAGCCCTTGGACTGAAGTAACCCGGGCTCATACCTTAACTGCAGGCTTCATCCTCGGCCCTAGGTTAAGGTGTGTGCAAGAGGCAAACATCGATTTGTCGCACACCCATGTTTCTCTCTCTGTCTCTCTCCCCCCTCCCTTCCACTTTTAAAAACCAATGAATTTGGATTAATAAAAGAAAGAAAACCTTTATTTGCACAGATTCATAAATAATTATAATGCAATTGTGATACCAATTTCTCTGAGTTGCCTAAAAAAATTTTTTTAAAAATCTCATGTCAAAATGGCTTTTTCCATCACAGTATCTCAATAAATTCAAACTGCAGTGATGTCCCATGACACACTCACCAAATGGTGAAAACTAAGAAGTCGAGTATCACCAAAGACTCTCTCACTGCTCCTGGAGTGAAACTGCAACAGTGACTGGGATCACTTAGCTAGTAATTCATGCACCCTGACACACAGGTATCCCCTGCTTTTCAAAGTTTGCCTTCTGCCACTTCACTTTAGGAGACCTGCATTGGTATCTGTTTCAATAACCAAAAGAAGTCCCAAAGGATCTTCTCTTTTATGAAAAAAGGCTGAAATCTAAAACAGCATCCTGTGTTTGCTTTGCAGGAGCCACTACAGAGGCAGCAGGCACCCAGAGCAGGGAGTGTGGCCCTACAGGCAGCATCAGCATTTTGCCACCAGAGTTTTGAGCTGCATCTGTGAGCTTCTATACTGAATCTCACCTTATTCTGTGCATTCTGCCTTTTGCAATGAGTTAATGTTCTTCTAGGCTTTATGGGCTCATTGGTATAATTTGGCGGGTTATTTGGGGAGTTTGGGACCACTCAAAAATGTTCTATATGAATTAATGGTAATTGCTTTTTGTTTTAAGTGCATAAGAGAGATTTCACGGGAAGTGTCTACGTTAGGACAGTGGGGAAAACCTGCAGATGTTCTGGAGACCTGTCCTAGGGCACCAGCACACAGGTACAACAAGGCTGGCACCATTCCTTGGAGTCAGAGAATGGATAAATTGTGCACTGTTCAATCAATAAACTCAGCCATAAGAACAGACTACAACTACATGTAACAAAAACGTCGGTCAAGTGATCCTGAACCAAAAAAAATAAAAATACAAATTCAAAGGATAAACAGTGTTCTCCTAAGCAGGTATTGTTCAAACAGGTTACCACTGTACTGTAGAAATGTTATATAGATGGCACAACTATAAAGGAAAGAAAGGAAATAATTTCTGTAAACCAGAAGAGAAATTACATCTAAGAGAGACGGTGATGACAGATTAGGGGTAACCTTAAACTGAGTAATAGGGGCACAACTTATTTTTAAATAAAATACTTACAGAAAAGAAACAAAAACTCAGTCACTATCAGGCAATATCATGGAGATATTAAAATCAGCCAACATTTTCCTTATTGATTTGGCAAATTCTAGAGTTGTGGGATATACTTTAAAAAGTTATTTATCATCAAGAACCCAACCATAAAAAGCAAAACAGCCAACCGTATGACTGTCAGGGGCAACACGGGCTCCCCCCTACACTTTCTGGTTAACACAGATGACAATGCTCCAAGACCAAGAGGGCACTCCAACACACACTACCCTATTTCCTCAGTATATTATGGGCTAAAGTACCATACATTGAACAAGGTTTTGTGAATGAGCATGAAACTAAACTTGGCTGAGTAAAATGTTACACTTTACAAACTCATAGGGCATGGCACTCATTCAAGGTGGAAAACCAAATGTAATGTGTTCCCATAGAGAGTCATTTTAAAAGGTTCAAATCCTGGAGGCTACAATGTTATTAAAACGCAGCCGCTTAAATCTAAATACTTCCTGTGGAAGCCTCAGGTCTCTTAAAGACTCTAGGCCAACAACAAAAAAGGAGGGCAAACATATTAATGAGGCCCATAAACTTGCCACTTTTATCACACATTAAAACCCACATTAATGACCACCTTCACTTCAAAAGCCTTGACAACCTGCACACAGGGCCACCCACTGGGAGGCCCCAAAAGAAAGGGGGTCACAGGGACAGCTCCCTGGGCCTGGCCCTGCTTTACTCCATACTAACCTCTCTGCCATCACTCCAACCCTGGTTCCCAGAGAGGAACTCCCGTCTTTGGGGTGGCTGGGGGGGGTAAGTTGCTGGGCAGGGGAAGCCATGGGAGAGGGCATGCACTCCCATCAGGAGGAGCTTAAGAATATCTGTCACTCAGGCCCTGAAAGGGTTTTCAGGCTGGGGTTCTGGCTCTTGGAGTCCAGGAACCCCAGATAAGGGGTCTAAACAAGGTACTGGGGCCCACAGAGAGGCGTCCAGGAGTACTGGAGCCCACCATGAGGGGGTCTCGAGGTATAAACACCTCAGGAGAGGGATCTAAAAATACAGGAGCCCAGGAGCGGGATTTTGGGGTACAGGAGCCCCAAGAGAGGGATTTTAGAAGTCCAGGAGCCCCAGGCGAGTGATGTGGGGGTAGAGGACCCCGGGGTGAGGGAGTCTTGGGATACAGGGGCCACGGATGAGGAGTCCTGGGATATGGCTCGGAGCGGGGTTTCAGGGTATGAGAGCCCCAAGCGAGATGTCTCTGGATACCGGAGCCTGGAGGGGTCTAGGAGTCCAGGAGCCCCAGGACAGGGGTTTTGGGGTACAAAAGTTACAGAAGAGGGTTTTCGGGGTACAGAGCCCTGGACGAGAGGCCTAGACGTCTGGGAGTCCCTGGCGTGGGCATCTAGGAGTCCGAGAGGCCCAGGCGAAGGGGTCTAGGAGTCCTGGAACCCCAGGATAAGGGTCAGGGGGAACAGAAGCCCCAGAGGAGGAGTCTTGGGGTATTGGAGCCAACGGCGAGGAGTTTGGGGCGAGAGGGAGAGGGAGAGAAGGGAGGGCGGTAGTCCCCAAAGCAGAGAGGTGATGCTGCACCTTCTACCCGAGGAGACCCTGAAGCCTCCAGCCACCTCCCCACCGCCAGGCTCCCGCCCGCCGCCCGCCCCTCTTTCCCGCCTCCCCTCCCTCCGGCCGCCCGCTCCGCGTCTCACCGGCGGCTCAGCCGCAGCGCCAAGGGGACCCTCCTGCTGCAGCGCCACATGGCGTGAGTGTGACCAGCGCAGGGTCAACGGGGCGACCCACTTATCCCCACGCACTGTGCCAGCCGTGATTCCATTGGTTGGTGCCTACGGGGACGCCCTCTCCAATAGGCCGGCGGAGGAAAAGGGCGGGCTCCTGCTGCGACGGGGCGGGACTTAGGGCCCTGGGAAGGAACTCGCAGGAGGTGGGCGGGGCCTCCACGGTTGGCGGAGGGCAGAACCTCAGGCTACGTGAGAAGGGGCGGGGCCGGACCACGAAGCCCGGGGGCGGACGCTTTGGGGGCGGGGCGTCGAGGCACAGCGAAGGGCGGGATTGGCTGAATGGCTTACCCGAGGAGGGGCGGAGCCCGGCGAGGGGCGGGCCTGTGCTAGCGCGGGGCTGGGCTGTGCGGAAGATGAGCTGGGACTAATCAGGTGCCTGGCGGGTCTCCGGAGCTGAGGGACAAGCCTGCCAAGGCAGCTCACTCCTCTTCCTTGTGTGTCTGAGAAGACAACACACATGACTTCTAAGACTTTACCCACGGGCCTTTCTTGAACCCCACGGAGAGGCTTAAGGAGGGCAGAGCATGAGTGGATGGGCCCCTCACGGCCCTGTGGGCTCCCTGGGGCATCTCAGAGGAACCACACCTGGGCGCTGCGTGGGTGGGTGAAGCTGGGAAGAAGGCAGTGCCCACATCTGAGTTCAGCTCTCAGAGTTTTGGCCTCCTCTCTGTCTCCCTCATTTCTTCCCCTGGCTCACTAACGCAAAGGGACTCAAATCTCTCTGCCCCTTATTCCAGGCTCTAAAGAAAGAAGGCTAGGTAGCCATGGGTGATCAGTCTCAACATATAAAAGCATTGGCAGCGATGTGGAGGTCCATACCGTGATGAAAAGCCACCAGAAGTTTACCAAAAACTATCCACAGCACAGCGGATTCTGCAGTTAACCAAATATCTCTTTATTAAGAGGACAACCCAACTGAACCAAAACAAACAACAGTGATGATGAGAAGCTACTGACACAAACACACTCCTTGCATATACCTTGATTTGACTCACCACAGCAGTTCTGTGATCTTGGGGAAACGGTTGGATATTATTAACCTTACAGTGATTGTGCAGGAAACTGAGGCACTGGATGGGTGGTTAAAGTGTTTTGATCTATCTGAAGAATAGATGCTGTTAGATCCAGTAATTGCCATGTACTGGTATGTTCCCACAGGATTCAACCTCACTGATGGCTTGCCTACACATACACACCTACAAAATAAGATTTTATAAGTAATTATTTTGAGCCGCTCCCAACATGTAGTCCCAATTTATATTAACAGATAATTGTAATGTGAAATGAAAAATTGTTTATGCAATATTCTATGTTACAAAAACATACCCTGTGTTATAATGAAACTTACTGCTTCAAGATTACCAAGTGAGCATTGGTCTGAACAGATTGTGACTGGACCTTAGAAAGGCAATCGAATGAATACTGAAGTGTTAAAGATTGAATTGTGTCTCCTCATAAAGATATGTTAGAGTCCTAATCCCCACAGCTTCCAAATAGAACTTCGTTTGGGAAAAGGGTCTTTACAGAGGTCATCAGATTAAAATGAGGTCATTAAGATGGGTTCTAATCCAAGATGACCTGTGTCTTTACAAAAAGGGGTTATTTGAACAGATTGAACAAGAAATTCATCTACATGGATTTCTGGCACCAGCAGAAACTGGGGGAGAGGCAGGAACAGATTCTCCCCACAGCCTCAGAAGAAACCAATCTGCCAACATCTTCATCTCGACTTTCTGTCTTCCAGAGCCAAGGCATAGTAAATCTCACTTGTTCTAAGATACCCACTTTGTGGTATTTATACAAAGACGTGGCATTTTAATGTAAACTTTAAATGCATGTATTTTTTAAAAAATATTTTTTTATTTTTTTTTTTATTTTTTTATCCTCATGGGAGAATTTTTCCCCCATTGATTTTTTTTTAATTTTTTAATAAGTTTTTATTGTTCATATTATTACAAATGTTCCTTTTCTCCCCCCCACCATTGCTCTCCTCCACCAGGTTCCCACCCCACCCTCTGCCCTTTCCCCTCTCCCCATTGTCCTCATCCATAGGTGCACAGTTTATGTTCAGTCTCTTCCCACGCCCCCCTCTCGCCTTTTCCCCAAGAATCGTCAGTTCACTCCCCTTCTATACTTCTGATTCTATTATATTCAACAGTTACTATTGTTCATCAGTTGTTGTTGTTTTAATTTCCTTGGTTTTTAGATTCACTTGTTGATAGTTACGTATTTGTTGTTCATAATTTTTATCTTTGTTTACTTTCTCTTCTGAAAGAACCCCCTTCAGCAATTCATATAATTCTGGTTTGGTGTTGATGAACTCCTTTAACTTTTTTTTATTAGTGAAACTCTTTATCTGACCTTCGATTCTGAGTGATAGCTTTGCTGGGTAGATTATCTTTGGCTGTAGGTTCTTACTGTTCATCACCTTGAATATTTCTTGCCATTCCCTTCTGGCCAGCATGGTTTCTGTTGAGAAGTCAGCTGACAATCGTATAGGTGCTCCTTTATAGGTTACTACCTTCTTTGCTCTTGCTTCTTTTAATATTCTCTCTTTGTCTTTTGCTCTTGGAATTTTAAGTATGATGTGTCTTGGTGTGGTCTTTTTTGGATTCCTTTTGTTTGGAGTTCTGTGCGCTTCCTGGACTTGTAAGTCTAATTCTTTCACCAGGTGGGGGAAGTTTTCTGTCACTATTTCTTTCAGTATGTTTTTGATATCTTGCTCTCTCTCATCTTCTGGGACCCCCATAATTCTGATGTTGGTTCGCTTGAAGTTGTCCCAGAGGTTTCTTACATTATCTTCAATTTTCTGGATTCTCTTGCCTTCTAGCTTCTGTGGAGGAGTGTCTTCTGGCTCTTTATGTTCCAAATCTTTGACTTGATTCTTGCGATCTTCCCTTCTGTTTTTAGGACTCTGTAAAATATTTTTTATTTCAGACAATGTATTCTTTATTTCTTGTTGATCCCTTATCATTTCTTGTTGACTCCTTATTAATTCTAGTTGATCTCTTTTCATATCCTCATAGGTCTTATCCATCTTTTCTAGGAAATTCTTGAAAAACCTTATAAGCGTAGATTTGAACTCAATATCCAGACGCTTTTTGTCCTCCATTTCTTTCGTTTGTGATCTATTTTGTTGTCGCATTTCGCAGTTACAGATGGGATGGGGTTTCAGGGTGGAGCCTGCAGCTTTGGCTTCCGTCAGCCCCGCCCTATGCGGGTCCTTCAGTGCTCGCTGCCGGTGCCTCTGAGAGATAGGTGCCCTTGATTTTCGCCTGCTGCCAGTCTATGCTCTCCCACAATGAGCCAGTATTGGGGTTCAGTTCAGTTGGAAGTGGAGTTGGAGGTGGCGTTCACAGCAGTCTGGAGCTCCAGTCTCCTTCCCGTCAGGGCAATCCCGCGGCACAGCCAACCGTCCCTTCTCTGCGTGCAGTGTGCGCACCTCCCAGACCTCCTTTTGCCTCTCCCCGGGGTTCCGCCTTACAGCCCGGCTCCCTATGGCTGAGCCTGAGTCCCCGGGGTTTGGCCTAGAACTGGGGTTCAGAGCAGTCGGGGGTTCAGAGCAGTCGGGGGCCCAGCACAGTCTCCTTTCCGCTAGGGAACGCCCGCCAGGCACTCGGCCTCTCTCCTCTCCGGCTTCGTCCTCTCTGTGCGCCACGGTCTCTGTACCTTGGGCTTTTCCAGCTCCTCCGCGCCTCCTTCTGGTTTTCTCCTTGCTTCTCGCTGTAGAATTTCCAGTCAGTCAACCTTCCTGTAGTTCTGGGCAATGTCCGTTTTATATTTTAGTTGTTTTTTATTGAAATTGTTGTGTGCGGCTGTGGCTAGGTGTTCACCTGGGCGCAGCCATCTTGGATCTTCTTAAAAAATATTTTTTATTGATTTCTCACAGAGAGGAAGGCAGAGGGATAGAGAATTAGAAACATCGGTGAGAGAGAAATATTGGTCAGCTGCCTCCTGCATGACCCCCACTGGGTATAGAGCCTGCAACCAAGGTGCAAGCCCTAGACTGGAATGGAACCCAGGACTTTTCAGTCCATGGCCCAACACTCTATCCACTGAGCTAAACTGGTCATGGCAATATATGTACCCTTTCAACAGAAATTTCACTTCATGAAAATTACCCTACAGTTATATCCTCACAAGGGCACAATGATGTATAAAGATGTTTTCTACAACATTTTTAATTACAACAAATACTGAACAACATAGCCTTGCCAGGTGGCCCAGCTGGTTGAAATGTCATCCCATACACCAAAAAGTTGTAGGTTTAATTCCAGGTCAAGGCACATACCTAGGTTGTGGGTTTGATCCCTAAGCAGGGTGCATATGAGAGGCAACTGATCATCAATGTTTCTTTCCCCCCCCCCCCCAAAACAACAACAACAACACAAACATATCTTTGGGTAATAATTTAAAACAAAACAAAATGAAACAACATAAAATTCTATCAAAGAAGAGTTTTCTTAAATAAAATACAACACATTTATATAACTAAATACTGTAATACTGTTCAAACACTAAAAAATAGTGCTATACATACATATATATATATATATATATATATATATATATATATATATATATATAATCACAAGAGAAAGGAAACCAGATGCAAGATGAAGTTCTACCTGAATGGGAAAAATATACTCCCATTTGAGTGGAAACAGTAAAAATGAGATTTTAATTATTACTCTAACATAACAGTTTAATGAAATCCATCTAGGAAAACCTAAATAAATGGCAATACATTCTTTTCTCCATTTTTTAAATTAAGGTATTATATGTGTATATATTTTACCTTTTACCCCCTCCCATACATGCCCTCACCCCCCCCCCAGTGTTTTGTGCCCCATTGGTTATGCTTATATGCATGCATACAAGTTGTTCAATTGATCTCTTATCTCCCCCACCTTTCCCTTACCTTCCCACTGTAATTTGACAGTCTGTATGATGCTTTACTGCCTCTGTATCTAGTTGTTCATCAGTTTATAAAGTTCTTTATTATCCACAAACAAGTGATATCATGTGGAATTTTTCTTTCATTGACTGGCTTGTTTCATTTAGCATAATATTCTCCAGTTCCATCCATGTTTGCTACAAATGGTAAGAATTTCTTCTTTTTATGACAGCATAGTATTCCATTGTGTATGTAGATGTACCGTAGTTTTCTGATCTAGTCATCTGCTGATGGGCACCTAGGCTGTTTCTAAATCTTAGCTATTGTAAATTGTGCTGCTATGAACATAGGGGTGCATATGTCCTTTCTGTTTGGTGTTTCTAGTTTCTTAGGATATATTTCTAGGAGTGGGATTACTGGGTCAAATGGGAGTTCCATTTTTAGTTTTTTGAGGAAAGTCCATACTGTTCTCCACAATGGCTGCACCAGACTGCATTCCCATCAGCAGTGCAGGAGTGTTTCTTTTTCTCAGCATCCTTGCCAACACCTGTTTTCTGTTGATTTGTTGACAATAGCCATTCTGACAGGTGTGGGATGGTACCGCATTGTCATTTTGATTTGCATCTCTAGGATAATTAGTGACTTTGGGCATGTTTTCATGTGCCTCTTGGCCTCCTTCTGTCTTCTTTTGAAAAGATTCTATTTAGGTCCATTGCCCATTTATCTTCCTTTTATTAAGTTGTATAAGCTGTCTGTAGATGTTGGAGATTAAAGCTTTATCAGTGATAACATTTGCAAATATGTTCTCCCATACAGTGGGCTTTCTTGTTATTTTGTTGATTGTTTCTTTTGCTGTGAAAAGCTTTTTATTTTGATGGAGTCATGTTTGTTTATTTTTTCTTTAGCTTCCATTGCCCTAGAAGCAGTATCAGTGAAGAAGTTATTTCAGGGTATGTCTGAGATTTTGCTGCCTGTGGATTTTTCTAGTATTTTTATGGTTTCCCATCTTATGTTTAAGTCCTATATCCATTTGAGTTTATTTTTGTGTATGGTGTAAGTTGGTGTTCTAGTTTCTTTCTTTCTTTCTATTTTTTTTTGCATGTATTTTCCAACACCATTTATTGAATAGACTGTCTTGACTCCAATGTATGTTTGTGCCTCCTTTGTCTGTCAAATATTAATTGAGCATAGTGGTCTGGGTTGATATCTGGATTCTCTATTCTATTCTGCTCTTGTGCCAGTACGAGGCTGTTTTGAGAACAGTGACCTTTGTAATACAGCTTGAAATATGGTATTAAGATCCCTCCTAATTTATTCTTCTTTCTCAGGATTGCTGTGGCTATTAGGGTCTTTTTTTATTTTTTTATTCCAGATGAATTTTTGGAGAGTTCTTTCTATGTCTGTGAAATATGCTGTTGGTATTTTAATGGGGAGTGCATTGAATCTATAGCTTTGGATAGTATGGACATTTTAATGATGTTGATTCTACCAATCCATGAACATGGTATGTTCTCCCATCTGATTACATCTTCCTCTATGTCTTTTTACAGTATCCTAGTTTTCCTTGTATAGGTCTTTTACCTCCTTGGTTAAGTTTATTCCTAGGTATCTTAATTTTTTTGGTAGGATGGTAAATGGTATTGCTTTTTTAGTTTCTCTTTCTGTAAGTGCACTATTGGTATATAGAAATGCCATAGATTTCTTGGTGTTAATTTTGTATCCTGCTACATTGAATGGCAATACATTCTATGTTCACAGATAGGAAACCCATTATGACATTTGTTGCCCAAAAAATGCAAAGCAATTCCAATAGCAATCCCAACATATTAGGAGCTCAAAGTGATTCTACAATACAGTTGATGGAGAACAGTCAAGAACAGGCAAATGATTTTTTAAGGACAATGTGGGAAACTTATATTAGTAGAAATTAAGACAAATTTTGTTATTCAGGACTTTTAGATTTATGAAGTCTTAAAACTACAGCAAAATAAGACAGTGTGTATTAGCACAGAGAGAGGGGTAAAGAGGCTAAAGGAATATAGAGAAAGCCAGGAATAGATAACTAGAAATGAAACAGAATCTATAAATTTTGTAATTATATGGGGGCGGGAGGAATTAAATCACGACTTCAAATCCCTGTGCACCTCCCCAAGGCCATAGTGGTACTCTATTTCTTTTAAGGACTTTAAGATTTACTTTTCTCATTTGTGCTTTTGATGCACATGGTTTTAATTTTGTTCTGCTTCATGTAATAGAAAATCCTCAAGATTAAAATGGCATCATAATAACTCATTAAGTTAGAGCCTCCAACGTATGGCACAATGTTCGGGTTGGAGTTGAGGCAGAGCAAGGACCTCCACCCGCACATCATCCTTACCATCCATGCATTTGCTGATGCCTGAAAAACGTTAACAGCAGATAGAACTGCGTTCCAAAGAGCAAAATGCTTGAAATGCAAACACTCATTTTCTTAGATTTAAGTTGAGAGTGAATGACTTTTATTGAATAATGTTGTAAAGGAAAATTATTGCAAAGAGATAGCAAGCATCACGGGATATGGGAAAAGACATTGTCGCCAGGGGGAAATGATAAAATGATGAAGGGAAAAAGAAAACCTGGAAACTCCAAAAGACAATACTTCTTTGCTTCAAATGTTTCTTACCTAAGGCTAGCCATTACTCAAATTCTAAACATTGTGTGTGGTTTAGACATTTTAACAGAAACTCAATGCTATAGTTTCCTTGTAAATGACTTGGTGGTTGATGTAATAAATCCACAGCTCACTGAGCTGGTTACAATACTGAACTATTGTGTTGGACCTTGTATTTTCTCTAAAATCTTGAATTACAGAATTCATGTGACAAATCATTTTATAACACTTGTCATGTTACAGAAGACCAGAGAAAAACCAAGCCACGTTTAGAGAAAAGGAGTTACATTTTATTATTAAATTCTGACCAGGCCCAGAGAAAAATGTGTCTCAAATTCTGGGCCCCCCACCATGGAGGAAACTTTTTCTATTTATACTTTTTCTAGCTCTTTTGTCTCCCAAATTTGGAATGAGACTTCCGGCCCTTCTGAGAAAGAAGGCCTGCGTGGTGGGAAGGGGCGATGAGACCATATCTCAAGGCCTGGCCTGGTGTCAGCACTGACAACGCTGTCTGGAACATAGTTTATGGCCTCTCTGAAATGGGAGTAGTATTATTTTCCTTATTGTTTAAGCAAACAAGAGTTTACAAAAGCCAAAATATCAGGGTTAAAATTTCAAACAGCAGTTCCATAACTGTTCATACTTTTGCTACTGGTTTCCAAGTGTGCTCAGAGTCACTTGTGCTCAGAGTCGCTTTATTTGGACATTTATGTATAGGCTTCCAGGATGACTACATAGTTTGCTGCTGCTGAATTTTGCATAAAAGTTTAGCTCTTCATGCAGAGATTAAAGACATGGTCCTGGCATTCATGGAACCCTTCGTATATCACAGGTTACAGAAAAGCAAATGGAGCCGGGACTGGTTTGGCTCAGTGGATAGAGCGTTGGCCTGCGGACTGAAAGGTCCCAGGTTCGATTCCGGGCAAGGGCATGTACCTTGGTTGTGGGCACATCCCCGGTGGGGGGTGTGCAAGAGGCAGCTGATCGATGATTCTCTCTCATCAATGTTTCTAACTCTCTATCTCTCTCTTCCTCTCTGTGAAAAATCAATAAAATATATTAAAAAAAGAAAAGAAAAAAAGAAAAGCAAATGGAAAGTTACTGCACCATCTAGTGCGGTGCTCTAGGGGAGCACTGAGGCACAGATCCCGTCACAGAATGATGGCTCAGCGAAGACTTCCCTGGAGAAGGAGTCGATCGAGACTTTACAAAATGGTGAATTAGTAACTGTGTGCCATGTCTGTATTCATCTCCTGTTGATGCTAGAACAAATTCTCATGTATTTCATGGGCTAAAACAATACAGGTTAATTCTCTTACCGTTCTGCAGGTCAGAAGTCCCGCACAAGTCTCACTGGGCTAATCAAGGAGCTATCAGCAAGGGTGTGCTTCCCTTGAAAGCTCTAGAGAGAAAATGTCCTCTGCCTTTTCCAGCTTCCAGCGGTCACACATATTCCTTGGCTTGTGGCCTCTTTCTCCATCTTTCTTTTGTCCTCCATCCAGTCTTTCTCCCAATGCCATGTTGCTAGGTCTCCTGCTTCCCTATTTAATGACTTTATAACTACAGTGGGCCCACCCAAATAGCTCAGCCTAATCCCCTTACTTTAGAGTCATCTTATTGGCAACCTTAATTTTACCTGCTACCTTAATTCCTTCTTACCTTGTATAGCATAGATGCAGGTTTCAAGGATGAGGATATGGACATATTTGGGGATCCTTATGTTGTCTATCATAATGTTAAAATAAATATCCTTCCTGTATCATGAGATCCCAGAAGTCTTTAAAAATAAAATATATAATGTCTGACTAATCTTTTGTTGATATTTCAGTATAAAATTGTCAATTTTATTGTCTATTGCATTCATCTAAACTAATATATATATATATATATATATATATATATATATATATATATAGAGCTCGCTTTTCCTCAGAGTGTCTTTCTTTAGTTTCATTTACTGGCCCAAAATCATTATTTCACAGAATAAATGTGAACTTTCATTGCCAACTATTCTATTTGTTGGTCCTTTTGGTAAAACATTCTAAAATATTCTAGTTTACTTGTATGAAGGAGAAATTTTAACATGCCAGAAACAGAAGGAAATGAATATTATAATTGAATTTTAAGACATTGGTTTTTGGAGCTTTGAAACAAATACCTGTCAGTTAGAGAAAAATTAAATGGATACATATCAGAGGACAGAGGAAAGGAAAAAATACTCACGAAGGCATTTATTCAGTCTTGTTATGCATTATTGTCTGTGGCAGTGAAATAAATATTCATTAGCCAAATGTCTTTTTAGTGGAGAAAGCCACAAGCAATAGTATACTCACACAGCATAAAGCTCAAGGGGGAAAAGCTGTTTTTGTTACTTTTCAATGGACTAACTCAGTGTTTTTCAACCTTTTTTGGGCAAAGGCACACTTGTTTCATGAAAAAAATCACGAGGCACACCACCATTAGAAAATGTTAAAAAATTTAACTCTGTGCCTATATTGACTATATATAAAATAATTCTCTTGAATAGGAATCAAATAAACACAAAGAAAGTATTTTCTAATTACTTTATTATGAAATATTAAGTAAACAAAATAGTGAAAAATTATAAAATTCTTGTCTTGTCTGCACCTACGGCACACCAGGCAACATCTCGCGGCACACTAGTGTGCCGCGGAACAGCGGTTGAAAAACGCTGGACTAACTTCATAGAACATGCTATTAAAGTAGATTCATTTCTATAATAATTTCTATAATCATTAAAATTACTCTTTTATTGATAATATTGTTAGAAAATATAAACTATTTAGCGTAGGGTCTTTTAGATAGTAAGAACTGAACAAATGGTACTTCAAAAGCTTTAAAGCCCAGTCCTGGTTGCTGGCTCAGTTGGTTGGATTATAGTCTCATACACCAAAAAGGCTGTGGGTTTGATTCCCAGTCAGGCACGTACCTAGGGTGCAGGTTCAATCCCTGGTTGGGGCACTTTACAAGAGGCAATTGATCCATGTTTCTCTTTTATCTCTCTCTCTTTCTCTCTTGCTCTCTCTCTCTCTCTCCCTTCCTCCCTCCTTTCATATCTTCCTCTTTCTAAAATCAATTTAAAACAATATCTTGGGATGAGGTTTTTTAAAAAAGCTTAAAAACACATATTTCCAATTACAGCCATTATGATGATAATTGTCATCCTAATAACCTAACTTGCTCTAAACAGATTTCTTACAGGTTCTGGTGGTTAGTAAAGAAATAACTGTAAAATACATATAAATAGACACAGCCATTTATAATCAGTTGTTTCTTTATAATTTTGATAAACGATAAAAAAGTTTCTTTTCTTGGAAAGGTTTAAATTTGAAATGTATATTTGAGAGGTAGTTTTAATTAAACCAAAGGAATAAATTACGCAGCCTCCCCAGGATGTACAGTTAGCCCTTTAAACCTCTTACCAAAACCTACTGTCCTTTGTAAAATGAGCAGGGCTGATAATCATAGAACTCACTTCAATAAATTTTGCTGAAATGAAAGAAGTAATGTGTCTGAAGTGCTTACCAAAGTGCCCCACAAATAACTCTCATAATAATGTTTTGTTACCCTGCTCAGAGTCTTGTAATCATCCTTTCTTCTAGTACTTTAGGTCTCTAAAGGGTGTCACTCCATGAGGGTCTTTACCAAGGCTTTGGAAGTATTTTCTGATGCTTTGATTATGCTATTAGCATACAGAGGGTATATTTAGAAAATTTCCCAGATTCAATAAATGTTTTCCCACTAGGAATACGTATGTAGCCCATGTAGTGATCTTCATGCTCATTGTTGTGTATTTATTTACTTATTTGCATTAGATAATCTAACCATTGACTTGATATACCTCATGTTTTTCTCTTTTTCAAGATAAATTTTACATAAATGATTTAAATAGAGCCTGGCTTTTAAAAGACATCATGGATATTTAAATTCTTATAATATTATAAAGAGGAATATGAAAACCAATATTCAGAGAAAGTATGTGTGTTTTTGGTGAACCTGTTATCTTGGTTGTCATTACAAATGATTTGGACCAGCTAATTGTTATCAAATTAATTGCCCTGAATCTTCTAAATGAATTCCAACAGAATACCTTGATTGCATTGTAAAAACAGCCTCCAAATCAGCATGACGTAGGTTTATTGATCAATTTACTTCATTGGAAAACCTGAGTAGGATTTCATTGCCTGTCTGTGATTAGTTGTTATGTGAAATGAGATTGGGTTTCACAATTCTGATTTATTTTCATTCAGGAGGTATGGTCTCTGATTTAGAAATGGACCCCTGAACCAATGGTTGTTGCCTCACAGGCGGCCTCTGATCTGTGACAGAATTTGACGCTAAAGGCTCCACCCAAGGGTTATTAATTGGTAGCTATTAACTGAGCTAGTAGATGCCTTCTCTCAATAATTATATTGAAAACCTAAGTCTCAGCCAGCAGGAAGTAAAAAAAAAAGTGTGTCAGCTCTGATTGGTTTGGCTCAGTGGCTAGAGTGTCAGCCTGCGGATTCAAGGGTCCTGGGTTCGATTCTGGTCAAGGGCATGTACCTTGGTTGTGGGCACATATCCTGTAGGGAGTGTGCAGGAGGCAACTGATCAATGTTTCTCTCTCATCGATGTTTCTATCTCTCTATCCCTCTCCCTTCCTCTCTGTAAAAAATTAATAAAATATATATTAAGAAAGAAAGAAAGAAAGAAAGAAAGAAAGAAAGAAAGAAAGAAAGAAAGAAAAAGTGTGTCAGAATATACTGAGGAACTGAATTTTATTAATACAGAGTTGATACCCCGGGTCCCTCCTTGAACTATAACACAACTGATTTTGATGCACTCTGGCCCTCTTATGATTCTTTTTAAAATATCTCTGAGTTCCCATTTCTTTACAGCCTCTCACACATGCTCAGGATGGACCCCTCCATACTTGTTCAGCAGGAGTAACTCAATTCCTTTTGATCAACATAAACACACTGAAACAACTATCAAAGCTCAGCACTGAGTCAGTGGAGGGCACAAGGAGCTATCTTCATTTTGGATGAAAGTGTTGCAGTTTTTTCTAAATAAAGGAAATGCAAATTAATTTTTTCTCCTTTATGAAAATTTTATATGCTCTAATAACAAATGTTTAGCTTAATTTGCAATAATAAAATGGTAATATTCTAATTAGACCAGATGTCTTCTGGACATAATTCCAGACGTCCTTCTTGAGGAAGCGGGGGCCAGAGGGAAGCCAGCCTGGGCCGGGTGCCTGACAGCGGCCAGAGGAGGGAAGCTGGTGCCAGCATCCGGGGGAAGGAAGGCCTACTCTTGCATGAATCCAGTCTCTAGTGTTTTATAAAAACATAAATGGCAGGTCTTTATGAATGATGATCATATATTATTATATCTTGTCCCTTATATTCAGTATCATTTTATTTTCCAGGAATATTGACTATTATAGATTGTCTCTTTTATGAAGAGATATTTTGTCACATTTTAATGATGAAGTTTATACATCCCATGGGATAGTTGAAAAACATCAGTTTATATAAAATCTTATATAGGCAATCTAACACCAATAGATCTGTGATTTGAAATATTTAAGCAAAACATTTAATATTGAAAAGTACTCTGTGAACCATAAGTTTCGCTCGGTTTCCTAAAAAGTAAAGCTGTTCATCCCATGAACAGCATGTGTGTGGTTTGTGATTTCACAGGTAAACTCTTCTCTCTCAGGTTTTCGGCAGGCATTTTCTAAGTGTCAACTGAATGTTGACAAGGCACAAAACAAGGTCATGGACATGATTCTGATATTGAATTGCAGTTGGCAGGGGCAGCACAGGGTGCTTCCACAAGCACTAGGCACCTGGTTCAGTCCCATGCCATGCTCCTGCCAAGCTGTGTGGCTTTAGGAAATGCACATGCCCTCTCTGGGCTTCAAGTCCTTTTCTGAAAAATTAAGAGATTCATGCAGGCCTCTAAGGTTCCTTTCTGCTCTACCATTCTGTTATTCTAAGAACTTGTTGTGCAGCCATGATTAGACTGGGGAAAACCTCAACATAAAAACAAGCACTACTCTTACCTTTGAAACCTTTAGCAGGAAATGAGTCAGGCAACCCTCTGATCTCCATCTCTCCTGAAACTGCTTTAATCTGGTTTACCATCAGACACAACACAAATTCTGCTGAGAAATAGACTCGGTGGTTATATTACACAAATATATTTCATACATTGTTATTTGTGTATTTTGTATTATTTTAAAATCCTGACAATAATAATTTTGTTCCTTGATAATAATCCTTTACTCCATGACCCAGGAAAACTATTCCCTTGCATTACTTTTCAAAATTTTTTTATCACATCTGTATGTCATCCTAAAATATATGTATTTCTTATTTTGGTTGATTTTAACCTTATTTTTTATGATAATATCAATTAAAATGGTATAACATGGTAGATAAATGTTGGGAAATTGCCCTCTCTATGAAATATTATATTACTAAAACTTCGTCACTTGGTTAGCTGTCCAAGTCAAACCAGTGGTGGCATTATTGGGTCAAATGAATATGAATGAGAAACATGCCTATTAGAATCAGTTAAACGTAGTAGTTGGAGACTTTTCCAGTCATATGTTAGAAATTTCAGCCATTGATAGTAAGCCATGGACAAAGTTTAATTTATCATAGACACAAAGAAATGAATAGCAATAGTTTCTGTAGAACTATTACCCCAGTGAATTTTCTCATTGTTCTCAGTTACATCTCAGATTTTCTTAAAGGTGCAAAATAATGCCTACTCTTCAGGCATTTTATTCCTTTCCCTGATAAAATGATCCTTCTCCCAAGAGAGCAGAATCCCCAACCCTCTAAATATTATATTTCATTTTCAGTAACAATATTATCTGACACAGCCGCTAGATGGCACCTTTCCCTTTAATGTCCACATTTTCCTAGGCAAGGATTCTGCTTTTGAGTAAATCTGTTCTTTACATGGTTTATTTTTATTGAAATTGCTTTCATGACAGCTATTCAAACTTACAACCACATCATGGTGCTTGGTTGTCCTTTTATTTTATTTTTTATATTTTAATTAATTTCCGAAAGAAAGGGAGAGGGAGAGAAGATAGAAACATCAATGTTGAGAGAGAATCACTTATTGGCTGACTCCTGCACACTCCCTACTGGGGATTGAGCCCTGCCCAGGAATCGAACCATGATCTCCTGGTTCATAGGTAGATGCTCAACCACTGAGCAACATTGGCCAGGCTGGTTGGCTTTTTAAAAAGGGTGAGTGAAACAAAGCAGTTGTCCCTGCAAATAAATGAAAAGTGACAAGGGGGCTGGAACTTGTGTTGAACTTTCTTGTTTGACCACAGTAATAAATAAACATGCAGAGCCTGTGTTTAATGACAGAGAAACGTGGACCTGAGGTCTGAGGGAGACCCCACTTGCATCCTCCCAGGATGCATCCTCTCCACTCATGATGCAGACAGAGGTTGTCTGTCCCCATACCTAGGCCTGGAGCTCAGAGCAATTCCCCACTCCTGCTGCAGGAAGCAACGAGTGACTCAAGCCAAGTCAGTAGAAACTCATTTTTCTAGTACTCTTTTGGGGAGACTCTAACAAAAGATATTTCACTCTTTACTCTGAGGAAGAGAATAGCCTCTGGCTTCGACATTCTTTGCAAACTTGCATTTAGCTGGGGCCTGAGCAGCTTCTATTCATGTTTTTTATAGTTTTACTATTTTAAGTCAGTTTCTTTTTTAAACCATCTCCTGAGGATATGTTTGTATTGATTTTAGAATGAGAGGAAGAGGGAGAAAGAGAGACATTGATGTGAGAGACAAACATTGATCAGTTGCTCCCTGTACGAGCCAGGACCAGATATTGAACCTGCAACTTGGGTATGTGCCCTGAATGTGAATTGAATCCTCAGCCTTTGGTACATGGGATGACACTCCAACCAACTGAACCACACTGGCCAGGGCAAGCCAATTTCTTTTCTTTTTTTTTCTTTTTAAATATATATATATATATATATATATATATATATATATATATATTTTTTTTTTTTTTTTTACAGAGAGGAAGGGAGAGGGATAGAGAGTTAGAAACATCGATGAGAGAGAATCATTGATCAGATGCCTCCTGCACACCCCCCACTGGGGATGTGCCCGCAACCAAGGTACATGCCCTTGATTAGAATTGAACCTGGGACCTTTCAGTCCACAGGCCGACGCTTTATCCACTAAGCTAACCCGGTTTTGGCAAGCCAATTTCTTTTAAAGGTAGTATAAACTCCTGGGGATTCAAAGTCAAAATCAATTTGCTCTATTTCTGACTATTTTCTTGCTGGGATTTTGAACAAACAATTTTGTTCTTGTAAATACTACCCCTTCTCATCCTTTACTCAGGTTTTCAAGGTCCCTGCTGTGTCCTGGGTAACAGAGCAGGGGTAAGTGTGCAGTGCTCCCTCTCACCAACCTGTCAGTTTTGTGTCCCGTGAATCATGGAGGGGAGATGAGAGCAGAGAGGTAGAGAAGCGTCCTTTGCATTTGGAGGAGCTTGGTTTCTGGGGCCTCACATCTTTATCCTATTAGCCCTTGATTTGGGTCATCTGACTGACACCTCATTAGCCCTTGATTTTGGTCATCTGACTGACACCTGAAAGCCGCCCCCTGCATTCTGACGTTTTGGTGACAACCTAGAGTCTTCAAAAATAACTTTATAGGTAGATCAACATAATTGGCAAGAATACTTGGCCCAGAATAATCTTTTCCCAGACAGCCATGCCTTCCTCCTTCACTTTTGTCAGGACTTTCCTGACCTGCAGTGCATCCTTAGACATCCTGGAGATATGGCCACGCTAAGCCCTGGCCCTGCTCTGCTTTTTTGTTGTTTGTTTCATCTGGGGTTTCACCAAGAAAGGAAAGTGTGGGAAAAGATAGAACCAGATGTTGAAGGCACAGTGGTTTGTTTTAGCCCCATATTTCCTGGGGATGCCCTAGCAAGTTGCCCCCCAACACCTAACTCCTTGAGAATCCAGTAACTCCCACAGGTCTTGCACCCCAAGGCCTCCAACTGGTGTCCCTAGACTTTCCAGAGAAAGGACACTAGGTGGCAGCAGAGGCCCAGCTAACTGGCTGCTGTCCAGGGTGCCGGTGGGGAGCTGCTGGGAAAAATCTCAGGTGGGACTTCTGTGATCCTAAGATTAACTTGTGCTATGTCTTCCTTCAGGATGAAGGTTAATTCTTCATCAACCCTCCAGGAAACAGTGGATGGAAAAATTTCTAGGAGGGCTTGAAGTAACTGTGGCTCAGAATTTCCCCGAGGACCTTCTTAAAAGTGAGGTAATTTCAGAGGCATTCTCCTGTTTGGGGATTTCTTAGAGTCATGATGACTCCCAAGGCTTATCAGGGGTCACTGGAGTTAGGAAGGGAGTAGAAGGCCTTCAGAATGAGCTCATTCTCCAGTCATCTTGAAGAGGGCAAATCCCACTGTCCTTTCAGTTGTTTGATTATGTGACACAGACTCTAAACCGGGTGAGGGTTAAAAGGCCTCATAAAATCGCCTCCAGTTGCCACAATTCCCCAAGGATACTTAGAACTACAGTTCCCACTGTGCATGCCATCAAATATTTATTTGAAAATGTGAAAATTCAGTCAGTTGTATATCTGTGGGCTATTGATATAATTCAAATTTTTAAATTAAACTTATTGGGATTATACAGATTTCAATTAATATAATTATATAGATTTCAAGTATACATTTCTATGATGCATGATCTGTATACTGCAGTATGTGCCCATCACCCAAAGTCAAATGATCTTCTACCCCCCTCCACCCTTGACTACCCTTTTCCCTCTGGTAACCGCCATCCTATTGTCTGTGACTATGAATTTTTGTTTGTTCATTTGTTATCACATTTCCCTGTTTATTCTTTGAGATGTAAATGTGATGTAAAGTACAGTTACCTTTCTGCTACTTGGGAATGGAATAGCCAGTTTTTCAGATGAAAAGCTGAGGGCCAAGCTGGGCTTCGAGAAGCCTGGTTTTATCATGTAAATCATTATCTTTGAGGTGGTTGGTGGTCTCAGTCAGTTTATGCTATTATAACAAAATATTCCCATGGCGGGGGGAGACATTAAACAACAGACTTTTCCTACTCACAGTTCTGGAGGCTGCAGTCCAGGCTCAGAGTGCCAGCAGGGCCAGGTTCTTTTTTTTAATTTTAATTTTAATTTTTTTAAATAAATTTTTATTGTTCATATTATTACAAATGTCCCCCCCCCCCACCATTGCTCTCCTCCACCAGGTTCCCACCCCACCCTCTGCCCTTTCCCCACTCCCCATTGTCCTCATCCATAGGTGCACAGTTTATGTTCAGTCTCTTTCCACATCCCCTTCTCCCCTTTTCCCCAAGAATCGTCAGTTTACTCCCCTTCCATACCTCTGATTCTATTATATTCAACAGTTAATATTGTTCATCAGATTTCTTTTTAATTTCCTTGGTTTTTAGATTCACTTGTTGATAGTTACGTAGGGCCAGGTTCTTGATGAGGACCTGCTTCCTGGCCTACAGACGGCAGCCTTCTCGCCATGTCCTCATCTGGAGGAGAAAGAGAGCACTGGTATCTCTTCTTAAAAGGGCACTAACCCTGTCATGGGAGCTCCACCTTCAGGACCTCATCTCAAGACAAAGGCCCCCACCTCCTAACACCATCATTTTGGGGTTAGGGCTTCAATACATGGATTTTGGAAGGACACAAGCATTCAGCCTATGGCACTGGTGAACACTGAAGGGTTGTGTTTTGGGCTGAATTGGATCCCCCTTTAAGCTCCCCCCCCCCTCAAATTTATATGTTGAAGTCCTAACCCCCAATGTGGCTGCACTGACATGAAGCTTTATAATAAGAAGTCACTAAGGTCAATTGAGGTCATAAGGTGGAGCCCTGATCCCATAGGTCTGGCGTCCTCATAAGAGGAGATTAGCACACAAACACACACAGGAAATCCAGACGTAAATAAGCCAGTTCCTGTTGTACAGGAGTGTTCCTTCCAGTGGGGAGGGGGAAGGGCTTTGTAAAATGGTAACTTCTCAGATGGTAACTGAGAATCTGACTGAGGACACATTAGAGAGGTGTGTGAAGTGCTTGGGAGGCCAGAGAAGGTTGTGATTAATTTGGAGAAAGTCTCAATGCTGAGACCCCTACAAAAAGCACTGATGGCAATGAACTTCCTAGCTATGCTTATTTCTTACTCCAGCAGTGGTGGCAGAGCTGGCCACCCCTCCACAGCAACAACACCAATCCAGTTGCACAGGCGACCTGTGGAGACCACAGCAGAGCAGTGACTGCACAGCGCACTGCCTTCCCAGGCTGCCCCGGGCCTGAGCACAGTCCTCACTGTGGTCCTCATTCGGCTGCCACAGGACAAACTGTCAATCAAGGGCTGTTAAAATATCTGATGGGGAAGCACAGATGAAGCTACATATTATTTTTGAAAATGTTTGTCATGAAATCTGAAATGCAATAATGGTTTGCTCTTCAGAGGACTCCAGGAAAACAGCCCGAGTGACTTTCATTATCTCACAGATAATGACGTGTCACTGATGGGAAATGCTGACATGGATGAGCCTAGGCGACACACATTCAGACTGTGGTGCAGTTCAGCTCTCTGTTCTCAAAGGCTCTTCACCTGCTTCTCAGAAGGTTGTAGGTTGTTTTTTTTTTTTTTTTTTTTTTTTTTTTTTTCTTGAATTCCTGTCACCTGGGTAGACTTCATGAATGGCCACCAAAAGTTTGTGAAACAAAAAGATACAAGAGCTGAATATCTCTTAGGTCTCTCCCTTTTTGGAAAATGACACTCACTAGCTTTCTAAGCTAAGTACAGGAATGAGAATGTTTCTTTCAGGTAATAGCAATGGGATAGCTGGGAACCTTGAAGATACAACGGGGGGTGGGGGTGGGTGGGTAATACGATCATCAGGCATGATTAACGTGATGAATGGAAATAAGTGCACAATGAGGAAGGCCATCCTCGGAGGCCAAGCCTGTCCCTTGACAAAACCTCCAGGAAGTCAGCTGATTATCTGTCCCATTTTCTCTCTGCTAAGAGATGATTTTTTTCTACTCTGCCAGCCCACAAAAAAGAAGACTTTTTTTTTGGGCTGGCAGAGAAGAAACCATAGGCAGAAAAAAAAAAGAAGCCTGATGCTGAAATAGATGTCAGTTGTTCAGTTTTATTAAAAACAAATAATTTGCTAACTGAAGGTGCAAAATTTAACACCTTTTTTTTTTTTAATAAAAAAAAATGCCAAGTCCTAATCGCTATAAGGATCCAAGTAAGTAAACATTGTGCTAAAATATTATTTATGGTTTCTTTCATAGGTTAGAAAATGCTTTGAAACCCCAGCTGGATAATGATTCAGTTTTCTGCCCACAATCTTGTCTCCCAACCTGAGGGCATCTTAAGGTCATAAATAGAAGACCTAACCCTCTGTGGTCATGAAGAAGATTCAGCAGCAGAAAACAGAACAAATTCTTTCAGGATCCCTACACACTCAGATGGGAGCTGCTCAGTTGCTGGCACCCCTGGGGGCACTTTCCCTGGGACACCCACCTGCTCCCACCCCACGCGCAATGATTGTGGCCAGCAGAGTGTACCGTCTCCAGCAGCCACGGTCATGTTTCAATAGCCATGCTTTGCTCACGGCTGTAATTCTCCACAGCAGGTGGTTCTCACATGTCCCAGGCAATGGTGGAAATGAGAGTTAATTAGTGGATAGCAACCAGCTAACTGCTTATTGTAATCCACTGTTAGTCTACAAAAAACAAACAAACAAAAAAAACACCAACTAACCAACCAAACAAAAAACAACAACTATTGCCGAGACTGGTTTGGCTCAATGGATAGAGCTTTGGCTTGGGGACTGAGGGTCCCAGGTTCGATTCCGGTCAAGGGCATGTACCTTGGTTGTGGGCATATCCCCAGTAGGGGGTGTGTAAGAGGCAGCTGATCGATGATTCTCATCGATGTTTCTAACTCTCTATCTCTCTCCCTTCCTCTCTGTACAAAATCAATAAAAAAAATATTAAAAACAAAAACAAAAACAAAAAACAACAACTATTGAGCAAAAAAAATTCCTTAAGTTTTGTAGAAGTTTTAGAATATATTTACTCAATTTCTTTCAATGTGGAAATTTAAAAAATCACTCAAACTTCAGTGGACTTTGAACGTCTTAAAGTTAGTTGCAATTATTTTCCCATGTGCTTATATTCACATTTTTCTTTTAAAAAGGCCAAATAGTAAAATCATAGTAAAAATCATAGTATAAAAAAATCAGTGCTCTCAGGCCTGGCCAGCATGGCTCGGTGGTTGTGTGTCTACCCATAAACCAGAAGGTCATGGTTCGATTTCCAATCACGGCACATGCCTGGGTGGTGGTTCGATGCTCCTTGATGCTGTACATCTATCACATTGTTGACTGTTTACTATGGGGGTGCCATTCCGCTTCAGGATGAACCATAAAGTGCAGCTCTCAGGTCAGCCTGCAACAGAAAACAAGCTTTACGGTCAAAATTAGACATAGCTTCTGAAGGCAAGGCTCACATCCTCCATCCTCATAGTGCCCTAGTTAACAGGACTGAATTCTCAAGTTGAGATCCAGTTTCTGCGTTCTAGCAAAACCTTCCATGTGGTGTCATCAGACCAAATCTTTCAACAACGCATAATAAAACCATAAATGAGGCCCCTGCAACATGTCAAGCTGGTTGAACATGAGGCTACACCTCAAAGTTTCCTCAAAATCCTGAACATTTTCTTTTAGAATTAACAACATTGCTCGCAATTGCTTGCAAGTATGGGACTCAGTGAATGTTTTAATCAATTTGTTTGTTTTCTGGGCAACTGCACCCTTGAAGCATCTGATTCTGTCCTGTTGTCCTTCCCAGCCATGATCAGGCCCATAAATACTTCTTCACCCCCTCTATTACTTGGCCCAGCTCTGCTCTCTTGTGGATGACAGAAGGCTACTCTGAGACAGCCATCCATGGAAATGTGAGCCTCAGTTCAAGTGCGACCTTCTATAATAATAAAAATGTAATATGCAAGTCGACCCAATAGCTGAACAGTGGAACAACAGTCGAACAGGAGGTCATGCAGATGACCTCCTCCATGACCTTCTGGAGGAAGCCAGGCTGTGAGGGCTGAGCCCCTTTCACAAATTTTGTGGTGATGATATAATTAGCTACTCAGTGTTCTACAGGCTGGGCCCACAACGAGTACACAGTGACATTTATTTTGACAAGGGCCTTGTTTGTACCCACTTACCCACATAAATGAGGTACAGCAAGAGCAGTTCAGGTTCTCTGAAAGGCTGGTGGAGATGATGGAGAGACCTCACTTGACTGATATTTCATGTGACAGGCAAAGTGACAACTCTATCCATGTTTCCTGTTCTTCAAAACACACATATATGGGTGTCTCGGAAGGGGTGGAGGGCTCTGTTCTCAATGAACCTGTTTATAAACAAGTAATTACCATTATAGAAATAATTCTATTCAAAAACATTAAGAACATATATAGTCTACATAAAGTTTCATCTCTGGATTGCCAACATTATAAATGGACAACCCAATTATCTTATAATTTAAAAGTCAGAATCAGTATTACATGAGTTAAATAAAGGTGAGAATCAAATGAGTATATTCTAGAAACTCTTTTTTTTTTTTTTTTTTTTTAATTCCTTACCCAAGGACATGCTTAGGGACAAGGAGAGAAAGAGAAAGAGAGAGAGAGATGAGATAAAAAAAATTGAACAAATGCCTTCCATACGTGCCCTTATTGGGGATTGAACCCACATCCTAGGCATATGCCCTGACTGGGAATGGACCCAGCAACATTTCACTGCACAGGATGACACTCAACCAACTGAGCCATATAGGCTGGGCTAGAAACTCTTATGATGCATGTTTTTTAAAAAATAATAAAACAGAGTCACCAGGAAAAACCGTTGATCTATGATTGTCACTTTTTGGCCTCCAAAGTATATTATTTTCCTCTGATTGTGTCAATTAAAGAAGATTACCTTTAATAATATAAAATAGAGAAATTTTTGGTCTCATTAAGTTGTAGTTCAAGCTTGCCTTAAGCACTAAAGATAAAAAGAAAAAAATTCTCAGCATTGCTTATGATGAGGGGTACAAACTCCAGCCCCACATAATTATGCAGTGATTATAATATATATATATATATATATATATATATATATATATATATAGCCAGAGTCTATAACATCCAAAATGACTGAACAGATGACCAAGCACTGGAAGTCAATCCTGCACTGACTGTTGCACTCTGGGTGCCATGGCAATGCAGCACTGACTGTTGAAGGGGCTGTGGATTAGGCCCAGAGAGAAGCCTAGAAGAAGCAGGGTCAGTTTCACAAACCCCCAGACAGCTGTTGAGCATCCTTTGCCTCTCTTTCTCTCCAGGCCTCACCAGCAGCCACAGGGGCTGCTGACTAGCCCTGCCTCTCTGATCAGGCCCGTTGATATGTCTAGAGATGCTGACTAGCATAGAATCCGACCAATCAGAACCAAATTTGGGTGAACTGTGAGGAGCCAATGGCTGCCTAGGAGGTAGAGCTTTTGATACTGACTGGCATAGAAACTGACCAATCAGAACCAAATTTTGGTTAACTGCAAAGTAGAACCTAAGGTAGGGGCTGAGGATGGGGTTTTAAGGGCAACAGCTGTTTGGTGTACAAAAGCAGTTCAACTTTTTAATGACCAGTTTGGTAGTATAGTGAATATGGCTGCCTATCAATCCAGATATAGGTATTATGTATTTTTGTTTGCCAAGAGCATCTCTTCCTGCTGAAAAAGGCTTTCTCCCACCCATTTAAGCAATCCTTTCCTATATAATCTATTTGAACTAATAAAAAGGTAATATGCTAATTAGACCAGGTCAACCAGCTATCTTCCGGACATCCGACTGCCTTCTGGACAAAGCCATGGTGGTGGGGGCCAAGGCAGAGGCAGTTAGGGATGATCAGCCTGGCAGGTAGGGGCAATCAGGCTGGCAGGGTGGTCAGTTGGGGGCAAAATCAGGCTGGCAGGGGAGGGCAGTTAGAGACAAGATTAGACTGGCTGGAGAGGGCAGTTAGGGACAATCAGGCAGGCAGAGGCAGTTAGGGCCTCTGGGATCAGGTCTAAAATGACAGTCGGGCATCCCCCAAGGGGTCTCCAATTGGATAGGATGCAGGTTGGGCTGAGGGAACCCCACCCTGTGCATGAATTTCGTGCACCAGGCCACTAGTATCATTATAAAAAATATTTTAGATCTCTATCCACCATGCAAAGACACCTTGATATAAGTTTGGTATATAAGAATAAAATTGATAACACAGCTTCTTTAATCAGATGAAAAAAACTGATAAACATTTACATGCCTATTTGTGGCATGGTGCCACCAATGAAGAGTCTCTTAGCTTCATAAATTTGCAGAACTATTGAGAGCAGTACCCAACTGAGGTGTCAGAGAATGGAATGGCCAAGGTGTAGGAGAAGAGGTTAAAAAGGTAAGTTGAGGACAGATTCTGGGTCTTGAAGGCTAGTTGAGGAGTTTGACACAGGAAGTATGAGAGCATGTGCCTCCCAGGGACAACAATGCTTTACCTTAACAAAAAGCTGTGGTGCCCTTCATAAGCCTTGCTGAGTATAGCATTTATGGTCTTTCTGGGGTCTTTTGGGGTCTTTTATATGATACTGCATTTGACCTGCACAAACACCAACACATAGTGTCTCTGAATGCTTCCCACTTTACAACTGGGAAAACTGAGTCTGTGAGACATCTCAGATACATCAGCGTCCATGCAGATTGTTGGAGGCAGAGTGAGAGACAGAGGGAGGAGATTCTGAATGCTGGTGGGCCTGGGGCCAGGGCAGTGGGAAGTGGCTGGGCTGGGGGTTCCTCTATTGCCCCAACCTTTCAGTCCTTCACATCAGAACACAGATGTAATGGAGGGGCTCCCCAGAGTACACACGGCGCCTGAGTGGACAGCTAAGAGATATTGCATCAGGGCTTTACTTTTTACTTCCTTCACTTTCCAGATGATTAACTTCATTTTAAATTTCAATGAGTCATGGCCATCTCCAGCAGAGCCAGGCCGACGTGGGCCACCTAACCTCTCCTCCTTTTTCTTCTCAAAAATGCTTGTAAAAACCTACATGTGATCAGAGAGAAGAGCCTTTTTGGGAGGGGTAAGTGGAACAGAATTAAAATCTAATGAAGAGCCAAGTGCTTAGGCCAAAAAGGGATGTAAATTAGGCAGAGTTTGTTCATTTTAAACCAACTCCCCAGACTCATCCTTCATCCCAGTGCTGGGCTGTGGGGTCCTGGCATCATAAAGCAGGGTTTCAGCTGTCTCCCTCTGACATGTTTATGGGTTCCTGGGGCGCTGTCCTCCGGGGTATTTCAAAGCCCTGCTCAGCTGTCCTCAGAGCAAAGCCAAAGGCTGGATTTCTCTGAAAATGAAGCAACGCTAACATTACTTCATTGCTGTGGACTAAGGCCTATCCAGAGCTGGCCATATAAAAATGTGGGTCCCCTTGTTCAAGATGTGGATGGCAGGGCCCTGTTATTGCTGAGGTCAAGGTGAGAGGCTGGCCCTGGTCCCTGCCACTGGATTCGTGAAGCACAGCTGACACCCCTCGCCTGCTTGCCACATGGATTCCCCAAACCCTGTCCTTTCCCTCTCGGTTTACATCTGTAGACAGGCTGCCCACACCTGCAGGGAAACTCCGCGTGGGACATCCTGAATTTTGTGCTAACGACTTTGTTATATTTACAATCTCAGAACCACACCAGCCTCCTGGGACAGCAGGAACCTCCTCCCAGGGAACTGGGGTTGTGTCTTATTTATTTATTTATTTATTTATTTATTTATTTATTTATTTATAATTCTCACCCAAGGATATTTTTTCCATTTATTTTTAGAGAAAATGGAAGAGAGAGGGGATGACAGAGAGAAATATCGATATGAGAGAAACATATCAATTGGTTGCCTCCTGCACATGCCCTGACCAATCGAGGTTCTATCCACTGAGCCAGATAGACTAGGGCTTATTCACTTATTTTTAATTGTGATAATACACATAACATAACATTACCACCTCAGCATGTTTAATTGTGCCTCAGTGGTGTTAGTCCTTCCCATTGTTGTTAGCATCATTCAGAATGTTTCCATCACCTCAAACTGAAGTCTGCTCCCATGAAACTATAACTCCTCACTCTCCCCTCCCAGCTCTGCTGACCGCTGCTCTATTATCTTTGAATTTGACTCCTCTAGGATCTCATCTGCATGGACTCAAACAGTATTTGTCCTTTTTGTGACTGGCTTATTTCACTCAGCATATGTCTTCCAGGTTCATCCGTGTTGTAGTGTGTGTTATAGTTGCCCTTCTTTGTAAGACTCATTACTATTCCATCATGTGCTTATACATTTTGTTATACACATGAGATGTTTCTACAATTTTGCTGTTGTGAATAACGCTACTATGAATAAATACCTGTCCAAGCCCCTGCTTTTTCTTAAGCATCATAATTTATTCAGTCAATCTCATTGTGGTTGGTAATTTAATTGCTTCTTTTTTCACAGTTTAAACCAAGATGTTCACCGGTCTTTTCTGGGCTCTGTCGGTGAACCCTGCCAGATCCCTGAAGCTAGACCATCTCCTCTGGTCCCGGTTTTTGATTCTTTGGAGTCTTGCTTATTTTTGCATGCCTAACACTGAGCAAAGTTACAAACATAAACAAAAAGTCAACTTTTGTTGCATGATATATGAGTAAACTAATGTCCTATAAAAACTTTTTTTTAATCTCTTAAAAGCAAAACAAAATAAAAAAGCAAAAGAAAACAAGATGCTGTCTCTACTTTAAGACAGCAGAATAAAGACATCTGTGTTTTTTTTCTCCTGCATAATGTTATCCCCAGAGAATAAGAACAACAAAAGTCAGACAGCAAACTATCTCCTATGAAGTTTATACTATAACCATGGAACAATGGAGCATGTGCAAGAACATCGACTGCAGGGAAGATCAATGGGAAACTGAGTGGCCCAGAGAGAAGGTGCCCCTGAGAGCCAGCAGCCCCTGAGTTTTCTCATGTGATCCTGCAATTTCAGGGCAGAGAGGGTTGTCTCTGTTTGAAAGAGTGAGCTGTAATGTGAGGGAGCTGCAGAAATTTCCATCAGCACCACTCAGGATTAGGAGATATTGCACACACACACACACACACACACACACACAGACACACACACAAAAAAACTGCACTGAGAATTCACCATGTGTCAGACATTATGCTAAGCACTTTAGATGTAACTTTAGTAAATGACCTTTGTAGTGAGATCAGGGGGACAAAAGCTTCAGACTGTGAGCAGTCCATGATCTTTATCTTCAATTAGTTGGGGAGAAGTAATGACTAAAATAATGCACTCACATACATACACAGGCACACACTTGCATGCATACATGTACATGCACACATCCACACATGCAAACTTACATGCATTCCTGCACACATGTACACACATGCATGCATATACACACAGAGCTGAGTCACAAGGAGCTTCATTTTGAACCATGCGAAACTGCAACTTGGTCCATCCATAGCTTGCAAAAATAGCTGGACTTTTATTAAAATAATAGAGGCCCTTTGCATGACATTTATGTACTGGGGAGGGGGGAAGGTGTGTCCCTTCAGCCCAACCTGAACCCTTTACAGTCTGGGAGCCCTCAGGGGGTGTCCGTCAGTTGGACGTCCTTAGTTTGGCTGCGGAGGTGGGCTGCTGAGGAGGTGGGCCACTGCGCTTGCCAGCCATCAGCCTGGCTTATGGCGGAGGGGCACTTGTCCAGTGGGAGCACACTGATCACCAGGGGCCCGCTCCTGCATTGAGTGTCTGTCCCCTGGTAGTCAGTGTGCATCATAGTGACCAGTTGTACCACCATTTGGTAGATTTGCATATTACCCTTTTATTATATAGGATGAATTTAATAAGAAAGGAAAAAGCATGGGACCTATTGAAAATATGTAAGAAAAATGGAGGAAAGAAAGAAGAAGAAAAAAAGACAAAATACATCCAGCTACGAAGTAAATAGAAACAGGCTAACCAACTTGATGGAATAATCTCTTTTAAAAAGGCTACTGCAGCAACAGAGAACTCCAAATAATGGAAACTGAAAGAATAATGGTTCTTATATAATTAACATGAGCTGGTTAATTAATTAGTTTTTATTAACAATCTAGTATATGCTCACTCTACTGATTTTCCTCATTATAAACAGACTCAAAAATGATATTCAGTAAAAAAAAAATACAAGTTATGGTGGGTTAAAAGTACACTGCCTTTTATTCCATTGGTTTCTAGATAACATCGATTAAGGGTGACCCCTGAAGCATGACCCTTAGTAATCCAGACAGTCTGCTGCTGATTGTCCATGTGTGTGAGTGGGCCTTGCTGCCAGAGTTCATATGTGGTAGGATGGCCAGCAATGGTTACAGAAAGAGTCATCCTGCAGAAGCATCAATTGTCTAAAGAAAAGGAAGGCATTATACTGGAAGATAACATTAATAAGAGGTTCTGATTGGCTTGGAAGAAAATTGGCTGAAGTGATTCTTTCCACCTAGACAGTTCTATCTTGTTTCTTTTTCTTTTTTTTTTCCTGTAGAAAAGAAACACTTTATTGTATAATTTTATAGATAACTATAGATTATTCAGAGCTATTGAACATTTTCACATTTTTCCTTTGCATCTTCTAACCATGCCATTTCAAAAAGTAAAATATTCTGGTTTTGATTTCCTATCGTAGTGATTTTTATTTTTTTGAAACACTCTATTTTATAGCAAAACTAGGGGCATAGTGCATGAATTTATGCATCTTGAAAGGAACTGTGGGCCATGAGTGGTGGGCACAGGGGAGTGTCTCAGCCCATCCTCCGTATCCCCCTTCCAGCCCTTCTCGACATGGCCCCTGGTCCTATCTGCTGGCAACTCTGCTCCTGCCACCACCTCTCCCATGCACTGATGGCATCAGTCCCACTCATACCCACTGCCAACAGAGTGATTGGGGCCAGTGCCAGCAGTGGATACTAGTGGAGCCGGCACCATCAATGGGTGCAAGCAGCAGCTGTTGCTCCAATTGCCCCTCAGGAGCATGGGGAGGTTGAAAAGCTCTCAGGGGTGATCAGGGCCAGCAGCCACCACTCGCACCTCCTGAAGGAACTGAGTGATCAGGACCATAGCCAGGCATTTGGCAGTGGGTGTGAGCAGGACAGGGCCATCACTAGCAGCAGGTGTGAGAGGCAGCTGCCAGCCCCAGTTGCCCCTCAGAGCAGGGAGGTGGAGAAGCCCTGAGGGCAATCAGGGCCAGCAGCCATCACTCATACCCACTGAAAGTACCAAGCGATTGGGGCCAGAAGCAACCACTGGCAGCGGGTGCAAGTGAGCGGGCAGAAAGTGCGAGCCCCAGGTGGAACTATGGCGTGTGGGAGCAAAGAATTTTCAGTAACCACCAGAGGCTCCTCCTGATGACAGCAACAGGGCCCCACTTTGGTCTGGTGTCCCCACTCTCCTGCTCCACTATTCCTCTGTGGCCAATAACTGCCATGTTCCATGCGCACCCCTGGTGGTCAGTATACATCAGAGCGACTGGTTGTTCAGTTGTTCCGCCATTCGGTCTATTTGCATATTAGTGTTTTATACAATATATAGAGATTGAGAGGAAGGTACAGAGATTTCCCATCCATATCTGCTCCCACACATATAGCCCCCCCCATGATCAACATCCCTACCAGATGGAACATTTTTGTAATTGATAAACCTACACTGACTCATCCACATCATCACCCAGAGGCCATGTTTTACATTTGGGTCATTCTTAGTGTCATACATTCTCTGGGTTTGGATAAATGTATAATGACTCATACCACCATTATAATACAATACAAGAGTATTTTTACTGCCCTAAAAACCTTCCGTGCTCTGCTTATGCACCTCTCTTCCACGTCTCTATTTTTGTCTGTTAATGTAGATTTAAAAAAATCATGAGGCACCTAAATTTTACCAAGAATTTTGACCATACCTGGGATAATAGTTGTAGCTCAATGACAGAATGCATATAACAACTAAGGGGACCTTTTTTTTTTTTTAAATATATTTTATTGATTTTGTACAGAGAGGAAGGGAGAGAGATAGAGAGTTAGAAACATCGATGAGTGAGAGTCATCGATCAGCTGCCTCTTGCACACCCCCTACTGGGGATATGCCCACAACCAAGGTAAATGCCCTTGACCGGAATCGAACTGGGGACCCTTCAGTCCCCAAGCCGAAGCTCTATCCATTGAGCCAAACCAGTCTCGGCCTAAGGGGGCTTTTGACTCAATAAATTTAAAATAAGCTACCCATGCCCTGGCCGATGTGGCTCAGTTGGGGCATCATCCTTTATACAAAAAGGTTGCAGGTTCTATCACTGGTCATGGCACATGTCATATTTGAAAGGCAACAAATCAATATTCTTTCTCACATCGATATTTCTATCTCTCCCACAAACACCTTTTCTATAATCAGTAAACATATCCTTGGTTGAGTATTAAAAATAATAATAATAATAATAATAAATAAATAAATAAATAAATAAATAAATAGAATAAGCTGTCCACATACAAACTTCAGTTAGTGGGACTGAACGTATTTATGTAGGTTGTTCAATGCTCAGTGTATTACTGAAATGATCATTGAACTTGATTCATCTCACCAGGATTTTTATTTGAATCTTACTTCATGTGGCTTCTATCTGTGTACAATGAAAAACAGAGGTTTGACTGACCAGTAATGGCCAACAGCAGCAATTCCATACACCAAACCCTCATGCTATTTACACAGGAGAAATACACAGGGCAGTTGTGATGTCAGACTGAAAGCATAACTCAGCTAAGGATTTGATGGTGCCATGAGCCAGAGGAGAGTCCATATCTTTAAATCCAGTCTGGAGACTGAATTCCAGCCTCCTTAGTCCTCTGAGTCACAGTCATTACAATTAACAGATGGAGGAAAACTGGGCTTCCTGACTACAGTGAGAACATTTACCTGATCTTCACCACCAGGGAAAACCACTGTCACAGCAAAACAGGCTTTTCATGTCAAATTCTATTGGTTTAAGAATACGGGGTCTATCCATCTGAACCTATTGTCATGGATTTATTAAAACAATAAATTATTAAAATACATTAATTCAGATTCCAATCGCATTAATGCTTCATCAGCCCTTCATTAATAATAGCACATGGGATGAATTGCAAATTATAAGAAATGAAGTTAATCATGAATTGACAAATTTTCTCTGCAAAGTAGCTCCCAGAAATTTAATCAATTCCTATTCATACATTCACTTGACAACTATTTCTTTGGGTATCTATTGTGTGTCAATCACAGTATGAGATGCTGTGGATATTTATCAAGGAGGAGTGAGAAGAACAATAAGGAAGAATTAACATTGTTAAAATGTCCATACAACCCAAAGTAATCTGCAGATTCAATGTAACTCCTATCAAAATACCAATGGCATTTCCCATAGAACTAGAACAAATAATCCTACAATGTACATAGAACCACAAAAGATCCCAAATAGCCAAAGCAATCTTGAAGTAGAAAATTAAAGTTGGAGGTATCATGCCACTTGACATCAAACTATACTACAAGGCTATAGTAATCAAAGAAGCACAAGACTGGCATAAAAACGATCAATGAAATAGAATAGAGAACCCAGAAATAAATCCATGCCTATATAGTCAATTAATATATGACAAAGGAGATAAGAATATATAATTAGAGTAAAGACAATTGCTTCAACAAAAAGTGTTGGGAAAACTGGAAGATACATGTAATAACATAAAACGGGAACACCCTCTTACACCATATCCAAGAATAAACTCAAAATGAATTAAAAATTTAAATGTAGGACCCGAAACCATAAAACTCCTAGAGAAAAAAACAAAACGCATAGGCAGTAAACTCTTTGCTCTTGGTTTTTGTATATGTCTCCTTGGGCAAGGAAAACAAAAGAAAAAAAATGAACAAATAGGACTACATCAAAGTAAAGAGTTTTTGCACAGCAAAAGAAACCATCAACAAAACAAAAAGACAACCTGCTGAATGGAAGAAGATATTTGCCAATCATATATGCAAAAAAGAATTAATATCCAAAATTTATAAAGAACTCATATAACTCAACACCAAAAACAAACAAACAAACAATGCAATTTAAAAATGTGCAGAAGACCTGAATACAGATTTCTCCAAAGAGGACAAACAGATGGTCAGGAGACATGAAAAGATCTCAATGTCACTAACAAAAGAAAGATACAAATTAAAATCACAATGAGATATCACCTCACCCCTGTCAGAAGGTTATTATCATAAATCAACAAACAACAAGTGCTGGCAAGTATGTGGAGAAAAGGTAACCCTTGTACTTCTTGATGGGAATGCAGACTCGTGCATCCTATATGGAAAACAGTATGGAGGTTCCTAAAAAAAGTGAAAATGGAACAGACTTACAATTTAGCAGTCCTACTCCCAGATATTTATTTGAAATAAAAAACCACACAAAATACTAATTTGAAAAGATGTATGTACCCCTATGTTCATTGCAGCCTTTTTTTACAATAGCCAAGATATGGATGCAACATAGTTGGTAATCATAGATAAATGGATAAAGGAAATACAGTACATATACTATCTAATAAAGAGGGAATATGCAAATTGACCGTCACTCTGCGACAAAGATGGTGGCATTCACAGCCAATAGGAAGGAAAATACAAATTGAGGGTCACTACATGACACAGATGGCGGGGGCCTGGCTGGGATGTTTGCATCATCGCCACGGTGGTGACAATGCAGGTGTTCTGCCCAACCTCTCCTGTGGAGGGCCTGTGGGCAGCAGGCAGGCATGGAAGCATGGAGTGCCTGGGGTGGGGTTGGCTGGTGGGCAGTGCATGCAGGCATCCTGCCCCACCTTGGCCACTCCAGGCCTGTGGGAGGGCCGTGCACTCGGAGAGCCTCTGGGCCATGGAGGGTTTCTGGGCAGGGGAGTCAGGCCGACGGAGGGCGGCCTGTACTCTCCACGTGGTGGCAGTGGCAGCTGTAAACATGCCTAGTGGAGTTTGTGGGCTGAGCTAAAGTAGCACCTGCAGGCCATCAGCACTGAGGAGTGGCTGTGCAAGTCTTGCCTCCTGGGCCAGAGGTATGTGATTGATTTCAGGGACAGCCACCCTGGCAAGTCAGATTGATATTCTCCTGGCTGCACCACAGGGGTTTGTGGATCTGCACAGCCACAGGCCTCCCATGTGTGCATCCTCTCCTCCTCCCCTGGAGTGCTGTCACCCATGCGCGCCTGCAATAATATTGGACCATGGCATGTGCAAGTTCCCTTCTGCCCCTCTGCTGTACTTCCATCAACCCCAGCATGCCTATGTTCCCCACAGGACATGCACATGTCCCCTTCAGCACGCTCACGTCCTATGGAGAGTGTTTGCTTTTTTTGGGTGCTGAGGGTGGGCACCTGTGAGATAACAGTGAGAGGGTGGAGTGGTGATGCCCTGTTCCTGTGAAGGGCAGTGCAGCAACGAGATCACTGCCATGTGATCAGACTGTCAGATCATACTCCTAGATGCTGAGGCAGGAGCAGGTGTGGACAGACACACCTGGTGGGTGCGGGTGGCTCTCACTGAGGTGCCTTCGGTTAGCATTCAAAACTGGGAACCCAGAGGAGGCGAGGAAGTCTGTCCTCTCAGTGAAACAGTGGAACAGCCAGGGCGACTGCAGAGGAAGAATGTGCATTTTGGGTGCTGGCGCCCATGAGCGAAGACTGCCCTGACTGAGCCTCACTCACTTGGGGCCTAGTGCACTCCTGGTGGGCATGCTTTTCCAAGTTAATGAGAGAAAACATTGATTCTCCTGCTGCCCGTGAAGGTGGAAAGTGAAGTGGGGAGACATGAGGAAAGTAAGTGAAGTTCCTTGACTAGGGATTCCAAACCCGCTGTTGGTTTCTTTCACCACTGACTAGAGATACAGGATGTCCCCCCCAAATGTATACACACTTTGAATACCTACTAATTCCAGTGGGTTTAAGCACGAAAAGAAAGAAACAACAATGGAGCTCTCATCTGTTAAAAGTGCTGGCACAAACCGACAATCGGACATTCCCAGAGGGGTCCTGGATTGGAGAGGGTGCAGGCCCAACTGAAGGGTCCCCTTCCCTCCCATGCATAAATTGCATGCACTGGGCCTCTAATCTATAATAATAAAAGTGTAATATGCTAATTAGACTGGACATCTTTACAGAGGAAGCCAGGGCTGCAGCAGCGGGATGGAGGCAGCCACTGTGGCTATGAGGGAGTAATCCAGGCAGCCGGCCTGCAGCTGTGAGGAGGGATGGATCCAAGCAGTCACTGCAGCTACAAAGGCCTATTCTTGCATGGATTTCATATATTGGGCCTCTAATCTATATCTATAAAAGCCTAAGCGACCATTATGACTAGACAACTGTTTGGTAGCTATGACATGCACTGACCACCAGAGGGCAGATGCTCAATGCAGGAGCTGCCCCTTGGTGGTCAGTGTACACCCACACCCAACCTTCCACAGCTGGTCAACCTTCCATAGTCTCTACTCCTGGCTTTCCGCCCCTGATCGGCCCCCATTGCCGGCTAGACCAAGGGACCCCACTGGTGCATGAATTTATACACCGGGCCTCTAGTATACAATAAAATATTACTCAGCAATAAAGAGAATGAAATCTTGCCATTCGTGACAGCATGGAAGGAGCTAGATGGTATTATGCTAAGTGAAGTAAGTCAGACAAAGAAAGGCAAATACAAGTATGATTTTATTTATATGTAAAATCTAAAACCAAAATAAATACACAAAACAGAAACAAACTCATAGATACAGAGAAAACATTGATTGTCTCCAGATGGGAGGGGGATTGAGGGGATGAGTAAAAAGAGGGAAATAAATTAAGAAGTACAAATTGGCAGTTACAAAAATAGTCACAGGAGTGTAAAATACAATATAGGGAATACAGTCAATAATATTGTAATAACTATGTATGGTGCCAGATGGGTACTAGATTTATCTGGATGATCACTTCATAAGTTCTATAAATGACTAATCACTATGCTGTACATCTGAAACAAATGGAATATTACATGTCAACTGTAATTGAAAAAATAAATTAAATAATACTAAAAATACAAAAAAAAATAGGGCTTGTGTGGGATGCTGCCTTTGATGATGGGATATAGAGGCTGCTCATCCCTACAGAAATAATCATTCTAGATTGAGTCATCAGAGAGAAATGCAGCACATGTAGACATAGATGGGGGTGACATGTGGAGAGAAGAAAGAGGGGGCAGTGGGAAGGGGAGGACCAGCAATTCATACAGAAGATCTTCTCTATCATGGCCCCCCATGCTCTTCAGGCTGTGATTTCAGGATAAGCCGATATGGTCCAGGAGGACTCCTGGCTCCCCATCTGGATGTTAAGCTCTTGAGGGAATCTGGCCTAGGAGAGGGAAGCTGAATGCTCAGGCTTATTATAACTATCATAATGCAAACTGACACTACAGGGGGAGAAGGGAGTCCAGTGAGGGACAGCTCCAGCTTCTGCTCCCAGCTGGCTTCCAGCTTGTGCTCAGTCAAGGGAGCCCTCCTGCAAGAGGCTAGAGATGAGGAACTGAAAAAAGAGGTTTCATGCATGTGGGACAGAGGACTTTAAAGGAGGAAACAGCAGTAGGATAAGGACAGGACAAAGGAAGCACCATTTCCAGGCACTGGGTTTCCTTTCAGAGGACGTGGGTGGGCCCAGCGATGCTGGAAGCAAAGCACTGGCCCATGGGCTCCTCAGTCTGAGATGGTCCTAACATGAGGGACACAGGGACACAGAGAGGGATACCCGTGGGCTCTGTGGGTCCCTACATGGCTTTCTCCAAAGACAAAGGGCAAAAGGAGGGAGAAATCACATTGTGATATAGGATTTACATGAGAAGGCCACATGAAGATATCTCCGAGCTGAAGAAGACAGATTATGAAACTCAGATGTCCACTTCAGTTGGCAAATTAAAGAACACCACAGTGAGCAATAGCAAGGTGAACTTTATTATATTGTCGCTTTGTGCAAATAACCCACTTGCCCCTTCTTAGCCAATGGTTTTACTGTGAGACTGAACTTGTACTGAACCTGTAAACCATATACAGAGATGATGGCACCAATTTTCCAGGGTATGAAGTTCAAGGCATCCTGTGTTCTCATAACGAGCTTATGTGCCCCACACCATAGGCTTTGCTTTGCTCTGAAGGCCACACAGATTGTCTGTTTCTCACATGTGCATGTTCACAGGGGTTGGTGTAGGGGCATTGCCCTTGGGAGTCACCCATCTGTTGACCTCTCTCAGCCCATGGTCCCATGATGGCAGGGGCAGAGAAAGAATGGGGTGAACCAGATGGGGCCTAAAATCTCCACCATAGGAGATCCTGTGTCACTTCCACTCCCATTAAGGTAGCAAGTCACATGGCGGTGGCTGAGCTAAAATGTGCCAGGGTCTGGAAGGAGGACAGAACATCTGTGAGACTACCCCGGCTTGTCTTTCCGGGAGCTCCCCTCCCATTAGGTAAACTGTGATGTGGAAGGAGGTCATAGCCTCACAGTGCATTGGTGCTAAAATCACTCTTAGGAGCCTGGCCAATTCTCTCAGTTGGTACAGAATGACATTCCAGCTGTGCGTGCTGTTTAGGTCTCTTCGAGGGGGTGGTGGCTGAAGCGATTCCGTCGGGTTAAAATTTTATCAGTAAGTTATATTACCGAAAATATTGTTTAATCACTTATTCTGTTGAAACACCTATGAAGACACATGAACTGAAGACACTGCAGCCTAAATGTGCATCTGCTATGGATAACATGTCTGTGTCCCCTCCCCCAAATTCACATGCTGACCCCTCACCCCCACTGTGAGGATTTAGAGGATGAGGCCTATGGAGGGTGATGAAGTCATGAGGGTGGAGCCCTTAAGAGGGACATTAGTGAAGAGACCCCAGAAAGCTCCCTCACCCTTTCCTCCCGGAGGACACAGTGAAAAGATGCCATCTATGGACCAGGAAGGGGGTCCTCACGAGGCACGGAAGCTGCCAGCATCGTGACCTTAGACTAGATACATGTCTGTTGTTGACAGCTACTGCAGTCTGTGGTGTTTTTGTTATAGCAGCCTGAGCTGAGTAATACAGCATCTCTCAGAGGCAAGAAAAGGAAAAAAAAGACCCTATCTATGTTTTCTAGGAGTTTTGGCCTGTGGACCCCAGACCCCTGGGAGAATAATAGAAATGCCTAGGAATACTTTTGAAATGGTGTTTGGAAGAGCACAGTTGGGTGCAAGTCAAGGGATACAATCTGCCACCCAGATCTTAGGTGACGCCAGGAATGCTGGTCTGGCCCCACTGTAGAGGCTGGAGGTTGAGGGAAATGCAGAAATGGGTAGGGCTTCTGTCACTTTAGCAAGCCCTTGCACAATCATACTGGACTCTTTGGGACATGTTATTGGCCATGTCTTGTTATGTGTTGGACTCTCTTCAGCCAGCTTTAGTTCATAAAATAGGAATGAAGTGAAACTGGAGGTGGATAACTCCTATGGGTTGGCCCCTCTAGCTAATCAGAAAAGCTTATTGAGTGTATAAGAGAGTATATGGGGTGGGATGTGGGGAGGGGCTCTCCCTCTGATTGGACTAGAGAAAGAGAGGAATATGACCTCCTCAAGGTTCTCTGACGATGGGTCCACGTGGAACATGTACAGCTGGTGCTGCAGACGTCAGCAACTCATCCCCTGAAACTAAGGAGCCTGGTGAAGACCCACAGCAGTAGGGACAGGATGCCAGGTTCTCCCTCCCTCTGCGCTGCCCCAAAGCCCTGAGCATCTTCTGGGCTGAGGAAAACACCGCCTTCCTCCAGCAAGATATCACACCCTTGCATCAGATTCTGCTTGCGTCACCAAAGAGCTGTTCCTGACCTTCTGGTTGCTCAGAGTTGGGCTAATATTAAATGATTTGAAACTTCTGAGGTTGTCATGCTATTTGGAGAGCAAATTTCTCCCTTAATAATTTTCTGCAAGCTTTTGGCAGTCTACGCTATTCCTCATATTTATTTTTGCACTTGTTCTCAGCCCACAGATGTTGTCATCGCTGAGGTAAACCCCTGGTTTAGAAATTTGGGCCAAAAAAATTGTGGTTTCTCTTTCAGCTTTTTAATGTAGCTTCAGAACTGTTTATTATTTCTAAATTTCTTGCTAAGATACCAAGAGTTGGGGAGGAAATAGCTCACTCTTAAATTAAACCAACTTTGAAACAAGTCAGTTCTGGTGCTACTGTAAAATGTCATTTGACATTTTTCCTTTAAACAAAGTCACACACTGCTAACAACTTAAATAAACCTTATTCTTTGGAGATGAGATTAAGAAACTCACTCTGGCTTACTTGTGGGTTGGATCTTTGTGGTCCTCTCTTCCCTTTCAAGTTTGTTCCTCTCCATCACTAGTATACACACACACACACACACACACACACACACACACACACACCTTTTTTTTTTTTTTTTTTTTTTTAGGTCCTTTGCTATTTGTTCTCTTTACTCAACTTCACAAAAGCAAGATCTGGCATCTGTCAATTACAAGATGAATGGGTAGGCTTGGGCACCTACTCTAGTTGCCTGAGGCTCAGTCCTGTCTCCTGATGGGTTTCACTTCTATTGGCCTTTACTGGCCATTTTATCTTTCCCTGAAGCAGCATGTCTATATTTATTCATCTTTTACAAAATTAAAAGTTTACATTAAAAACCCTAATTTCCAGTAAAACACTGTTTCTAATATTCTTTTATTGCTGTTTTCAGATAGAGTACTGTAAAATTTTGTGTCTGACTCCCTCACATGTTTGATTAGTGATATGTTTTAGTTACTGCCTCAACACCAGGAATGGTAGTGGCAATGGTATCAGAAATGGTGATCATGTTGTAGTGAAGATATTATTGATGGTGTTGACAGTGATGATATTATTAATGGTGTTGATGATTGTGTTGTGTTGTTGATGGTTATGTTGGTGGCAGTGTTGGTGATTGTGTTGGTAATGTATTATTGGTGGTCTTGATGTTGGTGATGGTGTTTGTGTTGGTGATGCTGACATTCTTTGTGATGGGATTGGCAATGGTATAGATATTTGTGACAACAGTATTGATGGTGCTGGTAATGGTGTTGGTATTTGTGATGATGTTGGTGGTTGTGTTATTGATGGTGACATTGTTGGTGACAATGTTGGTGATGGTGATGTCATTGGAGATGGGTTGGTAGTAAGCCCCTAGCCTAGGCCATTTCACAAAACAATACCTAGAAGCAGAGAAGGTCAGTTGCTCTTGCCCATATCAAAAGGGGTATGTATTCCAGAAGGAGTCTAAAATGAAGCACATAGGCTTGATAAGAAAAGTAGAATCAATGATTACCTATATGTGTTACTGTTTGCAAACACCGTTTTCAAAAAAAATAAAGTATAACCACCTGAAATTGCTTTGTATTTTATCTTTATGTCATTAACTCTGCCTTTCTCACATCCCCTCCTCCTATGGCAAAACACACTCCTCAAAAGATGAGATAGCCTCTTCCTCTCTCTAATAACAGATTCTCAGGAGGCATTTCTCTTTGCTCTTCTTCCAGAAATACCAATGTGCCTTCCAAAAAGCAAGTTTAAGTTTATCCATGTGCCCTCCATGGCTATCACTGGCATGTTTTCCTCTTTGGATGGTCTGTAGATAGCTCAGAGCCCAATCTGCATCTCCCCTCCAAGGCATAAACAGGGTCTTTTGTGTGCATTTTGTGAGCTGAACACATCACCACTGCCTTGTTTCCCCATACTCTTGTTTCATCACTCATTTCATTCTTTTAAAAAGCCATGTATTTTTGTAAGACCCTTTAAACTCTTCTTGCAAAAGACAAAGACAAAGTGAATAACCCCAGGGAAAACCTAAATTTGACCAGAATAAAGACAGAGGAAGGGACATGCTAGAAGCAGCCTGGTCCCTGCTCAAAATGTTTTGTCCCCTCTTCTCTTTATTTGGAAGCACAGTTATGTAACATATCACAACTCAATTCCCCATGTTTTGCCTCAACATTTACTTTTTGTTCCTGCAAAGGTAATGGCATTAATTCTGTCTTCCTGATTTTTGTGCAAGCTCAGGTCCAAGTGATCCCATTGGCAGGAGAACTCCTGAAGGAACTGTGTGTCAGCTGTCCTGAGAGACTGTGGCAGGCTCTTAGCACTTTCGTGGTCGCAGCCTGGCCAGGCTGATGAGTACTCAGAAGCCATTCTACCATGAAATCCACTTGACTCCTTCCTCTCCTTCCTAGTCATCCTGATTCCTCTCTTCTTCTCTTCATTAGGCTTAGAGAAGACATTTTTCTACCGAATGGAAGTATTATGTTTCAGAAAGTTCACTTATAAAGAAAACATGGATTTGGGATAAATTACTTACGGTTAATGCTAGTATAAGAAACTTTTTCCCCCCTTTGATTTGTTTCCTAAATTCTCTAATGATCTTGAGTGGGTGAACACAGACTTCAATTTCTAATTATCTCAGATGCAGTGCCCGAAAGGTGCAGGGCCCTGGCTGCTTCTGGAATGTTGGTGGAACACAGCAGTCTGAAACCTTGCTCTGACACATCATGAGGGGGACAGATGGGATGTGTTGCCCCCATCGGGATGGGGCTTGCTGGCACTACTCCAGAGACAGATGTAAATTTAAAAAACTTTTGTATGGAAAATTTCAGACATATGCACAAGTGGACAGAATTACAAGCCCTATGCACTTAGTAGCCAGTCTCTGAACTGTCAGTTTATGGCTGATTTGTTTCACCCATGCTCAGCCTATTCTCCTCCCACCCCTGCTGTCCGTTGCGATTACTTAAAAGGAAATCCTGGAGATTTGCAGTGCTACCAAGAAGGCACACACAAACCACCCCTCTAATGACCTGTGCTGCTTGTTTGGAGCCCACAACTCCCCTCAAACCACAGTGCCCTTCATGGTGATACTGACTCATCTTCCACAGAGATGCTTGGGAATCTTGCGATGTAAAGTGTGGTGGTGATTTTTCAAAACATCATATTATTTCCAGAAAGTAAAGATCTGTGCTTCTTTTTCTACATTAAAAAACATCTGTTGTGAGGTTTATGGGGTTTGGCTTAGAGCTGTGGTCAGCAAACTGCGGCTCTGGAGCCACATGAGGCTCTTTGGCCCCTTGAGTGTGGCTCTTCTACAAAATACCACAGCCTGGGTGAGTCTATTTTGAAGAAGTATCATTAGAAGAAGTTTAAGTTTAAAAAATTTGTCTCTCGAAAGAAATTTCAATCATTGTACTATTGATATTTGGCTCTGTTGACTAATGAGTTTGCTGACAACTGGCTTAGGGGGTGAGGGACAGAGAGTGCCTATCTGTGTTTTACAGAGGGACTGGCATAAACCTTTTTCTACGAAGAGCTTCACGCCTGGAAAGGAGTGTGCATGAGGTCCTGCAGATCAAGCCAAGCCCTGGGAGACACGTCACTGTGGGAGAAGTCTTCCTGCCTGGTCCCCTGCCCTCTGAGGAGGGGAGAGAAAAGCGGAAGGGAGGGAGTGTCACTCAGAGGAGTCTGGTCTCTTCCAAGCCAAGAATTAAAAGGGGGCACAGAGGAGGCTCTCTCTTGAGACCAGGGCCACGTGTTCTCTGATCTGAAAGGCAAAACCAAGCCTGTGCAGCATTCATGAGCCACACACACCACGTCTAGGCTGAGGGACCGTTACCACATCTAACCCTTTTTACAAATGACCCTGCCCAGGCTGCAGGCTGAGTTACAGCCAAGGCAAGTGTTCTGTTCCTGGTGGGATCACACCAGTGTCCCGAGTCGGGTATAACATGTGCTTGGCAAAGAGTATGCACCTGGTATTTGCTGCATTTCTTCACCATAGAACAGGTTTTTGGCGGCAAGCTCCAATAGTGAGACATCTAAGAATGGAAGGGCATGATGTGACATCTATTTATACCTATTTTACAGCAGAAAAATCCCCTCAGTCTTTACACCATCATGACCAAGTGTCTGTATATTGGAAAGGGAAGTGCAGGTGTCCTTTGCTTTCCTGGGGGAATGTCATTTTAGTGTCCTTTAGGTTTTCCAGCTGCTGCATTCATTGGGCCACATCGATGACAAACCAGGGTGGGGTGGGGGGTGGATGGAGGTCAAGGTCAGCCAGATAGAGACCACTCCCAGGATCCAGGCCCACCTGTCATCCCCACACATCCTCACCGCTCTGTGCAGATAGTCTGTGTATGGAGGCATGATTGCAGGTGACCACTCATAGGAGGCCAAATTAGAACATTGCGAATAGAGATCTGGACTCAGGGCTGAGAGGTGACTGGGAGCAGGCCAGGGGTTGAGTCCAGGCCCAGGCCAAGGCAGCTGCATCCCAAGAAACCACCATTCAAAATGGGCAAATGGGGCATCAGTGGTGTGTGGTAGAGTGGAACTTGTACAGAGAATGGGCCCAATACTTATTGTTGTTTTGTTTTAGTGCTAGCCGAGAACACCTTCATTCTGCTGCAGATGGCCTCCAGTCAGGCAGGATGGCCACGGTCCATTTTTGAAATGAATAATAATGACTGCATGACTGTCATCTTAATTAGAGATGTGAGGAGAAATGGAGGACTCTGGTGGACATCTCCAGCCCATAGGCCAGGACGGGGCCTGCTGGTGCACTTCTCAGCAATTGTGCGCCCCAGAGAACAGAAGTTCGGCTGTGCCCTGGGTTGTGGTGAAGCTCTGTCTTAGGCTGGCTGACGTCACAGGAGCGGGTCTGCCATGGAGCTGGCATCTGGAGATGCAATCAGTACATGATTGGGTCTGGACTCGCAATGTACGTGGTCACCGACCTGCCAGGACGTGATGACTCCACAGAAACCCCTGCTTTGGCCTGGAAGTGGGATTCCTGCCTTCCAGGAGGAAAGTTCATTTACAGGAGACACTCCGTGAGGCAGGGTGGTCTTCCTCACCTTCCTTCTCCCAGCAGCAGGGTAGATGAGCTCAGGCCTGTCCTGCCAGGAATGGCCAGGTAAGCCCTGCTGTTTCCAGCTGTGTGCTGGGCTCTGGGCAGGTTCGCACCTGAGTGCAGGTCTCCTGATTGTAGATGTGGCTTTCATCACAAGCACAGGGGGACCTTGAATAGCACCAACCAGACAGCCCCCAAAGAGTGCATGGCCTGTGGTGCTAAGGGTGCAGTGCCTGCCAGTGCTGCAGGGAGGTGACCAGTCCCTTCCAGTGCTGCAGGGAGGGCACTGGGAGAGACAGGGATGGGTTGGCTGTCACACAGCAAAAGATGGCACTGCTGGAAAACAAGCTGACCCAGAGGGAAATACTCAGGGCACCATTTATGTGCCTGGGTCCCCATGTTTCCTGTCAGCCTCCTACTCACCTAGCATCACCCTACTCAGGACCTTTTCCCACCTGCTGCCAGAACTCTCCCACACTGCAGCCTCATCATCTCAGCCAAACACCTTTTCTGGTCTTTTCACCACAAGATACTGATTTGTTTTTCCTTTTCTTTAGATGGAGGGGACGTAGGTTCCACATATCAACACTTATTTGGGGAGATGTTGAAAACACAAAGTTCATTTTCAGCGAGAATTCCAGAGCAGAAGGAAAAACCTCTTTTTCCAACTTAGAGCAGGAGGGGAAGCACGAGGCGTTTCCTCTGCCTGGGGATGCTGTGTGGGGATTCGCGCCCATCCAGGATGGAGGAGAGAATGAAGACATGTGTGCCAAGTTGTGATTCAGCGGTGCAAAAATACGGTCTGCATAGAACGGCCAAAATGTCAAAGACCCAGGGGGCAAGCTATCCCTTCTGATGTGCACATTTACGTCTAGATGTTTACTTACCCCAATTCAATGACACTGCAGGTGCCTCAGATAACAGCAAGGACCATGCCTCACGCCCTGCTCCCTGAGGCTCCTCCAGCCACAGTTGTGATGTGTTCCCCAACAGCCCAGGAGGTGTCGCCCTCGTCCTCAGAATGGAAGCTACCATCTCCCTAGGCACCTCCAGTTTGAACGTGGAGAGAGGTTTACTAGATTTCAAGGAAGCCATCCTTTCTGATAGCAAAGAGATGGCAATGAGTAGGAGAAATGGCATAAAGCGATTCCATCATTTAGTTAATCTGTGATCTGAATTGCAGAAAACTGCCCTTCCTCCCTTCCCCACCATCCCTCACTTGCTGGGGGAAGGAAAACATGCCCTCTGCCTGCTCTGCTTTGCTTCCTGGTCATGCCTAATGCCTGCATTCTGTCCTGTCCCCTGGCTGTCCCCATCTCTCATGATGCATCTAGGCAGAGGGGGACAAGCTTGTCCCTCCAGGGCAACCCCTGCCCCGCAGTCCTACCCAGTCTCAGGGGCAGCTTGGGCAGATAAGAAGACACCGCGTAGAATAAAACAAAGACTCATGGGGCTGTACCAGTGGAATGATGGGCAGGCACACAATCTGGGGACTTTGCGGTGTCCTCGGGAGGGCACGTGATTTTCTCATGTCTCCCAGTTGCTGCTCAGACAACCTGCCTGTGTTTTACTGATGAGAGAGCGGCAGCTCAGGGAGATTTTTGCCTCACTCACAAGCAAGGTCCAAGTCAATGTGGGTTTCCAACATGGGGTCTGTTTGGCTCCAAGACCCACACTCTTTGCCCTGCACTCAGAAATTCCCCCCACCCCCCTCCCCAGGTCCCTGTCCTTCATATGGGCAGCTGTGAGGAATGAGTGAGGGGCTGCTGGAAACCTCGGAAGAATGACTCCCCCAATTGCTGCCTCTGCCCCCGTGGGCTGCAATGTGGATGGAGGAGTGGGATTCCCCACTGATGTCAGAAGGAAGCCAGTGGGGCTCTGCCCAATAGGATGTTTTCTGATCCAATCCAGGTGAAATGGGAGTGAGTTTGCGACAAAGGGCTGCAGCAGGAGGAAAAGTGGGGGCTTCCCTCCAGGAGGTGTGGGTCAGCTGGTAGTGCAAGCAGAGTGAGCCTTGCTGTTGTTTCTGAGCTCTGCCTATGGGGCTTCAGGTCACTCAGGAACAGGCACACAGACTCTGCCTCACCCTCTGGCCAGAAATGACCGCCTAGTGTGACCAGAACAGGGCGGCCTGTGTAATCACCTGCCATGAATCTCAGACTTGGGCCACTCTTTAATAAACTTGCTAGTTGCAGACACCTGACCCAGGTCTGGAAACTTGCCACCAAAGGTTGCAACCGTGATCTGACAAAGAGCTTCTTATTAAAAGAGGCTGCAAATAACGGCCGACTTGCCCGTGGTGGACACCAAGCCACGCTGCCCAATAAATGGAGACTCCTTGCCTGCCTCTTCATCTGCAGTTCAGCACTTGCTACAGGAGGCCTCGCATTTCTAGGCACCACAGCCCAATGTCAGTAAAGGAGGGATTGTTTTGTGTTTAGTAGAGCACTAAATTGGTGATGTATCCTTCTGATGCCCGTGGTGAACCTCCACGTTACCATGGTAACGATAGTCCTTCGTGGTCTGTTGTCCCGCTGTTCCCGAGACCAGCCAGCCTCCAGCAGTCCTCATTTATTTGGAGACCCTAACAGCCCAGGCTTCTGTGCGCAGAATAAAACCAGGCTTGTTAGGGCTCCAAATGGCATGTGTGCCGAGAATGCCTCCGACTCTGTTATTATGTCAATTTGCTGCATGTTCCTGAAGCATTAGCATTAAAATAAAATAGACAATTAGTGAGCTGCAAATGACTCATGCACTGATATTGTACAAATTTGTCTTTTTATAGTCAAAGTGCTCGTGAGAGCCCCAAGTTCTACACACTCAGCCACTTACTTTGGAATCTGCCTTTGAAACACAACACACACACACACACATACACACACACTCACTCACACATGCTTATATGCACAGGCACCCACATTCATATACAGATTTGTGACGATGAGGTTTACATGAAACACACCAGGTGTCGTTGTGTAAAGAGAACCTGTGGAACCACCTTGGCATCTTGGAGGAGGGAGTGAGGGAGAGGATTGGTGTGTGGAGGGAGGCGGAGGCTGGGGGAGAGAGCTGGGCAGTCACTGACCAGGATTCACTGTGTTCACCTCTTTTTCCAGGACAAAAGGCATCCATCGCAGCATTTTGAAAATAATGGCAGCTAGTTTGAGGAGAGCCTGACGTGTGTGTGGACTTTGTATGGGTGTATGTGGGTGTAGTGTGTTGTGTGTGTTGCCTGCATGTGTTTGGGGTGAGGTGGGGAGGATGAGGAGACAACATGGGAAGGGGAGGAGAAGAGAGAAGAGGAGACATGGAGGAGTGAGGTGCAGGGGAGGAGGAAGGGGGTTTCCCACTGAGCTCGAGCATGGACACACCTGAGGAAGTTCCTGTGCTGCCCTCCCCACATCCCATCACAGGCTCAGAGTCATTTCAGAACCACAGAGCTCTAAATACATACCGGCTGCTTACCATCAGGTTCGGCTGTCATTAAGCAGCAAGAGCCCCCAGGAGAGGTCCCTGAGTTCTGATGGGTTGGGATAGGAAGGTCTGGACAGTGAGTCTTAAATTATGGTCTTATGGAGCAAACCTATTCCTGAAGATCTTCCCCACCAGGCCTCAGCTCTCCAGGGGAGTTTCATGCACATGATCTCCTACAGGGGTCTTTCTGTCTGCCCATCAACCATTTCCTGGAGACTCTAGTAAATGCCTTCACCTAGAGAAGCCAAATACAGCAAGCCATTCCCTCTTCACTAACTTTAACATCAATGAAAAAAAAGTAACTGGGACATAGCACACTTCAAAACCCTGACAGCAGGCAGCATTCTTCTGGAGTTTTTAAAAATACATATTTATAATTTTTAAAAATATAGTCATGCTGTGACCCAGGCTGGAAACTACCGTGACCTCACAGGCATTGTCTAATCCCACCCCCAGTGCTATTAAGTGAATTAATGAGAGTACAAATGATGTCCCTGGAGGCTGCATGGCGTCAGAATGCTGATAAAATATCTAAACTGCTTACAGGCTACACTGATTCATGGAGAGACTTGACGTCTTAGTAATAAACTAAGGGAAATATGTGAAAGGAAAGTTGAAGGAATGACATAGTACAGCTGTGCCGATCAACAGTACTTCAAGTGAAAACAGAAAACACGCATTCCAAATACCAATGTTTGGTCCACACAATGCGAAACATCTCGATACTTAGAAGCAGAAAACTTTACCCAAGAAGTTGGCCTCGATGGGAGTTCGTGTAGCCCAGTGGTTGGCAAACTCATTAGTCAACAGAGCCAAGTATCAATAGTACAACGACTGAAATTTCTCTTGAGAGCCAATTTTTTTAAACTTAAATTCCTTCTAATGCCACTTCTTCAAAATAGACTCATCCGGGCTGTGGTATTTTGTGGAAGAGCCACACTCAAGGGGCCAAAGAGCCGCATGTGGCTCGCGAGCCGCAGTTTGCCAACCACGGGTGCAGCCTGAATCATGCTTCCAGATCTCTTCCCGGTCCAGTTCCCTGTCACATGTCTTGGTGCCTGGATCAGACACCTGGACACACCCATCTGAGGTGAAGGAACAATGCCACCCCTTTCTTTATATGTTTTGGGAGTGAGATAAGAGGAAGCTCTGGTCCCTGTACATGTCTGATGCCTTTCTCATGAATAGAAGATGCTCAAGCCAGTAGGTATCCTATGGGCATCTCTCAGGATCCTCTGCGGTGACCAAGACCGGCATAAATCCTGGCAGGTCACCAGCTCCTAAGTGTGACATTTAGAAAAGCCACCCAGCTGCCTTATACATTCAACAGAGGCCTTTCCAAAAACTCATATGGACTCAATTCCTGGGCTAACCACCCTTTGTGTGAGATTTTATATTCACACTTACAGGTTATTACTTCCTTTAATGTCTGTAAGTGAAAGGCACCCTCTCTTTACTCAGGTTGGGTGCCTGCAGGGAACGTTCTGTAAACTCCATGATTACTGGCTTCACCCTGCTCTCCACTTGTCTTCCTTGGTGATTAGGGGCAATCTCACCGTTCCTGCAGGGCAGAGTTCCTTGTTTGTTTTAGCAAATGTTCCTAATAGCCTTAATCTGCTGTCAGGTCCACAACATGTTCCTTGGCTTTCATGATGAATGAAATCTTTGGACAGAAGTGCTGATCTCTAAGGACTTGAAGAGGCTACCAGTTTTTTTTAACCTCTTAATCTTGTTGTGATGCCTAGAACTAGGCCACTCTCAACCACTCAGTGTTGCAAAAGCTTTCCCATTAGTTGACCTAATTCTTACACCCTATTTAAGAGGAGGGACCTTAACTGCAGAACTATTGGGCTCTCTAGAGCTAATCTCAGATGTAGAAGAGGTGGCAAGCTCCAGTGTGGTCTTTTGGATTGGTGTTGAAAATCTATCTGCAAACATCTGTCAGACATTGCACTAGATAATTTACTCCTTTGAACCAAAACATTAAGTCTTTAGAAAGTACAGTCCATAGCACAAATTGTTCTCTAGACAATAGCAGCTACTGGGTGGTGGAATAACAATCCTTTCTCCTTCCAAGGGGACCACAAGAGGGTTGGGATGCTGAGGCATGGACTCTAAAGCAGGGGATTTCCCATCAATTACTGTGCGATAGGGGAACCTAGGAAAAGCACCCAAACCATGGAGCTCCAAGACACTAGGACACAGAAGTCTAGTAATCAAAAGGCAGTTGAAGACATGTGGCGCTAGATTATATCACCAAGAGAAAAGGGATCCTGAGGAGAAATTGGAGACTGAAAGTCACTATTGGGGTGGTGCCTCAGAAGGCCTGCGGCTGTTTGCAGCCGAGTGTGAGCAGCTGCCTGGCTTTGATAGTAATGACCTGTATTGGTGTGTATGGTCCTGGAAAGAGTCAGCTTGGAGAACTAGGGCCTGGCTCAAAAACTGCACAGCTGGAGGCGATCCCAGACATCACAAGCCACATAAAGGCATCGGGTGATGAGCACGGGGTAGGTATCAAAGCCAACTTAGCAGGCTTTGTAATTTTCCTAGGGCTTGTCTTGCTACCATAGAGAATAAGTGCAAAGGGCACAGGTAAACCCAAGAGTGACTGCAGGAGACAAGTGAGTGATGAGGTAGCACAGGTAACCTGAGGAGGAGGTCGAGCATCCAGCCCCTGAGCACATGGGCACAGAGGAAGGTGTGCACGTAGCTATAGGGGCTGACTGGCTTGTGATGTTCTCATTGTCACATTATTACTCCAGTCAACATTGGTTAACATTCCAGCCTCATTGGCTGATGTTGCCGTCTTGAGCTCACAGAGGCTGTGGTCAGCGTGGAATTGATTTTTATGTTTGACATTAATAAAAGACATTGCTCCCCAGAAAGCAAGAGCCAAGAGCAACCATGATGAATATCTATTTTGTTACGTTATAGATGTTCACCTGATATCAGATGAGGATATTAAAAGACAGATTTTTGTGAAAGAGTTGGGGAAATGTGCCTTCTTACTTTTTAAAAAAGAATTGTAATTCAACTTATAGAACACAGACTGGGCCTGTAATAAGTGCAATGTGCTGCTGTGGGGAGTGGAGAGATAGACAAACCATGCTTCCTTCTCAGTAGAAGGGTTTATACTCATGGGAGACAAGGGTTTATATGTGTATCAGTCAGGGCCCTCCAGAGAAACAGAACCAATAGCACATATGTATATTAGGGAAGTTTTATGATAGAAATCAACTTACATGGTTACAGAGACCCAGAAGTCCCACATCTGCCACCTGCAGCTAGAGATGCAGGAAGCCTGTGGTGTAGTTCAGTCTGAGTCTGAAGGCCCCAGAACCAGGACCACCAATGTCCAAGAGCAGGAGAAGATGGAGGTCCCAGTTCAGCGAGAGTTAATCTTTCCTTCCTCTGCCTTTTTGCTCTGCTCAGGCTCTCATGGACTGGATGAGGCCTACCTGCATTTGCAAGAGCAATCTTTACTCAGTCCACTAATACGAATGCTAATCTCTTCCAGAACCACCCTCCCAGACATGCCCAGAAATAATTTTACAACTCTCTGAACAAATCTTAGAACCGACAATGTGACACATAAAATTAACCATAACAGTATGTGAAAATCATCATGCAAGAGAAATTAGGATAGACATGTGGTACTCTACAGTATGCGAGTATGATGTGGAGAGATATCAGTTGCATTATTCCTAATGAACAAACATGTGAAGGGCCCTGTTTTATACACCATGTCTCATTAACAAACAGAAAAGAAGAAAAACATCGCAGGTGTGTTATGAACTGTGAGGGAGATAGTCCTTCGTGTTTCTGTAATTGACTTAATCTTGATTTGACCTTTCCGATGTAAAAGGCGGTTTTATTGTCCATCTGGATGTTCAGGAAACTCAATAAGTAAAGGTCAGAAGCCCGATGACTGTGGCTTAGATGAGAAACAGAAGCACACAATTTCATTCCTGTCCCCAGGCAACGGTGGCCACTCGGAACTGGTGTGGGGCCTTCCTTCTAACTTCAGCATTATAGGAGGTCCAGGGGCAGAACAGACAGGATGGAGCAGCAGGAGGGACATAGTTTCAGGAAGCAGCAATCCCTGACCGAGGTCGCAGGAAACAGAATCTGTCTTCACATGTGAGGAGCACCCAGGTTTCTTTCCAGACCACCATCAGATTCGCACTAAATTCCAGCTCCTTAAGTCAGAGCTGCATGAAACCTACAAACATTTCCCTTGTCTCAGTTCTCAATGAATTAACTGTGGAGAATTTTAAAGTGTCATCGCCATGCAGCTTGCACAGTGACAAAATGCAAACACACCAAATGGTTTTCCTTCTGAGCATTTGAATCAAATAAATTCCCCCCTCCCCCAGCTTTATTGAAGTACAATTAACAAAGAAAATTGTGTATACTTAAAGTGCAGAATGTGATGACTTGATATATGTATTTCTATGAAATGATTGCCAACATCAAGTTAATTAATGCATCGACCACCTCACATAATTTGAACATTTTTTTTAAAATGGTAAGAACATTTTAGACCTGTTCTCTTAGCAAGTTTCAAGTAAACAATAGAGTATTAGCTATTATCATCACGCTGGGCATTGGATCCCAGAACATATTCATCTGATAGCTGGAAGATTTCACCCTCTCTAGAACATGTTCCCAATTCCCTCTCCACCAGCTCCTGGGGACCACCACTCTCCTCTGGTTCCATGAGTCCCCACTGTTTTGGATCCTCATCTGAGTGAGCTCACAGTATTGTCTTCCTGTGTCTTATTTCACTTAGTGTACTGTCCTGCAGGTCTATGCATGCAGAAATAAATGTTTTAGAAAAGCATGCTTGAATCAGTGTTTTTGTCCCAAAGACAGTTTTGTGGTTGTGTGCGTCTGTGTGAGGGAATGTGAGGACTAGGTGGCCCATCTCCTCATTGAAGGACATGCCTGAAAGCTGAGGCCCACAGGGCTGGTGTGCAATCCTGTTCCTCCTCGGGGCCTTGGAGTCTTTGACTTTCTATCTCAGATGGAGGCTCGAAAGGCACATGGCAGTCTCAATGCAGAAGTGGCTGTGTCCCCATGTTGTGATGTGTTTTTTCTGAAATAATACTCATTACTAACTTCTGAATGTCCTATATGTGAAATGCAGATTTGCTGAGTACAGTTACCTTGGAAATGCAGAGCCTCTGATATAGATAGGGCAGAGGCAGGGCCAGGAGGAAGTCAGTGGGGGTGCCAAGGCCCACTCTCTGCCTTCCCCATGTGAACTGAGTTTTCCCAGCCCACTCAGGATTGACTAGACCCCCCAGTGAGCCTGGCACCAAGTCAGAGGGGCCTATGCCTTCTGGTTGGCATACATGCCTCCACCAGCCAAAGCAACAAATAGTCTATGTGCAGCCTCCTTCAAATCAATGTTTCATTTAGTGGAGCATTTATCAAATGGTGGGTCATGACCCACTAGGTTCATGAAATTATGGGAACTGAGAAAGAGAGAAGGAGTGAGGAGAGGGAGAGAGGAAGAGATGAAACAGAATAGAAAAAATATATATGCAATGACATAATAAAGAATTACCTCATGAACTTTTATGTGGTTGTGTGTGTGTACTAATCCTGCTATAAAATCTAGTTAAAAGGATTTGACAGGCACTGATAATAATGCTATATATATTCCAAAAAATATATACAAAGGGCTTTTAATTCTGAATTATTTTCCCCCAAAAATAAAAGCCATTGAATGGCAAATATTATTGAAAGTTTACATGGAAATACGTAAAATTTATATTTATTTGAGTTACCTTTTAAAAATTTAGTAATATTTTCATCAACTTCCTTCCTTTTCTATTTTTTGAGTGTGTATGTGAAAATATTTATCATCTAATATAAGTAGTATTTTTTTTGGTGTTTTTTTTTTTAATCATCACCTGAGGATACGTATTATTTATTTATTTATTTATTTTAAACAGAGGCAGAGGAAGAGAGAGGAGAGAGAGAGAGAGAGAGAGAGAGAGAGAGAGAGAGAGAGAGAGAGAGAGAGAGAGAGAGAAGGGAGAGAGAGATTATTCTAACCAGGGAGTGAACTGAAACCTAGGTATGTACCCTGACTAAGAATCTAACCCACAACCTTCTGGTATACAGGATGATGCTCCAACCAACTGAGCCATACGGTCCAGGGCAGTAGTGTTTTTGTTTTGTTTTATTTTTATAATTTTGTTTTTCTTTATTGACTAAGGTATTACACGTGTCCTTATCCCCCCATTGCCTCTCCCATCCAACCCCCTCACCCATGTCCTCACCCTTCTGGTATCTATGTCCATTGGTTAGGCTTATGTGCATACATTCAAGTCCTTTGGTTGAAGTAGTGTTTTTAATAATAGGTACTGGCTAACATTAGCACCTACTCAGCGAGCATCTTCCCAGTGAGGACTTGGGGACATGTGCAGGTTTTATTCTATATAAGACACTGGACAGGGAACACTGAGCTAGGCAGTGGAAGGTTAATCTCGGATTCTGTCTCTTACATGATGTTTCATGAGTCTGAGCTGCTGAGTTGGTGAGTGAATAAAGTATTGACCTTTTTGCTTCCACTCTGTTTTCCTTTTGCTAGGTAAAATTGTATTTTTTCAGTATATTCATCCCATTGATGGGCTATAAATTTATTCTCACTTTAGGGAAGAAGCCATTTCACAATATAGTCACTTGACATAAGCCTGTGATTAGAGCAGTTTGCAAAGATTTGTTCTTTGATTTTATCCCTCCTGTGAGTGAAGCAGCAATGTGGAGAGAGTGGAGGGAAATTGTGACTCAGCTGTCTTTTGCTGTGGTTTGTGCTCTGTAATCGGCCGGGGAGTCTGGTTGTTTTCATAGAAACCAAGAAAAGTGTTGGAAAAAGTGATGGAGAGGGTGTGATACCCCCTCCCGAGGTGTGCCAGTGCCAGATGTGGTTTAGGATTATTGTACCTCGATGGCTGCCACATGGAAAACAGTTTTTGCTTCCAAAGATTCAATGTTTAGTTTAAAAATTCAAATCTGGCTGGAGGAGTAAACATTTTCTTACCTAATTATTTAATTCTATTTGGTTTCTTATGTTTGTACATAAGCGCCCCAGAGCAAAATAGTTAATAAAAAAGGGGTAAAATCAGGTTTGCAGTTGCAATAATAAGATTTGTAGAGAACACAGTTTCACAGTGAATAATAAGGAGATGATGACGATGATAATGATGAAAATGATCATTTATTTAATGGAATGATTCTATACAAGTTCCCTGAAATAGTAAACCTGGATCAAGTCATGTTAAATAGAACACATTTGGCCTGAAACTTCTCAGAAAAATTCACATTTTGTAAGGCGAAGTCCAGCCTTGCAGATTGGTCTTAATGACTTGTATTAATTTAAAAAACAGGATGTCTGTGACATACAATGAGCAAATAATTTAGGATGAAGCTCACGTAATATAAACCACAACATGGAGGTTTTTTCTACAGGGGTAAAGTGACGTGAGATTTGACCAGTCTGTAAAACCACCCGCATCTACTGGTTACATTTCATTTTCTAAAACAACTTAGTGACACTTAGTATCTACTATCCACCTATTATATTAATAGTCATGTGTTTCTTAGCAAAAAAATAGTTAGAAGTACATCTGATTCTTTCTCTTCATGGTTATTTTCAGTTAAAAATTTCTTCCAGGCCACAGTGTAGAAGTATCAGAGGTAACTACTAGGACACATGTGGTGATTGGCTGAACTTGGGAAATTATTAAAATGACTATGTTAGCATTACAAATCCAAAGACATTCCAATTACAGGAGTTCCCAGTTGAATCCATTTGAGGTTGGGAACCTGCAGTGTAATAACCAACTCAATGCCAGTTATTTATGTTCTGCATGCTATTATGAACCAGAGGCCTGTTGCATGAAGACTTGTGCAAGAATAGGCCTTTCTTTCCCTGGCTGCCAGCACTGGATTTCCTCTGGCACCCGTGACCCAGGCCTTTGCTCCAGGTGGAGCCTTCAGTCTTCCCTCCAGGCCGCACCTTCTCCTTCATAGTTGGCATCCTGCCCAACCTGGCCATTTCCACCTGTGTCTGCAAATTAACCCACCATCTTTGTTGGGTTAATTTGTATACTCATTTCTGATTGGCTGGTGGGTGTTGTGGAGGTATGGCCTATTTGCATATTTCTCTTTTATTAGTATAGATGGTACTGGTCCATATATAACACAGAATGCTTGTTTTTTTGCACTGACACAAGGTCAGGTTATGCTCTGGGACATGAATGTTTCATGATCATTTTGTCACCTTTGTGTGAAGTCTGGTGGCCTCCAAAGTGATAACCTCATTGGCAATACTTCAGGTTTCACTCATTTTCTGCTCAACAATGGGTGAGGGCTCAAACCTCCTACATCATGAACTGAGGCCACAGTCATAGTGAGGACAGTGTCATGGCCTCCATGCAAGTATCTCTTCCCAGGAAACAGTGATTTGGAAACTCTCCTCTAAGACTTCACTGAGCTACTATCGATAGATTCACTGAGTGCTTTGGCCTGTCTGATCCTCAGCCCAACCTCATGAGAAAGACAGGTGTCCATCCCCATTGGAGAGATGAGAAAACTGATTGCCAAAAGCACAGAAAGGTGGCAAGGCCTGCTCTGAGGCTTTGATAAGTCCCAGATCCTAAAGTGGCCCCATAGACAGGAGCAGTGGTATTTCTGGGCAGCATGAACCATCTCAGTCAGGCACCCTGACACCTTGCACTGAGGAGCAGACAAAGGGCAAATGGCAATGCTATAGTCCATTTCCACCGAATTCTCTGGTTCTGAGGCTGTGTCTGTGAATGTAATTATGGGGGTGCAGGCACAGAGAAAATAAGCATCATGTACCATTATTTCCCCACCCGAACTAATTGCACCACTATTCTTCAAAGCTTCTAGAGCTTCCAGAAACACCTGTAGTACTAATAATATTCCATTTCTCTTCATCACCTCTCTCATCCTCTGCTGGGCCTGGGCCATTAGGCAGCTTCATGGCTTTCTTTACTCTAGACTCTAACCCTCAAACCACAGCAGATGTGGAGACTTCAAAATGGACCATTTGGAAGGCATGGAAGCAGTTAGTCATTTCCCAATTCTGCAAAATTCGAATCAGGAATGGCTGAGGAGGCACGGTGGATCTCAGGCTCTTTTTGCCAGACACAAAGTCAACCGAAAGATTCCACCACTACAACAATGTCTAAAGCTTGGGGAGACAACCTGCTTTTGTTTTGACTTTCCCCCCCTTCTTTTTCAGATTTTTATATAATACAGGCCTTCAGCTCACTGCCCATTGGCATCTGCAATTCAAACCCCACTTCCCAAGACTGCAGCATCTGTCTTGGCAGTGACATAAACTTGGCCACCTCGTCAAGAGTCCTCATGCCCAAGTGACACTCAGGGCACGTGCACAAAAGTCTAGTTTGCCAATTGGCTCTTTTTTTTTCCTCCTTAGTCTTAGGAAATTGATGATATCATTAATGGTAATAGTTTAATTCCTGTTTTGTTCAACTAAGTTTTTATAAGCACTGAAATTTCATTTTCGTATTTATTAAACATTACAAAATAGGTCAATTTCATCCCTAAATATTAGTCTCCTGAATGTACAAACTGAATTGGTATTTTACATGCTACCATAACTTAAATCTTGTATTTCTTCTAAATAATGAAAACATCTTTTTAATTCATATTTTCACCTTGGTATACAGCTGTGTACCATGTCTTGGGAAAAATATGCAAAATAAAATCTAGATTCCCAATTGCTAGTGAAAGAAATATGGAGAAGGAATCTTCCACAGCCCATCCTCCTCCCTTTCTAGTGCCTTGGACCTTCAGCATCCATCACCAACTTGTGGCTCCCGACAATGTGGGTTGGTGGTATTCGCTGTTACAGGAGGGTCCATTGTAAAGTCAGAAAATAATTTGGATGAAAAATGCACATTTTCCTTTCTTCTTCTTCTTCTTCTTCTTCTTCTTCTTCTTCTTCTTCTTCTTCTTCTTCTTCTTCTTCCTTTTTAAAAATATATTTTATTGATATTTTACAGAGAGGAAGGAAGAGAGATAGAGAGCTAGAAATGTCAATGAGAGAGAAACATCGACCAGCTGCTTCTTGCACACCCCCTACCAGGGATGTGCCCGCAATCAACGTAGTACATGCCCTTGACCAGAATCGAACCTGGGACCTTTCAGTCTGCAAACCGACGCTCTACAACTGAGCCAAACCGGTTTCGGCATTTTCTTTCTTTCTTTCTTTCTTTCTTTCTTTTTTTTTTTTTTTTTTTTAAAAGTGTTCAATTCTATCTATGCTAAACAAACTCGGACCTTTCAAATAGTCAAATATTATTATTAAAATTCAGTTTTTAAGTTATCCCTGAAACAGAGTTTTCTGTTATAGTTCTACTGAAAGCACACACTACTCTCCTTGGGCTGAGCATGGTCATTCCCCATCTGGGGATCTTAGCCCACAGATTAAAAGACTGAACCTGACAGTTCACAAGACAGAAGAAATATTTCCCACTCCCACAGTATGTTGATAAGCCCTTCATTAAAAATGTCACATCTGAAAATGGTGGAAGTGGAGATGCTTTCACATGCACAGTAATCTTTCTTTCAGACAAAAACAAATGTTTCAACACCTGTTAAAATTTGGTTATAAATACCTGTAGTGTTTTCTTTTAAAAAAATACTTCAAAGAGAATTATTGGGCTGTTTTCTTTTTGTGTCAGCTCAGAATTAGGGATAATACCCTTAACAGTTGGGATCTATCTGATATTAAAGATTTGTAACTTCTTCAAGTGTTGCAAGTCATGAAGCAGGGTTGCTGACACCTTTCCCTATGAATACATATCATGTCAGGTCATGAAGCAGGAATGAATGCTAGAGCTCATTTAACATGTCTTTCTATCATCTATCTATCTATCTATCATCTATTTATCTATATTTATCTATATCTATCTAATATCTATCTTTCTATCTATCTATCATCTATCTATCCATCTACTTTTCTATCTACCTATCTACCTACCTACCTGTCTACCTATTTTCTTTGTATAATAATTTTCCTGGTTTTTATTAAATTTTTTTTATTGATTTCAGAGAGGAAGGGAGGTGAGAGAGATAGAAACATCAATGATGAGAGAGAATCATTGATTTGCTGCCTCCTGCACACCCCTAAAGGGAGATCAGGCCCACAACCAGGCATATTACCTGATTGGGAATCGAACTGTAATCTCTTTGTTCACAGGTTGACACTCAGTCACTGAACCATGCTGGCTGGGCCATTTTCCTGTTTTTCAATCAACCTATGCACCCAGCTTTTCCACTTTGTGTGCTACAGATGTTTTGATTTCTTTATATCTTTTTTTTTTTTTTTTTTTTTTTTTTTTTTTTTTTTTTTTTTTTTTTACAGCAGAGAAACACAACCTGAAAGAGAAATCACAGGTCAACGCTGAAGGTTAGATAGCTAGAATTAGATTCAAGGTCTTTTAACTCAATTATGCAACTTTGCATAAAATCTAATAAAATAATTAGAGTACCACTGCTTTCTGAAACAAACAAAAATTTGATTTTCAAGGAGCTACCAAAAAATAATGAAGGACTTATAACCTTTTCTATATTAAAAGCATGTGATTTGGAATGGGACATCAGTGACCAACTCTTATGCTTTCACATCCAGAAAATAATTGTTTAAATGCTACAGGAACAGCACCCTTTAGCTGTTCTAAGTGTATACTTTTATCTAGTTGTCTGACCACTGTTTGCTGGTTACATAGAATAATCCTTCTTGCCTCTTTTATTATCTTCACCTACTTCTGTTACTTTTTCAAGGGGTCAAAGTTGCTTAGCAATTTTGTTCTTTAGAAGCAATTTTCACTACATTTGTATTCTCACTAGCTTTTTAAATGATTGCATACTATTTATATAGCTTATAATTTGGTAGCAGGAGTTAACAAACACACATACCTCTCACAGGATGAGGTTATATGAACACTTCATGTAATTAACCAAAGGATGCAAATATTTATGAAAGAGATCCAACCTGGCGGATGGTAACAGATGCCACCTATCTCTAGGCAGCTTCCTGTGGCCTCAGTATTTACTAGTAGAGCAGAGACCTACGGAATCACGGCTGCCCCTGTGGACAGGCATGAGGACAGGCCAGCTCTGAACTCCGTTCTTGTGGTGAAAATGACCTTGGATGTGCAGGTCTTGCTGATAAATATTGCATTCTTCACTTTCTTAAATTCAATGGAGCCTGGTCAGAATGAGAGAGAGAGAGAAACAGAGACCTGGTCCTCCATACCAGGGGGATCTGGTGTTCTACCTGCAGCATTCAAACTCAGGGCTGGCCCCATCTTATGTCCTTGCAGTGAGTTGTCCTGAGGAGCAAATCCATTTCCTCAACCTGAAAGTCTCTCCTGCTTCATGAAACACACTCAGGAGAATATATTTCTCAAAGTTTTACAGTTAAAAAAAGAAACAGTCTGTAAAGGGGCCTCGGGAAGAGTGGGTTTCCTGAGCTCTCTCCCCAGGAATAGCATGCCTCCTGGACAAGGAGATGTGGGAAAGCTAAGCTTGGGAGTAGAGTGCCAGGATTCCCCCAGGTCCATGTCCATGTCTATGCCCACGTCCATGGGTGATCTTCCGTGAACTGACATTATCATCAGCACCACAATGAGAGATCTATTTAAAAATGATTCCAATGTTCTTACAATGTTCTGATTTTTATTTCTGATCTTTTTGGAAGTATTTGTAGCCAACACTATTTTTAGCAAATTTTAATTTTGTTCTCAAATCTGAGGTTATTCTCTCAAGTTGATGTGTGCGTGTGTGTTTATGTGTGTGTGTGTGTGTGTGTGTGTGTGTGTGTGTGTGTTGTAAGGAATGTTTTGTCTTTCCCCTGTCTTCAGTTCCTTCTTTATTCAATACACTATTTGTAAGGAGGTTTCTGTTTCTTCTGTTTCTATTTATTTTTCTGTAATTTTGGAAAAAAGAGGAAAATATCTTTCCCTAAAATCCAGGTGAGAAAAGGGGGTGAACACAGGTTTCTAGATTGGCCTATAGACACAGGGTTTCAGAGCCAAGGGGGTCTCTCTCACTGTCTTTCATTCCCCTCCCCCATTTTTTAGACATCCTGTTACTATGGTTACTCCTTGTCTGGTGGTACAGGGAGATAGAAGACAGAATTTTAATTTCTGTTTCACCTCTGTTTCCATTTTAACGAGGTGTGAGTGACCTTCCCTCATTGTCACCACCTCAGCCACATCTTAGGATCTGGACTCTGCTCTCATAGTTGGAATTCTATGGCCAGTGTGAACGTATTTCCACAGGGTTTGAAATGTGTCCTTTCAAATTACATCTTCTGGAAGGAGAGGGAGGGGTGGGAGAGATTTTATCTGTAGCATGGCTTTGCCAGAAGAATGTTAAAAATACATGTGTGCCAGAAGAGGCTGACATTACTGCATTGCACAATGACTTTTACGATTTCACTTTGTCATATGTGCGTCAAGTAACAGTGTGCCTCTGGCAGGAGAATGCCTCCCTGGACTTGATGTACCCTCTTTGTTAGAGACAAGCGGAAGTCTAGGTGACTTTCATCCTGGGTTACTGGTGTGAATTCCATCCTCGTGTGCAGGTTGTTCAAAGAAAGTGTGAGCTGTCCTCTGCACACAGGGTCCTCTCCTTCAGTCTCTACTCTATTGCTCAATAAAGAAAGGCATGACAGAGCCCAGAACTCAGGCGGGTGAGAGCAAAGCAGTCATACCCCCAGATACTTCCTTAGCTTGAGGTTTTGGAACAGAATGGGCTAAACCAGCCCATTTTGTTTCAGATACATTCTTTTCCTATCCACTCCACTCCTCAGTTTGATTAGTGTTCCAAAAAGAACAATTAAAAGGTTTGAAGGAATTGTTTGGAGATAACTGAGTCAAGTAGACTATTTTACAGGTAAGAATAACTCAGAGCAGAGAGGTCAGAATTCCTGTGATTTGCAGAAAGACTCAGTGATGTTGCTGGCTCTGGATCTGAACTGGTCCTCCTAATCCACAGGCCCCTTTCTTCTGCAGATTTCAAAAGAATCCCCTGATTAGAGGACTAGAGGTTTCAGAAGGCAGTAAAATTAATTCAGGCTCATATCCTTTATTATTCAATTACAGTAACTAGCAATTCTACAGGACTTCCTGGAAAATGTGGGTCCAGGACAGGCAGGGCTTGGGGACATTCTTCTCTTCTCTCAATATAGCAGCTCTAGGAAGGAATCTGAAAGAAACCATCATTGCTGAGCATCCACATGGCAGAGCAACAGGTCCTCAGCCTATCAGAGGACATCGTGAGTGAGAACACAGCTGTGCAGAGGACACCAGATGACGGAATATCATGCAGAATAAAGCTCCAGTTCTATTTTCATTCCTAATTTCTACCCAATTCACTAATCAGTGGAGATGCAACCAAAACCTCTTTGCCAAATTTGCCTCCGTATTTTGAAAAGTCTCACTTACAGGGTCATCTGAGAAAATAGAACGTATCAGGGAATTGAGCTCCACCATGGTGGTGTGAGGTCCCCTGGGACCGTACTGGAGTTCTGAGGACCCTGCTTTATACTCAAGGGTGGTGTCATTAACCAAGAGGGGTGGACCAATTCCATCCCAAGCTATACCACTCCATTATTGAGTCTCAGATAAAGCTTCTCTTTCTCTGAACTGCATGCATGACACTGTAATCAGCAACAGCTGGATGGAGGGGGCCATGGAGGTTAGACAAGTCCTGGGTGTCCACCCCTCTCTGACCCACATCCTTGGAGAATGTTTGTTTTTTTATTTTTTTAAATGAAAGGATATGTAAACTCACAGTGTACTTTTTAAAAGGTTAATTCCTACATATCCAGGCCAATATTTATTTAAGCAAAAGATGATTTGGCTGAAGGACCAGGGAGAGACCTTTAATTTGATCTGATTTTACACAAATATTTTTGCAGACAGAGAGGACAGGATGGTTTCTGAGCTTTATCATCACCATCATTAAGTGTCTACTCAGATGTTGTTCATCTTTGCTCTGAATGCTGTTTCTTAGATGCTGAGTTAGGGCCCATGGTGATAACCCAGGCTTGTTCTGTATCAGATGCACACAGCTGGGCGCATACCAGAGAACTGCTGAGGGAGCGAGTTGACTGTTCAAACAAAAGTTTGCAAATAGAAAAAAATGTCGATCAAAGCTCTCTGCAGTGGAGGGGCATCTAGAGATTATTTATAGTTATCTAAAGAGAAAAGTGGCAGCTGGAAGAAGCCATCTGTCTTGCATCTCCTTCCTGTGGCATCAGCTGGATACAAAGCCCCATGAAAAATTGTCCTGCTCTGAGTAAGGGCTCTTCAGCAAGTGGCTGACTCTTACATGTGTTAAGGGCTGAGATGAAATGGACATCTGTTCAAATAAACCAGACTCAACTGATCAGAATGGTCAATTAGCCCACGTGCTTGATTGTTTGTTGCATTCTATAGTTAGAAGCAAGAGCAAAATCCCATGAAAAATAGGTCATGCTGTGAGCTGATCTCAGAAAACGTGCATATCCTCAGGTTGGTTCTTCCTAGAAGAAACTGTGATCATGGAAGTTGGGGTGCCCAGTTCACCACTGAATGCTGGGGTCCCTATGACATATTGAGAAAAAGAATTTTCTGAGACTCACACAGGAGAATGAGTGATTTATATTTGCATGGAATTATATCCCTGGGTTTCCAAAGACCCATTTCCCTTAGTCCAGTCATAGAAGAAGTGTAGCTGGGGTTTCAGTAGAACTAGAAACAAAGCCAGTGTCCATTCCAGGTTGGAGCTGGGTCCAGTTCAGCATCAGACTAGTTGCAGTCAATTAATTCATTGTGTGTGGGGTCCACATAGTGGTGAAACATGTGGGGGAATGCAGGAGAATAGGAGTGTGAGAGCCCCACAAGGCAGGCATCAAGAGCAACATGCCAAGAAAAACCAAGAGGGCAAGCTCCTTTCAAAGGACCCACAGGTTGAGAACCGCTGCTGTAGAGCCTAAGACCATCGGAAAACACAGATATTTACATTACGATTTATTAACAGTAGCAAAATTACAGTTATGAATTAGCAACAAAAATCATTTTATGGTTGGGGGTCACCACAACATAAGGAACTGTATTAAAGGGTCATGACATTAGATACGTTGAGAACCACTGGTTTAGGGGATTAAATATCTGAAATCTTCCCAAACTTGCAGTGGCCAGGCCCATTCTGGACAATGACCTCTGTTGTCTGGTGTGACTGATAGCAAGCACCTTTGCTAGTCCCCCCAACTTCACTGGGCATGCACTATCTTCTCTTTGCTGGACCCCTGGATAGTGTAGCTTCCTGGTGAAATTGCCCAAATGATATGTCTGTAATATTTGGTCTTCCCTTTGCTCCTTTCCTGTTATTAATAACTAGGTTAATTACAATGGTATAAAAACTACTCTCTAACCAAAACCGGTTTGGCTCAGTGGATGGAGCATCGGCCTGCGGACTGTGGGGGTCCCAGGTTCGATTCCGGTCAGGGGCATGTGCATTGGTTGTGGGCACATCCCCAGTAGGGGGTGTGCAGGAGGCAGCTTATCGATGATTCTCTCTCACTGTTTCTAACTCTATGTCCTTCTCTCTTCCTCTCTTAAAAAATCAATAAAATATATTTTAAAAAAAACTCCAAAAAACAAAAAAAACTACTCTCTATTCAATTTAAAGGTTGATGAGATTTACATTAGGAATGATTATCCAAGATATCAATCATTAAAGGAATGTTTGATTAGGCTCACTGACTTCTGTTTATTGAGATATAAGCTCATATTTTATGAAGAACTTCCCAAATAAAAGGAAATAATTTAGTGATGGTTAACCAAGACTCTGTGCCTGTCTAGAATATATTCTATTAACCGTGTAAAAAACCAACTCTTGAGAGATAAGGCACAACTTTGAGTCCCTAAGGATATTTTGTTAGAAGGAGGTGGCACCTGCCCAAGCTAGTAAGTTATGAACTAGAGAGAGGCCACCCATATCTTGTGCTGAGCTCACCCACTCACAAGAAGATGGAAGTAGAGAAACAAAAGATAAAATCTATAGTGAGTAGAAAGTCTTTGATATGCAATTGCCTAGGGTTGTGATCTGAAACTTATGAACTATCTAATCTATGGACAGGGCTCAGGCACTCAATGATGAAAAAGTTTAGGGGCATCTCTGTTAAATTCCTGGTATGCACTAAAACCCACGTGGAACCCTATAAAATAAAAACGTAATATGAAAATTAACCCTCATGCCCTTGAACAAGATGGCCACCCTCATGAGGTCAAAGATAGCCACCACAAGATGGCCAGCAGAGGAGGGTAATTGTGGGCAATCAGGCCTGCAGGAGAGGGCAGTTGGGGAGGACCAGTCTGGCAGAGGAGGGCTATTAGGGATGACCAGGTTGGCAGGGGAGGGCAGTTAGGGGCAATCAGTCTGGCAGGGGAGTGGTTAGGGGGTGATCAGGCTGGCAGGTAGGTAATCTGTTGGGAGCCAGCAGTCCCAGATTGAGAGAGAGATGTCCTGCTTTCCCCAGGAAGGTCTCTGAACCTGGTTCAGACATTTCCCAAGGAGTCCCAGATTGGAGAGGGTGCAAGTTGGGTTGAGGGACACTCCCCAGTGAAAGAATTTTGTACACCAGGCCTCTAATCAGATATACATGGTGATAGCTTTTTGGTGAGATACACATAGTTTTAGATCATTACATCAGCAGCTTGCTGGTAACCCTGGCAAGTTACCTAAACTAAGCTGACTTCCCTCCTAGGGTTGTCTGAGGATTAAATAGTTAAATACATGAAACACTTAGCATAATGCCTGACTCATGTACACACACAATATATATATTAATTATTAAGAGATACAGAAAGTTGAATAGAGTAAGGAAAAAGGGGGTTGTTAAAGATACTGATTGCTGTACAGAATGCATTTTCCCTTCCTTCTTAATAAAAGACTGCATTTCCCAACCCTCCTTGTAGTTGGGTATGACATGGGACAAAATCCTAACCAGTGTATGGGGATTCTTTATAGGGAAGTATGAAAGCCTCCTCCTGCACCTATTTCCTGGTTGCAGTGTGGAAGTGATGGCTGGTGCCTAGATAGCCATTTCTAGCCATGAGGCTGGAGGCTAAGAATGTCAGAGCAAGATAAAAGAGCCTAGGGCTCTCCACTGTCCAGGAATCTATCATCCCGCCTTTACCTGCTATCTCTGGACTTGATAGCAAGGGAAACAACTTTCCATCTTGTGAAAGTAATATTTTCCCCCTGTTTATCTGTTAGTCTAATCTAATCTTTGTTGCTTTTAAAAATATTAGTGATTTTTTGAGAGAGAGTAAAGGAGAGGGAGAGAGAAACATTGACGTTAGAGGGAACATCCATTGCTGCCTCTTAACCTCCTCCTACTGGGTATTGAGCTCCCAACCTGGGCATGTGCTCTGACCAGGAAATCCAACTGGCAACCTTTCCATGCATGGGATGATGTCTAACCAACTGAACTACACTAAGCACGGCCCTAATCTTATTTTAACTGATGTTCCAGATTCCTGTTTTAAGAATTCCAAGTAAGTTCAGGTGAATGAGGTGGAGGTTAAACTCTGGGAGAGTAGAGTAACTCATTTCGACCACCAGGGAGGTCTCTGCACCTGGTTCTCTTGTGTTTTTATGGAGTCTACCACTTAGACATGATAAAGTCATGACTGCCTAGGCTAGGGGTGTCGAACTCAATCAGAGAAGGGGCCAAAATCTAAAATCCAGCCTAAATCGTGGGCCGAATGGTCTACTGAACAGTCATAAACTGTCATTGTGATGGAAACGCAGCGGAGTGCAGTGATGACAACGCGGTGCGGGCCACATTGCAAGGCCTGGCAGGACGGATTCGGCCCGCGTGCCTTGTGTTTGACACATGTGGCCTAGGCCAACCAAATGTCAACATCCTTACTGTCACAAAACTCAATTTCCTTCCTAGTCCTCTCCCTGATATCCTTTATCTCCCAATTGGTTTGAATTATAGGACCTTGCAGTTAGGCTAGCTTTGCCACCTTACTATCATGCCCCATAATTATGATGTTTTATACTCTAACACATGATCTTGAGTCAGTGTGACTGTCCTGCAGCAACTGATCAAGTCAATGAGAGATGTATCCTGAGGACAGAGGAGGGTATGTGCTGGTGGGTAAGAGAGATTAGCCAGAAGAAGAGGAATGAATCAACTCATACCACCTTTCTCACTAGTCCCCTCACACAGGAAATCAAGGAGGAGCCAAGGATGATATTAGCCAAAAGCACACACTAGTCATCCCCAGGAAAGGTCAAAGTTAGGTGGCCATCAGGAAAAGGAGGTCATACGAAGCAGTTTAGGGCAGTATTGATCCAGGCCTGCAATATTGATTCTGGTCTATAGTACTGATCCTGATCTGTAATATTGATCCTGATCTATAGTATTGATACTTGTCTACAGTATTGATGTGGTCTGTAGTATTGATTCTGCCTGGTATGTAGTATTGACCATGGTCTGCAACATTGATCCTGGTCTTCAGAGATCTGTGGTACTTGCACAGTAGATAATGCCCCTGGTTAATTGACTGGAGTGATGGTATAAGTTTATTGCATTGATCTCTGAACTTATATTGTTCTTGATACTTCTATAGTCTATTCAGGCAAAAACAACAACAAAAAACAAACAAACAAACAAAAAACAACAAAAAAACTTCCATAAACATCAGAACCCATATCAGCAGACCTGAGAACATCTCTGGCCCAAGGTGGAGTTTGTGAGTTCTGGTAGATGGGTGGACTGTTAGTCCTATCTGTGGGATTATAAATCCGGGACACAAGAGAAGGAGCAACTGGCTGGCAGGCAGAGCACCTAGTCCTCATCTTATGAAGTCAGTATTGATACACGTTTAAGTTATCAGAAAACAAAGGGGCTCAGTTTTCATGCATCAATTCCAGCAAAATTAAGCCATTGGATACATTGTAGATTCACTTCTCGTAAAATCAAGCCATTAAATGAACCCCCTAATTCCCAGCTTGCCAAACTTTTTGTTTCTGTATTTTCCAAATCGATTCATACAAAGCATGCAGACTGTTTAGTCCCAGTGGCCTTTTATTTTGTTACTTTTAAGGGATTAGAATGTGGCTTTTCCTTACCCGCTGCCACATGTACTTCTTTTTTTTTTTTTTTTTTCTTTTCTAATTTGCAATTTGTGGCTGCTACACACAACCCAGAAATGACTCATGGGGATGGTGGTACCACCTCCTTCTGACCCATTGGCTTAATTGCTTCCTCTGGCAACTCACACTTTTATGAACACACACTCTTAGGCCTCCAGCAAGGCCCCTTCATGAAATGTTGTTGTTTTTTTTGGGAGGGTGGGGGGAGTCACAGAACAATAACAGGATGTAGAGTACTGACCTTTCTCAGAACCTTTTCTTTGTTTAATTATTTCAACTTTTTTCTCCTACAAAGCTTTTCCCAACAGAATCGACCCATGAAACCCAGTTCTCCACAATAAGGCCACGTCAGACGGGGCATAAATGGAAATTGATCCACATTAATGACACACAGCATGACCCTTTCAGGCTATGTTTATACTGGCAGTTATTCTTTGCCACATAAAGGACGGTTCCTTTACCTGCCAGCAGCTGTGGGCTCTAGGCCTGGTGTGTGGCTGGAAACTTCACTTTCACGGTGTCTTTAGGATCTGTTTGTGGTCACATATTAGCTGTGCCCCGAGAGACTGGAAGAACCTGGGTCAGTGACTGCAAGACCTGCGGGGAGGCATCTGGAAGCAGAAACTCAAACCCTTCCTGTTTGTAATTATTGTTCTCTCCTTGTTTTGATGGAAAGGAAAATTTTAAGACTGATGTCAGGACTCAGTGTGGGCTTGGTTATATTTCTGAGAGATAATAAGGACTGGGGGACATAGCTAAAGCTCCTTAAGCTACCTTTGTCTTTTTTGTCAGCCTGAGGACCTAAAAAATGCTTTCAACAGCTTGCCTTTTGGATTTAGGGTTATTGACTTCCAGATTCATCATTTTTAAAGTTTAAAAAATTGTGTGTTGTTTTTTGCTATAGATTTAAAAAAATCAAACTTTATAGAATTCAAAGTGAACAGTAAAATATTTCATTTTCTCAAATGTTTTATATATATATATATATATATATATATATATATATATATATTGCTTAGTGTAACCACTGTAAATATTCATCCATTCATTCAACAGTAGTTACTGAATTCCTACCATATTTTCATACTACAATACATGCCAAGAAGTGTTGAGGTAGTTGGAGATATAGTGAACAAGTAAGGCTTTGTCCTCCTGGGGCTCACAGCCTTGGGGATGGTGGTGTGGACATTGAAAAGAAAGAGTAATTGAACAAATAGCTGTGTGGCAGGGATAGCAAATGATGGGGGAAGATGCTGTTGCAGCTAAGATAGACCAGATGGCCTCTATGACAGGTAGCATTGGACAGTGTGTCCTTTGACAAACATTGCTTGTATTCTGTATGTATATCTCATAATTGTGGCTTATTCAAGAGCAGAAATGGGACTGGAAAGCATCTGCATGAGTAGGTGTTTGTTTGTCTTTGGTCTTCATAGGCTTGAACTGGGCACATGCAGGAAGTGGTACCTGCCAACTCAGGAAGCATTTCAAGGACAAGAGGTAGAGATTGGGTGAGCTCTCCCTGGTGCTGAAGAACATGTATTTTCTGTGGTCATTTGAGAATTAAAACTACAAAGATACACTATGCATACATGAGCATAGGCCCTCACAGAGCCTTCTGAAAAACCAGCTTTAAATAGAAGTCTGTTTCTCTTATGAGGTATTTCCTTCTTTTCTGCATTAAGCAGCATCCCCTACATTCTGAATATGAGCAGTAAAAATACATAAGTGGGAGGTCAGGTTTTAAGCAGCTCAGATATCACATCCCGCAGTGTCCTGGTGCAGGTCCCTCGCTCTCAACCTCAGCATGATGAAGGGGACCCTGTGCAGCTGTGCTCACCTCGCTGAGCATCCCCATGGACTGGCTTCTAAGGCGCCTCTTTGGCATTCCTCCACAGGGCGTTGCAGGATGACTGACCGACATCCCAACTTGTAAAAATGTCCTGTGTTTAAGACATTTGTCCAAGATCTTGCAAAATCTCTGAAGTGGCATCAGATTTTCCTTGTCAGTCTGCTTTCGTTTTTTATTCATTCTTCTTACACAAATGAACCACAGTTCAGGGGCAGAGGCCTATGGTAAACATGGCTGGTGCTGGAAAAGGGAATGTGGCTCAAAGTCCCCAGAGTCGCTTCGGGGCCCAACTATAGTGGCCGAGAACATCCGTGGCAAACATATGCTCTTCCCTGGACTGGATATTGAAGGAGCTGCCCATGGGTCATTAGGATGCACATCAATGAAGCACACATTGCAAAGCTGACTTCTGAATGCTTGTGTTCCCCCAGAATTCATATGCTCACACCCAACCCCCAAAGGGATGGTATTAGGAGGTGGGGCTTTGGGAGGTGATGAGGACATGAGGATGGGGCCATCGTGATGGATTAGTATCCTGATAAAAAAGACCTCAGAGAACTACCTTGTCCCTTCCTGCCATGTGAGATCATAGCAAGAAGATGCTGTCTATAAATCTGGAAAAGTGTCCTCACCAGACACTGAATCTGCTGGGACCTTGATCTTGGACTTCAGCCTCCCAAACTGTGAGCTCTCCCTGAGTAAGCCCCAGGAGGTGATGTTCTGTTACTGCAGCTGGAACACTGCCTAGGTAGTCTCTGAAACCTACAACAAGCCCAGCTGGAATCATGGAAGGAGGTTGTCAAATATTAATAATGTAAAACTTTAGAATTGGGGAAACCCCTCTGTGACCATCAAAGAGCTAACTACTCTCTATAAAATAGAGATTCAGTTACTCTGGATTCTTATACATGAGGTCATAGGAGGAGCAGAACAAGGATTAGAATTAATGAAATCCTAAGAATTCCAAGTGAGATAAAAAGATTTTCTTGGCTTGCCTGGTGTGAACAATCTTTCATTCATGCAGCTTTTCTCTTGTCACTACTGTTAAATTTAAAAAAAAAATTCAATACTACTTTGTACTTGCATGTCACCTGTCTGACCTTGAGATGGTACAAATTGAAGCTTTTTCTTCCTTCTTTGAAGGGAGGGCAAGGTGGTAAAAGTAGAAGTATTATTGTTGTGTTAAACTATACTCCAAAGGCAATTTGGCGAGGTGGGTCAGATATTTCTGTTCTAAATGACTGAGCTACATGTTATTTCCCAGGATGGTAAGATATGCCAGAGTTACAGATGGATTCCCATCTGCTTTTCATCCCTGCTTCGCTGGGTCAACTCTGATCTGGTCCTGGTCAGAGCTTGGAGCTTCAGATGAACCCAGACATTATAAATGTGGGGAAATGACCACTCACTGGAATAATTTTCCCACCTATACCCCTAATGTTGGGAGCCCTGGACCTTAAGAGATGTTTTAATATGGAATGTGTCAAAATTCATGTCTTGCATTTTGTTCCAGTGTCTCTTGCGTAGTGCATAGAGAACAGAAGTTTGTTAAATGAATGAATTAGTATAATCTGACTTTCCAAAGCACCTGAAGTAAATCTGTACATGTTTAGATATTACACATACACATACACTTCTTAGTAAATTTGAAACTTCCTAGAGAGGTGGAAAATGGAGAAAATGACATAATCTGCACACCCGAGGTAAACCTGTCTGTTGAACCTGGCACTTACTGAGTCCAGGTGTCCTGGTCTGGACAGTTCAGTGAGAGTTCTATGCATGCCTTCCTGAGCTGACTGTTTATAGGGATTAGAGCTCAGTTCAGTTTGGGAATCCTTGAGCACATCACTTTTGCTATGAAATATTTTACTCCCAAGGAGACCACAGTTCTGACTTAATCATTCTTATGACAATACAGTAATCTGGTGTCCTTATCAACCCATTTGGAGCTGCCAGGAGCAATTCTGATTCAACTGCAAGGACGTTGGTCTTGCGGGAGCAAGTAGGTCATCAGCTACCAGCTGAACTAATGAACTTGGTTTTTTCCATCTTCTTCTTGATTTGAATCACACCACTGTAGATATATTAGGGGACTGCTGGCCATCCTAGATAGTTTTTTAAAAATGGAACCAACAGGGATAGTCAGTGGTTTTAAATAGATGTCACCTTCAGGTGACTTTGTGCTTTAGCAAATAGGCCAGTTTTCTGGGAGAGAGCATTGAGGTTAACAGAAAACCTGGGAGACAGTCCTGGCAGGTTGGTCCCCAGTTGAGCTGCCATATAGGACCTCACTATGGTAGGTCATGGTCAGCATTTGTACCTCCCAGCCCCATAATTTTTGTGTCTTCTTCACCTGCAAAGAAAGGGCCCCCAAGCTCACCCAGAATGGAAAATCTGAGGATATGGAGATGGTCAGTGGGCCAGGAATCTCACACCTCCACAGTTAAAGTAACTAGCATTTCAACAGCAGGTTATTTGAAATTGCATTTATCATGAAACAATTTTTATTTATTTGGTATTTGGGGACTTATTCATGAAAAGACTGTGGAAATGCTTTCAGCAATGAGAACATGCATACATAGGGTATTGAAATAGTATGGGGGAGTGAACACTATTTTATCACAAGTTTGCCTCTTTGCCACCAGTTATAAAAACAATTTTCCCTAAATTTTTTAAATATATTTTTTTATTAAATTATTATTTTTGTACATATACCAATGCCCCCCCTCCCATACATACCCTCCCTCCCCAGAGTTTTGTGTCTATCGGTTGTACCAATATGCATGTATACAAGTCCTTTGGTTGATCTCTTATCTCCCCCAGATCTCCCCAACCTCACTGCTGTAATTTGACAGTCTGCTTCTTGCTTTACTTTCTCTATATATATCTTTTGGTTCTTCAGTTTATAATGTTCTTTATCATCCATAAATAAGTGAGGTCATGTGGTGTCTCTCTTTCATTGACTGGCTTGTTTCACTCAGCATGATGTTCTTCAATTCCATCCAGGTTGCTGCAAACGATGAGAATTTTTTCTTTTTTGTGGCAGCATAATATTCCATTGTGTAAATGTACCATAGTTTTTGAATCCAATCATCTGCTGATGGGTACCTTGGCTGTTTCCAAATCCTAGCTATTGTAAATTGTGCTGCTATGAACATAAGGGTGCATATATCCTTTCTGATTGATGTTTCTAGCTTCTTGGGATATGTTCCCAGGAGTGGGATTACTGGGTCAAATGGGAGTTCCATTTTCAGTTTTTTGAGGAAGCTCCATACTGTTCTCCACAGTGGTTGCACCAGTCTACATTCCCACCAGCAGTGCATGAGGGTTCCTTTTTCTCCGCAACCTCGCCAACAATTGTCATTTGTTGATTTGTTGATGTTAGCCATTCTGACAAGTGTGAGATGGTTCAGCATTGTTGTTTTGATTTGCATTTCTCGGGTAATTAGTGACTTTGAGCATGTTTTCATGTGCCTCTTGGCCTTCCTTCTGTCTTCTTTTGAGAAGATTCTATTTAGATCCATTGCCCATTTTTTAATTGGGTCATTTATCTTCCTTTTATTAAGTTGTATAAGCTGTCTGTAGATGTTGGAGATTAAACCTTTATCAGTGATAACATTTGCAAATATGTTCTCCCATACAGAGAGCTTTCTTGTTGTTTTGTTAATGGTTTCCTTTGCTGTAAAAAAGCTTTTTATTTTGATGTAGTCCCATTTGTTTATTTTCTCTTTAGCTTCCATTGCCCTAGGGACAGTATCAGTGAAGAAGTTCTTCTGAGATTTTGCTGCCTCTGGAAGCTTCTACTATTTTTATGGTTTCCCGTCTTATGTTTAAGCCCTGTATCCATTTTGAGTTTATTTTTGCGTATGGTGTAAGTTGGTGATCCAGTTTCATTCTTTTGCACATATCTGTCCAATTTTCCCAACACCATTTATTGAAGAGACTGTCTTGACTCCATTGTATGTTCGTGCCTCCTTTGTCAAATATTAACTGAACATAGTGATTTGAGTTGATATCTGGGTTCTCAATTCTATTCCATTGATCTATATGTCTGTTCTTGTGCCAGTACCAGGCTGTTTTGAGAACAGTGGCTTTGTAATACAGCTTTAAATCTGGTATTGAGATCCCTCCTACTTTACTCTTCTTTCTCAGGATTGCTGTGGCTATTTGGGGTCTTTTGTTGTTCCAAATGAACTTTTGAAGAGCTTTTTCTAGGTCAGTGAAATATGCTGCTGGTAATTTAATTGGGAGTGCAGTGAACCTATAGATTGCGTTAGGAAGTATGGACATTTTGATGATGTTGATTCTACCAATCCATGAACATGGTATGTTCTTCCATCTGTCTACATCTTCCTCTATCTCTTTTTTCAGTGTCGTGTAGTTTTCCATGTATAGGTCTTTTACCTCCTTAGTTAAGTTTATTCCAAGTATCTTAATTTTTTTTGGTCCGATGGTAAATGGGATTGCCTTTTTAGTCTCTGTTTCTGCAAGTTCATTATTGGTGTATAGAAATGCCATAAATTTCTTAGTGTTAATTTTGTATCCTGCTACATTGCCAAATTCATTTATTAAGTCAATTAGTTTTTTAATGGAGTCTTTTGGTTTTTTTATGTACAATATCATGTCATCTGCAAATAAGGATAACTTTACTTCTTCTTTTCCAATTTGGATGCTTTTTATATCCTCTTCGTGTCTAATTGCAATGGCTAGTACTTCCAGTACTATGTCAAACAGGAGTGGTGAGAGTGGGCAACCCTGTCTTGTTCCTATTCTTAGAGGAAATGGTTTTAGTTTTTGCCCATTGAGTATGATGTTGGCTGTGGGTTTATCATATATAGCTTTTATTATGTTGAGGTATGATCCTTGTACTCCTACCTTGTTGAGAGTTTTTATCAGGAAAGGGTGTTGTATTTTATCAAATGCTTTTTCTGCATCAATTGATATGACTATGATTTTTATCTTTCAATTTGTTTATGTGATGTATCACTATCACGTTTATTGATTTGCGGATATTGTACCATCCTTGCATTCCCGGAATAAATCCTACTTGGTCATGGTGTATGATCTTTGTGATGCTCTGCTGGAGCTGATTTGCTAGAATTTTGTTGAGGATTTTGGCATCTATGTTCATGAGGGATATTGGCCTGTAATTCTCTTTCATTGAGTTGTCTTTATCTGGTTTTGGTATTAGGGTGATGCTGGCTTCATATAAGGAGTTTGGAAGTGTTCCTTTCTCTTGGATTTTTTGGAATACTCTGAGGAGGATAGGTTTTAGTTCTTCCTTGAATGTTTGGTAAAACTCTCCTGTGAAGCCATCTGGCCCTGGGCTTTTGTTTGCTGGAAGCTTTTTGATAACTGTTTCAATTTCTTCCCAAGTCACTGGTCTATTGAGATTTTTAGATTCTTCCTGATTGAGTTTTGGAAGTTTGTATTTCTCCAGGAATATGTCCATTTCCTCCAGGTTGTTCAGTTTGTTGGAATAGAGTTGTTCGTAGTATTTTGTAACAATCCGTTATATTTCAGCGGGGTCTGTTGTTATTTCACCTCTTTCATTTCTGATTTTGTTTATTTGGGTCCTCTCTCTTTGTTTCTTGGTTAGTCTGGCTAGAAGTTCATCTATCCTGTTTATCCTTTCAAAGAACCAGCTCTTGATTTTGTTGATCTTATGTATTGTTTCTTTGATCTCTATGTCGTTTATCTCTGCTCTAATTTTTGTCATTTCCTTCCTTCTGCTTACACTGGGCTTTTCTTGTTGCTCTTTTTCTAACTCTTTGAGTTATAGAGTTAGATCATTTGTTACCATTTTTTCTAGTTTTTTGCAATAAGCTTGTAGGGATATGACAAAACTGCTTTTGCTGTGTCCTATAGATTTTGGATTGTTGTGTTTTCATTGTCATTTGTTTCCAGGATGTTTTTAATTTCTTCCTTGATTTCTCTGGTAACCCAGTTCTTGTTTAGTACCGTGCTGTTTAGTCTCCATGTGTTTGATTTCTTTGGATTATTTTTATTGTAGTTAATTTCCAATTTTATGCCATTATGATCTGAGAAGATGCTTGATATGATTTCTATCTTCTTGTATTTGAAGAGACTTTGCCTATGTCCCAAAATGTGGTCTATTTTTGAGGATGTCCCATGTGCACTTGAGAAGAATGTATATTCTGTGGCTTTAGGGTGAAATGTTCTGAAGATGTCGATTAATTCCATCTGGTCTAGTGAGTCATTTAGGATTGATATTTCTTTGCTGATTTTTTGTTTAGACGATTTGTCGAAGGATGACAGTGAGGTATTAAAATCTCCTACTATGATTGTATTGCTATTAATATCTCCCTTAATGCCCTCCATCAGTTTTTTTTTTTTTTTTAATGTATTTGGGTGCTCCTGTATTGGGTGCATATATATTTACCAGGCTTATTTCTTCTTGTTGGATTGTTCCCTTTAGTATTATGAAGTGGCCTTTATTATCTCTTGTTATGTACTTCACTATGAGATCTAATTTGTCAGATATAACTATTGCTAACCCAGCTTTTTTTTCATTTCCATTTGCCTGGAAAACCTTTTATCCATCCGTTAACCCTCAGTCTGTGTGCATCTTTTTTTCTGAGGTGGGTTCCTTGTAGACAACAGATGTATGGGTCTTGTTTTTTTATCCAATCTCTTACCCTATGTCTTTTGATTGGAGCATTTAAACCATTTACATTTAAAGTTATTAATGATAGGTACTCATTTGACACCATTTTTATTCTATACCCCTGTGTTCCTTCTTCTCTTCCTATTTCTTTATTTTTACAGTAGACCCTTTAGCATTTCTTGCATTGCTGGTTTGGTGGAGATAAATTCCTTTAGTCTTTTTTTGTCTTGAAGCTCCTGATTTCACCTTCAATTTTGATTGATAGCCTTGCTAGGTACAGTATTCTTGGATTCAGACCCTTCCTTTGCATGACTTTGTATATTTCATCCCATTCCCTTCTGGCTTGATAAGTTTCTGTTGAGAAATCAGTTGTTAGTCTGATGGGGGTTCCTTTATATGTAACTTTCTGTCTCTCTCTGGCTGCTTTTAAGATTCTTACTTTGTCCTTGGTGTTTGCCAATTTAATCATAATGTGCCTTGGCGCCAGTCTTCTGGGATTCATTTTGCTTGGGACTCTGCAAGCATCTTGGATTTGTGTGGGGTTTTTCTTCTCTATCTCGGGAAAGTTTTCTGTCATTATTTCTTGAAATACGTTTTCCATGTCTACCTCAGTTTTCTTTCCTTCCGAAACCCCTATTATTCTAATATTGTTTTGTTTTGCATTGTCCCAAAGCTCCCGTAGGCTCTCCTCCTGCTTTTTAATTTTTTTTTTCTAGAAGCTGCTCTAATTAGGTATTTTTTTCCATCTTGTCTTCTAGCTCACTGATGCGGTCCTCTGCTTCTTCTAGTCTGCTCTTGATGCTTTCTATTGAGTTCTTCATAGTAGCCATGTCATTTTTCATTTCTTCTTGAGTCATCTTCATTTCCTCTTGGTTTTTCTTCATTTCCTCTTGGGTCTTACTCATATTGTCAAATTTGTCTTCCATTCTTTTTAGCCATCTTATGATCCTTACTCTGAATTCTTGCTCTGGTAGGTTGCTTGCCTCTAACTAATTTACTTCCTTTTCTGGTGATGCCTGCTTTTCTTTCATTTTGTGGGCTGTTTCTTTGTCTCCCCATGGTCTCTCTTTTCAAGTTGTCTCTCTCCTGCATTGATTTCTCTCTCCTGTGTTGATTTAAAGGCACAAAATACAACACAACCAGGTACAACCCACAAGGCACTGAACAAAAATGTACTTGCAATATTAATTACCTCCAATAAAGGTAACCACTAGGGAAAGGCAAATTATGGAAAAGGAGAGAAAGAGGAAGAGTTAAAAGAGTGGAGGGAGGGAGCAAAAGAAAAAGATAGAAAAAAGAGTGTAAAAATGAAATTGAGAAACAGGGAGAAGAAAAAGAGAGAGAGAGAGAGAGAGAGAGAGAGAGAGAGAGAGAGAGAGAGAGAGAGAGAGAGAGATAAAAGTGGAATAAACTATATATATGGGGAGAGAATTTCAATTGAACAACCATTAACCCCAACAAATGCTGTCAGCAGTACCTGGAGAATAATACAATCTACAATACCCCCTAATTTCCAGCACAGGAAGGGAAAACAGAAGTAATAAAATAACAACGAACAAAAACCAATCAAATAAGAAAATACTAAGCAACAGCAACAACAAAAGAATAAGCAAAATACTCTCACTAAAAACATAAAAATATAATATAATCATCATTCATCATTCCCCCAAACAGCATCAAAAGAACAGTGAGAAAAACAATTTTTTTTTGCTAGTTAATACAGCTTAGAGAGGGGTGTATATGCACTTGGCACAGGGGATTGGAAATTAGATATATAAGTAGGGTACAAATTTTAGTAGGGGGGATACAGAAAGAGTAAGGAAATCTAAAGCAGGAAAGGGTTAAGATAAACCGGATAGCAAAAGGGGGAAGGTTAAAAAGAGAGTGATGGTGTAAAGGTCATGTTGAGATAGGGTTAAACAATGTTAAAGGAGGAATGAAATTAAAATTAAGAACACTAATTCCATTGTAAAATAAAGAGAAAATAAAATGGCACTTAAAAAAATTAAAATAGCACTAGTAAAAATGCTTATTGAACCTAAAATGTAATAATTAAAAAGTTAAAATCTAGTGAGGAAAAAAGGCAAAAAAAAATGTTTCTTAAGTAAAAGATGCAAAAAATGAAATTAAAAAAAATAAAAATATAAAAAATAAATTTAGCAAAAAGTGTGCAGTTGTGAAGGCCATTCACTTCTGTTATTCTATTTGACACGCACGTTTCTCAGTCCAGACCGTATTGCATTTCCCTGCGTTCTGCTGCACCTCAGTGGCGATTCCTTAGTTTCTTGGTTTTTGATAAAATAAACACAGTTTGTACTCCAGACCCTAGGTGGCAGTGTATGTGGATTGATGTCCCGTCTTTTTGGCTGCTCTAGCCTTCTTTTTCTGTGGCACTCAATACTGTTTTTTTTTGTTGTTGTTGTTGTTGTTTGTTTATTTATTTATTTTTTGCCTCTGAGCTGAGTCCTGGATGATTTCTCCCTGCTCTGCTTCTCAGTTTCCAGAAAAGCAGTTTCCCCCTGCTATCTATTAGGGTCAGCCAATCTGGGTGATCTCTCCTTTGTAATCAGAAGCAAATGGTTGCAGGGGAACCCACTTAGTAGGTGCGTGATGGGCGAGTTTGCGTGTACTTACAAACAGACTGCTTTCCAACTCCTTTGTTCTCCCACTGTGTTGGATCAGAATGGGTTGCTCCCTAGAAAACCCCACTAGTAGCAACCTTGGGGACTCCCGTCCACTCTCTCAAATCACGCCAGACCCAACAGTGGGGGGTTTCTGTGGATGCAGATTTCTGGGGTCCCAGAGTGTGCTTTTGTCTCTGCCACCCCAGTGGCAGCAGCTTCTGCAGCTGCCGCAGCTGCCGCTTTCGATTTTGCTGTTGGGACACAGACACCCCGCTTTATCCCAGGCAAAATCCAACCTTTCTGTGGAATCCGCATGTCCGGGCTGGTTGGGGCCCCACAGTTGTGGTCCTTTCAGGTCTCAGGTAAGATCCCCCATTGCAGCACTGATATGGTTGTGGGAGGCAGCCCCTACAAGTGTTTACCTGGCCGCCATCTTCCAGGAAGTCAATTTTCCCTAATTTAAAATGGGCTCCCTTCTAAGAATCACACCTTTATCTATTTGAAGCAGGTAATACTCAACCTGGGCTCAAAATGGGGATGAATATTCAAAACTTCATTAAATAGTAAAATGCCATTAAGTGAATATTGGCTTATACGAAGAGAGTATAATTGGAGGCAATGGTTACTTTCTAGCTGAATAAATACCTTCTTATTTCTTAATTAGAACATTGAATGGTCTACACATCTTTCATTCAAAGACCATTTTCTCTCTGCATTTTAAGTCACTGGGATTTCACCCTCATGGCACAAGCCACAATCTGACAAAAGATTTGCTTTCAAAACTATTTCTTGGATGGCAACTCGGGGTAGCCTGATTAAGAAGTTTAAACATTGCTTACTGAGTTACCTTCTGGGGGAAACAGCTCATGTTAACGAGCCTCTTGGGAGCCGTGGAGATCTTGTCTCCTAACTTCAGATTTTATGTCATGCTTCATGCTAAAAATAACACACAGAACACCGGCTGCCATTATCTCCTAATGCAACCGTGGCGATCACCGTGTGGTGTCCTTTAAAAATGGCAAAGCTTCATTAGGTTAAAGTGAAATCCACATTTCTTCTTAAACACCCACCTTCTGTGATTACAGGAGCAGTGACACATCCCCACGGCTGTGGAAAATCCATTCTCCCCAATTCTTGCTTTTACTGTGGCTGCTTCTGATTCTTTCTCCTCACCTTCTCCACCTCCCATTTATTAAGCCAGATGGAGAAAATAAAGACTTTGGCCAGTCTTATTAGCTTGGAGCCAGTTCTGAGAAATGGCTAATTAAGTTAATAGTCCGGGTACAAGTAAAGGGTCTTTTATTTGCATAGAGGCAGAGGTTTGGCGAGTGCTGCTTAATGTAACCAGTCTCTGGGGCACAATTCCAATTTACATGGGTTTAGATATCCAGGTCACCGAGACTAAAAGGAAAGGTCTCGGTGACATGTAAACCCTTCAGGTTTGCATGTAGGCACACAAAGCTTCCCACCCTGGCTCCCCATTCAATAGAGAAGCTGTCATCTACTTGAAAAACAAAGCCAGGAGAAGCACCCAGCTAAATCCCAGCGTATTTGAATTGGTCGAGTGGAGCAAGTATCACATTACTCGGTTTTGGGAATATTCCCCCTTTGTAATTCTTTCCTGGGGAAGTGACATCAGGATTCCGCAGCCTGTAGAAGCATACAGAACAGAGTCTGCCCACAGGGCCTTCCTGGCATATGCCTTGCAATGTGAATCTGATCATTTCTTGTTACTGTCATTTGTGGTTACATCTCAAGCAGATTTCACTCATGACCAAATGATTTTGTGAAAACTGAAATGCTGTTGGCACTTGTTGATGGAGAGGTCCTTGTGGATGGAGGCAAGCCAATCACTGTGCTATTTCAAAGTGTGTGTGTGTGTGTGTGTGTGTGTGTGTGTGTGTGTGTGTGTGTATATATATATATATATATATATATATATATATATATATATATATATGTTTTAAATTTATTTCAGAGAGAAAGGGAGAGGGAGAGAGAGGTAGAAACATCAATGATGAAAGAGAATCTTTGATTGGCTGTCTCCTGTCTGCTCCTCATTGGGAACCAAGCCTACGACCCAAGTATGTGCCCCTGACTGGAATCAAACCCTGAACCCTTCAGTCCACAGGCCGATATGCCATCTATTGAGCCAAACCAGGTAGGACCATTCTTGGCTACCCCGTAGACACATGCTTATGAGCATCTGGGACAGGCTGTGGAAGGAAGGGAGAAAGAAATGTACAGAATAAAAAGGACCATTTGTGCAAATGCAAGCTATTGATTGAAAAAAGGCCAGAATCAATCAGGGGAATTATTCTAATGTGACTGGCATCCCTTCCCCTTCTTACTTGACTGCTCATGATTATCATAAAAGGGTTGATGGCCCATATTCCTCCATTATTTTAATACTGTCACAGTAAAATGCTATTTGCACACTATTCTATTCTCTTACATTAACATTTTAAGTATTAGGCAGTAGGATGAGAGGGAATAGAAGTGAAGTCTTTTGAATTATTAATGGATGCTCTTTGCTTATGCATACGTGATATCTGAAGAATAGTGGCAATCATAATATCTGCTTGTAATAAATTCCCATTTAAAAATTATTATTAAAAACAGATACAAGAGACACAACTCACTTAAATGATACTATTTAAAATTGATATAAAATAAAATCAACTTTTTACACCTCATCTTTATTACTATTTGATCCCCCACTCCCTCTCCCTCTCTCTCTCTCTCTCTCTCTCTCTCTCTCTCTCTCTCTCTCTCTCTCTCTCTCTCTCTCAGATACACATGAAAAATCTTAGTATCAGAAAAATTCAACCATTAGTTCAAGCAACACTAAAGGTGTATAAAGCTAATAAAAGCTTTGCTTTGGAATAAGGTTCCTATAAAGTCTTTTGCTTCAAGTTGGCTTTGGGGGGGGGGGTGTGTGATCACAGTGTGATAAGATTCTTTGATGGTTCACTGGTTTAAATCTTTTTGGCTAGAGTTCCGAAACCTTAACAAAGTATTGCCTCATATTGCCCTGCAATGGTGAGTTTCCTATACATTTCTCTATAGGTATTTCTCAGGCACCCCTGTGTTATCTTCCTCTGTTGGTAGACACTTGAAGAATCTTCAGTTTTAAATAAAGAAACTATAACTCTCCCACAGATAAGTACACAAAGGAATACATTCATGCATCTGCTACATTCTTATTTTTAATAATTTGCTCAATTCTCTTTGGAATCAGTCTTCTATTAAATAAATTTGCATTAACTCTTCAGTAAAAACGTTTCTGCTTTATAGCAGGCCTCCACCCCATCCCCAACCCCCCGGTGGGTACAAAGAACAAAACTGCACAGACTGAATACATTGTGTAGATGAACCAATGGCTGCTCCAAAATCTGTAATATTGTTTAAATTGTTCTATGAATCTCTAAAGACAGAACTATCCCAGTGGTAAAAAGTAAGCTGTATAATATTCTATCTTTGTGTAGCACCTCATCTTTGCCAAGGCTCTTTGTATTGCTAATTCACTGTGGCTTTACAATGGCCAGCTAACATAGTTTAGAATGTTGTTAAACCTAATCCACAGATAAGGAAGATGAAGTCCAAAGAGAAGCTGAGTGAGGTCAGAGCATGAGTCCATGGCAGGGACAGGAGGGAGCCACTGTGGGAACATCTTCTTCCAGGTTCTCTTGAAGACAAGCCAGCAGGGAGATGACATGTGCTACTCAGTGGTCTCATAGAAGTGGAACCAGTAGGAAATATATCTATAATAATCTATAAAAATAAAAGCATAATATGCTAATTAGACCCAATAGCCAAACAATTTTCCAGACTTCCTTCTGGATATCCTTCTGGATGAAGCCAGGGCTGTGAGGGCTGAGCCTGTTGCATGAATTTCATGCATCAGGCCTCTAGTATATGTATTTGAGCCCCATGCATGAATTTGTGCATATGTGGGATCCCTCAGGGTGGCCTGTAGGGATTGGGCCCCAGCTTGAGCCCCATGCTTATAGCCCCACAATCCCACCTGGAACTCTGCTGTGGTCTGGTGCCATCCCCTCATCTGCTCTAATATCCCACTGTGGTCCTGCTCTTGTCAAGTCTCATCAGGCCCTGCAGTGCCTCCACTGCCACCTGCTGCCAGCACTGCATTGCTTACTCCTGCCATGTTCTGTGCTGCTCCCTAGTGGTCAGCACATATCATAGTGAGTAGTAGGACTCCCAGTCCAACAATTTGCATATTAGGTTTTTGTTATCTGCTAAAGGCCTGGTGCACAAAATTCATGCAAAGGGGGGGGGCAGTCTGTCCTTCAGCCCAGACTGCACCCTCTCCAATCTGAGACCCCTCTCACAATCCAGGACTGCTGGCTCCCAGCTGCTCACCTGCCTGCCTTCCTGATTGTCCCTAACCACTTCTGCCTGCCAGCCTGATCACCCCCTAACCACCCCCTGCCAGCCTGATTGATGCCTAACTGCTCCCCTGCCAGCCTGGTCACCCCTAACTGCCCTCCCCTGCAGGCCTAGTGACTCCCCAATGCCCTCCCCTTCTGGCCATCTTGTGGTGGCCATCTGGTGTCCACATGGGGCAGGATCTTTGACACATGAGGGCAGCCATCTTGTGTGTTGGAGTGATGGTTAATTTGCATATTATTTTTATTAGCTAGGATAGAGGCCTGGTGCATGGGTGGGAGCCAGCTGGTTTGTCCTGAAAGGTGTCCTGGATCAGGGTGGGGGTACCCTTGGGGCATGGGGTGGCCTGGTGAGGAGCCTGTGGTGGTTTGTAGGCTGGCCATGTTCCCCAGCAACCCAAGCAGAAGCCCAGGCTCCCCTCAAGGCTACAAAGTTTCGATTATAGAAGATAAATAAATCCCAACAAAAATGGCGGCAGTTATGGAGCTGGAGAGAGCAGGAGGCTTGAGTTGCCCCTGGTGATGGAGGAAGCTAAGTTTCCACAGCCCTTTAACACTAACTATGAATCTGTTGTAGGTTTTGAGGTTTGCCTTTGTGTCATTTTGTTTTGTGTCTGCTCTTTATCATATCGAGGACAATCCCTTTCATTCCAAGAACAGAAGCTGATTCTGAGTTTTGGGGTGGGGTTTACATTTGATTTGCTCTTCTGTTGAGAATGTGGCCCTTCCTGTGAGGAACCCACTTTCACACTTCTCCAACCTTGACATTGCAGTTCGCTTTTGCCTAGTGTAGCTTGGACAAACGCTGTTCTGTGCTTGGCCAAACACTCTGGGTTCCAGGCATCTAGTCTTTCCTGATAATGACTTATTATCCTGTCAGCTTGTCAATAACTTTAAAATAAACTTTTTCAGTGTTCAGTCATCATGTCCTTACTTTCAAAGGGGAAGATGATCTGTACAACCTAGTACCTTGTCTCTGGAAATGGAACTCTTTCTGCTTAGCTTCCAAAATGTAGCTTCTCTTTCCTACCTGCTTTCTTAAGAAAAACAATATTGTTGTGAGTTTATATATTTTATAAGAGCCTTTTCCATATTTTATAGTGGGAGTTCAAGAAAGGGCCAAAATAAATGTGTGTGTTATCCACTCTCCTTATATAAAAGTCTGCCCATGTGTTTCATGGCACCACAACATTCTGGCCAAGGAAAGCAGATGAAGGTCCAAAAACAATACAGAGGTAGAGTGGGTGGGGGATCTCTAGCCAACTGACACCTGGAAAGAAAGTTTTTTTTTTTTTTTTTTTTTTAATGAAAAAACAAAAACAAAAAACAAACAGGTAAAATTTCCCAAGTATGTTTAATGAAGTATTATCACTTTTCAATAACAATAAAATTAAGCAATGTTTATAGGTTTTAAAGAAACATACTCAAACTTATACACTGAAAAGTGGTTGCCTCCTTCAAAATAATCCCATTGGAAGGGTAGGTACTCCTAAGACGAGGAAGCCTGTGTCAAAAAAAATGTATTTGTGGCATCAGTTTCTTTTCTTCCTTGTCCCCCTCCCCTTTTTAACTAAAGCCCAATCTTTAAAGCTCAACTTTAAAGAAATACAATTACTGGTAGTTTCTTACTTGACTGGGGGCCATTCTAGAAGGAGTTTCTGAAAGTCATTAAGAGAATGCCTGGAAATCCAATAAAGATCAGACCTGACTAATGCTAACAACCTACCTCTCATGCTCCATTAGGGAGGGAGCCACTGTGTTTACATCAGCCCTCCCCCTCCTCACTGTTCTGATTATTCTTAACTATGGCTTCACTACCTCCTGATGTCACATTAACTTCCTACACTTTATTTAATTTTTAAAATATATTTTTATTGATTTTAGAGAGGAAAGGAGAGGAAGAGAGAGAGAAACATTGATGATGAGAGAGAATCATTGATCGGCTGCCTCCTGCATGCCCCACACTAGGGATAGAGCCCAAAACCTGGGCATGCCCCCTTGAGTGGAATCAAACCTGGGACCCTTTAGTCCACAGGTGATGCTCTGTCCACTGAGCAAAACCAGCTAGGACAACTTCCTATACTTCATTATTTTTAAAAATATTTTTAGTTGATTTCAGAGAGTAAGGGAGAGAGATAGAAACATCACTAATGAGAGAGAATCACTAATTGGCTGTCTCCTACACATCCCCCACAGGGGAGGATTGAGCTGGCAACCTGAGCATGTGCCCTGGCCAGAATCAAACCAGGTACCCTTCAGTCTACAGGCAAATGCTCTATCCACTGAGCCAAACCGGCCAGAGCAACTTCTTATACTTTAAAAGAATATCATTTTATGTATATCTTGCTTTATTCTAAAAGTAGTTTCCTGGTAAACAGACAAGAAACCACTCATTAATGTCTGGATTTGGTGAGAGTCTTAGTCTCCTAACGTTGAATCAGGTCAACTCCTGGGTGATGCAAACTGTATTAGAAATTCACTGGGTTGATGTAAATTTCTAACACTGTATTAGTCCGAGTCATCCAATACAAGTTAAAAATAATCAAAAGCTCCGCACAGGTATTTATTTCTTAGACACCCAAATTTCACTAGGAGATTTATTGTCAGAGAAGATATAATATATCTCTCAAAAAATGAAGGGAAAATAATTTACCATAATTTTAGAATAAATGAGTATAAATTTTTAAAAACCACGGAAAAATTATCTATAGACAAAAAACAAAACAAAACAAAAAACAACTCAACCTTGTGACACTTCATATAAAATGGACTAAAGCTCTAGCTTTAGTTTGGTTCAGTGGATAGAGCAATAGCCTGTGGATTGAAAGGTCCCGGGTTTGGTTCTGTTCAAGGACACATGCCTGGGTTTTGTGCTTGATCCCCAGTAGGGAGCCTGCAGGAGACAGCCAATCAATGATTACCTCTCATCATTGATGTTTCTATCTCTCTCTCCCTATCCCTTCCTCTCTGAAATCAATAAAAACATTATAAAAATAAATAAATAACTAAAAAGGACTAAAATGGATCAAAGATTTAAATATAAAACATAAGCCCTGGCTGCTTTGGCTCAGTGGATAGAGTATTAGCCTGCATACTGAAGGGTCCTGGGTTCAATTCTGGTCAAGGGCACAGATTGTGGGCTTGATCACCAGTAGGGGGCATGCAGGAGGCAGCCAATTGATGATTCCATCTTCTTATTGGTGTTTCTATCTCTCTCTCCCTTCCTCTTTGAAATTAATAAAAATATTGATTTAAGAAAATTAAATATAAAACATAAAACTATGCAATTCTTAGAAAAATATCATAAGAAGAAGTCATAAGGACTTAGAATTTAGCTACAACATCAATAGCACAATACATAAAAAGATTTTATAAACTAGACTTTATCAAATTAAAACCTTTTGCTTTGTGTTAAGGACTCTGTTAAGAATCTTAAGACCCTGTTTGTTTAGACAAGCCACAGACAGGAGAAAATTTGTGCAAACCACATGTATGACAAAGGACTAATATCTGGAATATACAAAGAACTCTTAAACTTAACTTTAAAGCAAACAATCCAATTAGAAAATGGGAAAAGACGTGAAGAGACATCTCACTGAAAAGGAGATATGAATGGCAAAAAACGCACATGGAAAGATGTACAACATCACCAGCTATGTGGGAAATGCAATTTTAAAAATCATGAGTTACTATTAACACACCAACCAACCAGCTGAAAGGAAAGATGGTGTGGACATTGGATGCTGGCAAAGATGTGGAGAATTTGGCTCTCTCTTACACATTGCAGGTGGGACTATAAAATGGTATGTCTAACTCGGAAACACAGTGTGGTGGTTTCTCAAAAAACTAAACCCACATGGTATAACTCAGCAGTTGCTGTTCTGTGGATTTATTTTTAAAAATGAAAACCTGCACAAATTAGGGTAGATAATTGTTCAAAATAGCGCAAACTGGAAACAACCAAAATATCCCTCAGTAGATGAATGGTTAGACAGCCCATGACACAACCATATTAGGGAATTGTACTCAAATAAAAAAAGTAACAAACTATGAGTGCACTTGAATGAATCTTAAGGGCATCACACTGAGTAAAAGAGTGCCAATATCAAAAGATCATTTATCGTATAATGTCATTTATAAAACATTTTCAAAATTAGAGAAATGGAAAACAGATTAGTGGTTGCTGGGGTTTAGGGAGGTGGGAAGGTGGGTGTGACTATAAGAGGCACACATCCATTTCTAAGGCAACCATACCCAAATGACCACAAACCAGGGGACTTAAACCAATCAGGATTTATTCTCTCTCATATTTCTGGAGGCTGAGAGTCTAAAATAATCCTGTCAACAGGACCCATATCCCTCTCAAGGCTCCAGGGAACAACTGGGAACTTGTATTGTCGTTTCTAGCTTCTGGGGGTTGCTGGCACTCCTTGGTGTTCTTTGGCTTGTAGATGCAGCACTTCAATCTCTGTCTCCAGCTGCATATGGTGTGAGTCTCTGCCTCTTCTTATGAGGACGCTAATCATTGGAGTTAGGCCTTACTGAAATTCAGTATGCCCTCACCTCATTACATCTGCAAAGACTCTATTTACAAATAAGGCCACATTCACAGAATTAGACATTTTTTTGGAAGACAACAAATCAACAGGGTAGCATTAAATTGACTTGATATCTTGTTTATCTACAATAGTGGTTGCACAAACAATAAAGTGACATAGAACTGGGCACACACATTGTATCCATGTGAATCTCCTGGTTTTAATATTGGACTGTAATTATGTAAGATGCAACTGTTAGGTGAAACTGGGTGCAGGGTACACAGGACCTCCCTGCATTATCTTTGCAACTTCCTGTGAATGTGCAACTATTTCAAATCAAGAAATCAAAAAAGTCCACACAAAAACCTGCACAGATAAATATCGAGCTTTATTCATAATTGCCCCCAAATTGGAGGCAATCAAGGTTTTCTTCAGGAGGTGAATGGATAAACTGTGCTCCATGCAGACAATATATATCATTCAGTGATAAAAAGAAATGAGTCATCAAGTCATAAAGAAAAAATGGATAAATATTAAATGCATATTACTAAGTGGAAGAAACCAATCTGAAAAGGTTCCATATTGTATGATTCCAACCCTATGACATTCTGGAGACAGTACAATAATCAGTAGTTGCCAAAGGTAGGAGAAGGGAGGGGTAATAAGGGGAGCACAAATAATTTTTAGGGCAGTGAAATTCCTCTGTATGAGACTATAATGTCATTAGACATTTGTCCAAACCCACAGAATATACAAGATCAAGAGTGACCCTAATGTCAACTATGGACTTTGGGTGATGATGACTTGTCAATACTGGTTCATCAGTTGTAACAAAGATACCATCTTGTGGGGATATTGATAGTGAAGAAGGCTGTGCACATGTATGGACAGGGCGTATATGGAAAATAAATTCCCTTCACTGTTGCTATGAAACTAAAACTGCTCTAAAAAGAGTCTTTTAATAAAAAGTAAACAAAACATCTCATTTATCTTTTTCCTCTCCTTCTGCACCTACAGGTTGAATTAAGTATATAATCCTTGCTATGCAGGACACACACACACACACACACCCCTATGTTTTTCAAGGGGTGATATAAATGTTGGGTATGTGGGTATCTCTGTAGAATCTGAAGAAGAACACAGTTTGGTCAGGGATTCCACAGCTCAGTTGAGGAAATGGTGAACATCAACTAGAGGACGATTCCAAAGTACTTCACAAGACTGGAGACTTTTCATAAATAGCCCATCATATACCTAATTATTTCAACACCTGGTCAGGGGGGGCACTGGCCATTCACCTGACCAATCAAGAATGGGTTACCTGCTGTCTCCTTGATTGAGAAGCATTAAAATTCTCTTGACTCAGTCAAGAGAGAAAATGTAATGCTATTGGTGTTCTTGGTGACCCCAAAAGTCAGAGTCTTTCAATATAGTCTGGCTTTCCTTCAAGGCCGCCACATTTATTTTATTTAGAAGTCTGAAGAAAAGCTGGAAGTTTTTCCATCAATGTGCCACTGATAGTTATTGGTGTTTGTTTCTGACATCAAGGTTCTTTTGGAGTGAACTGAGCTGCTGGTTCCCCCTGGAAAGAAAAGAGTAACCAACAAGTGTGTGTGCCAAATATTTTTTCCTCATTGGATGGGGCAGTCACTTTTAATGTGGACCTTATGAAGACTCTTGCTAAACATTTTCATTTGGAAATTAAAGATTTGGTTTCAGCAATCAATATGAAACAGCTTCATTGGAAAAATAACTGAAATTGGGTTTTCCATGGCAGACAAGGTGCCATGTTCTGCACTGACTATAAGATGATATATTTATTTCCTGTCTCCTTTTTGACAAATATGCTGTATGGCAAATACCTTATTCTCTGATAGTGTTATACAAAGGGCTCAGGCCTAAGAGGTAGTTTTCCTGATCTGCGATGATCTGATTGTGCAGCCAAACTCACAATGTGGGAAATGGGACATTTTATGAAGTTCATACATTTTCAAAATTGCTCCCGCAATGATGCTTTCATTTTGTGTTAGGACTGGAATGATGGCCTCTATCTGTTCCAGAAAACTCCAGTATTGCCTCCAGTGAAAAGGGAAACCTCATATTTCAAGGCCACGAACTGTAAGCCATTCACATCTCACAAGGGAACATATGCCAATTCCTTTTATGGTAAAGAAAACAGTGATGTATGAGAATCTCTGCCCACATCTCTCCATCAGTCTTTCTGGCTGGAAGATTGGCCAGCCTGGCTTCTGCAGCAGGATTAAAATGTAATGTGTCCCAGTGAGCTAGTGAATACCAACATTCTTTCCCCTTCTGTATGGAAACGGCCCTCTTAGCGGATAAAGCTATTAGCAGACAAAAGTATTGACATTTTTATGGGATTGTTTTTGGAAAAGATCAACATGTAACTCTAAATTCAACATATGGTCGTGGTCAAATTGTGTTCCTACTGTGTAAAATGCTTGAATAATCACCTACTGCCTTGTCTCGGCCAGGGCGCAGGGAGAAACATGATTAATTTCAGCCGTATCCCTTAATCTCCCTCCTTGGCTCTCCTCCCGTCCTGGGAGGGCTGATAAATCTTAGCCCCTGCAGATTATTACCGTTCCTAATAGTCTTATGACATTAGAAAAAAGCGAGGCTCGATGGCACAAAATGCATCCAACAAATGAAATCACATAAATAATTTAGGTTTCACAATTTAATTTTTATGGGGTGTTTTTTTGTTGTTGTTGCTGTTGTTTATGAGGCATAATAAGGATTGCAGGCTTAGCCTGCAGTCAATAAACAGGGAGCATTTTGGCACCAAAGATTTCAACGTTGTTTTTGTCTGTCACCCCTGGCAATTCCCAACTACCCAAGTCCAGCTCAAGGTCATGCCATGCTTATGTTCATAAAAATGCCATCAGAGAGGCAACTACTCTCTCTCTCTCTCTCTGACACACACACACACACACACACACACACACACACACACAATCTGCCATCTATTTTTTAAAAATAAAATTAACTAATCTGTTCCTATTTTGTTGTTAAAAAAATATTTTTTTTTCTTGAGCCTAAAGCAAATCTTACGTATGTTGGTTGGCTTTGAAATAACCTGTGCTAACTTGTGATCAGCAGTAAATATTCCTTAAGTCCTCTGGCTCTTAACACATTTATAGAGCTCCTTCTGTATGCCAAGGACTCTGTTAAGTGTTATGATAGGTGTCAAGAAACCGTGATTCATGCCCTTGTTCTCATGGAGTCAGTCCTTCATTGACGCGTGAGCATTTAAGTGGAAAAACATAAAAACTTCTGAATCATGCAAGCAAGCGCTGATGCAAGACAGTACCCAGTTGACGAAGGAATAGAGAAAGGTCTGTTTGACACCACAGATGTAGAGATTGGTCCGGGGAGTAGCTGTCTGAGTCTAAATAAAGATATCCGTGGTGAGCAACATATACGGTAAAATCGTACATTGCATTCACAACATAATTGGCAGACAATACTTAAAGTTGTGTTTATACAAGTCTGCTGTATCACCACATTTTCTCAAACTTAAGTTGATTGAAGGAAGGTCTGAATGTTTAAACATAGCTTAAGGCTTAGTCTGGTTCATCGAGAGCTGAGTTGGTTTTGTTCAAACATCTTAGGATGCTGTGTGGAGTGCTGAGGGCAGGAGATAGAATGTGGAAAACAATATACACGTTTCCTGCCCTCCTGGTAAGTGTGGTCTTGTCTGTCCTAAGACTGGAAGTAAGAGGAACATGAATGACACTTCCATTCACTGGCTATCTGCTCTTGGCCACCAGGCAAAATGTAATTCACACACACACACACAAATCCACAAGCATGTGAAGTAGGAATTTATCCACTCTTACTCATGTGAGTAGACTGGCAGTCTTTCTGCTGGTCTTAGGGGTGTCACTCACAGGACAGTGTTCAGCTGGGCTGAGGTGAAAGGTGAAGAAAGGTCTTCTTTCCATGTCAAGGGTTCAGCGGGGTTCTGCATTTCCTTCCCTGTGTCCTCTTTTTTTTTGGTAGACCAAATGGCTTTCCCCCATGGGGGTCAGGGACCCATGAAAGTAGATCTGGATTTATGAGCTCACTCCAAAATGTCACAGGGTCTCTCCTATGGCATTCCATTGGTCAAACCAAGTCACAAGGTGAGCTGGATTCAAGGGAAGAGAAATAGACCTCACTCCAGTGGGAGGAGAGCTGCTCTGAGCAGGGAGGAGGGAGCTGTTAGCAGCCATCTCCACAGACACATGCATATGTACCTCCACATATCACCCATGCTGTCTTCATGCCAATCTTTCAAAGGAAAGGCTTTCAATATTATTTTTTGTGCCTTTTCTTAGGTGAGAAGACTGAGTCTTTGAGATATAAAAAAATACTTCTTGGGATTATCTAAACATTCATGAGAATGTTAAGAGTCAGGGATTTAAAATAAGACACATTGTCGACTAAAAGCTGCTTCTGCAATTTACTGTCTGAGAAACTGAGGGCAATTTATTTATTGTATCTGTACAATAGGAATAATAATACCTATCTCACATGGCTATTTTCAGAGTTGAATAAGATGACACTTAGCATAATTGCTTAGCATAGTGCTTTGTGAGCAATCAGCACTCAGGGCCTGTTGCTGAACATATTATTTTGGATTAAAATAGGAATGCGTATTAGGTGGTCTGAGAGGAGAAAAAGTCACATTAAGAATTGGCAGCAGAATTCTTTAGGGAGAGAAATGGCTATTGATTAGGAAAATTTAAAACATTTTGGCTATTGTGATTGTGGGAAATAGCTTCAGGTCCTCCACAGGAAGGTCAAAAGAGCCAGAAGGTTTCCTCTGGGTGTGAGGTGGTAAGTGAGGGTGCAGGGGCTGGAGGTGAAGGTGAGGACAGAGGGACAGAGGGAGAGAGTGTGTGGGAGGGCTGGGCAGCCTGTAGGCCAGGTGGGGCTGGAGCTGGGGCCTGAGAAGAGGAGGGACCTGGGCAGTTTCCAGGCTCCCAAGGAATAGGGAGAGAGTGGCGAGGGCCTTTAAAAACTGGTATTTGATATTAAGCCTTTTTTATGCTCCAGCTCCTTGCCACCACTATCATCCCATGATCTTTCTTAAGAATTCTATCCCAATCTGAGCCACTCAACAAAGGAGTTCAATAACAGTTCCCTCTGGCATCCCTCCTATTTTTCAAAGCACTAGGTTTGTGCCACTGAAAGAGGCGAGAGCTGCTTTTCCTCCTTCATCGACCCCTGCGCCTGGCAGAACACCCAGCACATTGTGGGTTCCCAGTAAAAGTGGAGTACTTGGAAGGAGCTCAAGTTTCATTTTGTTTATTTGTTTTTCAGATTTTTATGTAAGGGCTTAGAGTGCACAAGCAGCTACACAGTGTGAGAGGTTTCAAATGGGAATAAGAAGCCTGGGTGTTCACTATTTCAGTTAATGCAGAGCAGGAAAAGGGAACCACTGAGACATGAGAATTCTGCAGAAACAGGAAATTGGAGACCCTGGAAAATAGCCTCAGCTACTATTCGTGGCTGGGAGGATTTTGGTTGTTAATGTGTTTTTGAGCCATATTTGGGATGGGGGACATTGAATCATTTTAATTTGTCTTTTTTAAAACATATTTTTATTGACTTCAGAGCAGAAGGGAGGAGAGAGAGAGAGAGAGAGAGAGAGAGAGAGAGAGAGAGAGAGAGAGAAACATCAATGATGAAAGAATCATTGATCAGCTGCCTCCTGCATGCCTCCTACTGGAGATTGAGCCGTGACTGGGAATTGAACCGTGACCTCCTGTTTCATAGGTTGATGCTCAACCATTCCAGCTTGGCTTGAATCATTTTAATTTCCATCTTAGGAAGCAGGGGCACCCCCACAACTGGGAAACTATCTTCTGGGTTGCATTGAAGATCAAAATTTTACACAAGGCATGAAATTCTTGTATTTCCTAAAAATGCAACCCAACACAACTTGGTAAAAAGAACACTGATTTGGTGGCCAAGAGCTCTGAGTTCTAGTCCCAGTTTGTCACTACTTGGCTCTCAGATTCTGAATTATTTATTTTTGAAGTTTCTAAATAAAGTGCCTCATTTACAAAGTGAAGGGACTAGATGTCCTGTATGGGGTATGGTTTTTTCCTTGGAACCATGTCCTTTTTGGGACCCATTTTCTTTATTTGCAAATTGGTGGACAGCTAAGGTACCATGGCAATTCAAATCAGAGTAGGAAAAGTATAAAAATTTTATAGTGTATAAAGAGCTATTGCCAACCCAAAAGAAACACAAAAGACATTTCAATTGATATATGGGGGAAACTGTCAACAATTACTGTAACAGGAAATTAATGAAATAATTGTGAATAGCCAATAAACCACTGAAAATGTGTTTCACTTCAGTAATAATCAAATATGAAAGAAGATGAGATATAATGTTCACTTATTAAGTTGGAAAATATTTTTTAAATGCCTCATATCGAATATTAAATGTCCTATCAGCTTGTTGGTTGTTAAGTATCAAAATCTTTTGAGGGGTTAGCTTGGCAATATTTACCAAGAGCATTAAAAATTTATCTTTGACACAATAGTCTGACCCTTTACAAACTCAGAGATGTCTGCATCTGTGACAAACACATTTATTGCAGGATGATTCATAATGACTCAACCCTGAAAGTTACTTAGAGATTCACAAAGAAAGCAAGAATTAAATATCTTATGACCATTACACCTGATGACCATCTATTCAGCCACTTAAACCTATACTTTTAAGAATATTTTAGCCCTGGTCATTTGGTTTAGTTGCTTGTAGCATCATCCCATATATCAAAGGATTCAATTCTAGTTAGGAAACACACATCTAGGTTTCGATCAGGTCCCTGGTCAGGGAGTATATGGGAGCCAACCAATCAATCTTTCTCTCTGTTTCTCTCTCTCTCTCTGTTTCTCTCTCTCTCTCTCTCTCTCTCTCTCTCTCTCTCTCTCTCTCTCTCTCTCTCTCTCTCCTTTCAATAAATAAAAACATACCTTGGGTGAGGATTTAAAAAAAAAGAGTATTTTGTATTATGGGAAAATGGAAAATGTTTGCCCATAATTTACTGTAATTAATGGTAAATGCAAAGAATTCATCCAAACTGCAAATTCAGTGTCATCCTAGCTATGGTAAAACATAGACAAGATACCCAGAAAAAAACACTCAGAAAAATAGACACCCCAATTGCTAGAATGCTTATTTCAAAAGTGATTGAATTGGGGGATGATTTTAAATTTGTTCTTCACACTATTCTGAATTTTCAAAACTCTAGTAAACATTGTGATTTAAACAAAACAAGAACACTCAGCAACAAATGTGTTTTCCCCTCAGTTATTCTTCAAGTCCCTGGAGCATGAGCACTTGGCAGCATTTCCAGGTGTGATTCAGTGTCATGCTCAGCAAATACACCGGGCATTTACTTTAATGGCTCCATTGCAGTGCCCAAAAGAGAATGCCGGGGAGCTGATTTTGTTTGTGAAAGCTGCACACAGGGTCCCACTAGCAGTGAGAGGCAGCACACCCACATTAGCCTGTCCACCAACATGGGCCAGAGCTTACTGCCACATCATCTGGAAAGGCGACCAGGGACCTGCTGTCACTTCCCTGAGTACTATGTCACATGGCTGAAGAGGCTGGTCTCAGGGGAGCTGAATGTCACCATAAATATTTATAAGGGATCTCGTGTTGCTGTGCCAGAGGGCAATTTATTATTAGAAAAGTCACAAATAGAACTGAAAAGCAGTGGCAAATACAATCCAGCTATGTGTGTGTGTGTGTGTAGGTTTTATGTGCTTATACATGCATGTGTGTTTATATGTACATGTTTACATGTGTGTACACATGTGGTGTTGAGTATGTGGATGTGTTCTATGTGCTTTTTAACCCCCTCATTCTTTCCTTCCCTTCTTTTTAGCTGTCCACCTACATTTTTCTAGTTTTGAGATTCAACCTTTATTGGTTCTTGTACTGCCTGTGGGCCTTGTGACATTTCATCCAGGAATCCCAGTGGACAGTTGCCTGGTTGTTGCCCTGCAGACAGTCTTTCAGACAAAACCAGAATTGTTGAGCACGCTGTGCCAGCCCTCAAGCTCATGTCTGTATTAGGCTAGAAGTGAGGATGCTCCTTACACCTCACCCTCAGCCACACAGCAAGGTCCCTGTGCAGTTCTACACTTTGCAGACACCGAGGCGCTGCTGGACAGCTGCTTTCAGTTGCAGGCCAGACCCATTGTCATAACAGAGTCAGGTATGGCAGAAGGTGTGACTGCCACTAATGAAAACACAAAACTTTGGTAACTTAAAGAAAGGCAGTTAAAGTAGGTTCAAGCTGTCTCTAAAACCTGCCACTCTCCCCTGCAGGGGGGTGGGATGTTGTGAATGGTTGAGGAGGAGAAGGTTTCAGTAGGGCTTGAATGTGACTGCATGAGGAGAGGGGGGTCTTTGCAGAGCTGAGTAAGGTAAGATGAGGTCACTGAAGTGGGCCCCAATCCCATATGACCAGTGTCCTTACTAAAAGAGGAGTGTGGGACACAGACACACAGAGGGAAGGCCATGTGAAGACATAGGGAGAAGACGGCTGTCTACAAGCCAAGGAGAGAGGCTTCAGGAGGAACCAGCCCTGAGCACACCTCGTTCTCAGCTTTCCAAGATGGGGAAAGGACAAGCCTGTGGCTGCTGAAGCCTCCTTCTGGTCTTTGATGCTTTGTGACGTCAGCCTGCAATGACCAATGCAGCACCTTGTGCAAAAATAATTCAGGGTTTCTTTTTTCTTTTTCTTTTTTTTAATGTTTTTATTGATATATATATATATATATATATATATATATATATATATATATATATATCAATATATATCAATATCAATATATATATCAATATCAATATATATATATATATATATATATATATATATATAGAGAGAGAGAGAGAGAGAGAGAGAGAGAGAGAGAGAGGAAGAGAGAGAGTAGAGAGATAAAAACATCAAAGAGACAGAAACATGGATTGGCTGTCTCCTGCCTCCAACTGGGGATTGGGACTGCAACCCCAGCAAGTGAACTGACTCAGAATCAAACCTATGACCATTTGGTTATTGGAATGACATTCAACCACTGAGCACACTGGCCAGACTAATTCAGGATTTCAAGACTACATGGCAGAGCATGAAACCAATGCCAGGTCTATCTGAATGCAGATGCTGAGTGACTCCCTGCCCCTTTCCTATGAGCCACCTGCCTTTGGCTTTGTTCCTATTCACACCTGCTGCCTTCAAGACATAGCTATCTAGGGTTGCCCCTCCACGCTGTCAGGGTGGCCTGTTTGCATTATCGAACAGCTTCCTCACTCCTCTGGGCGCATCCCCTCACTGCCTGCCCTCACTCAGAGTGAAATCTTTTCACCATCCACAAACACCTGCCAGATGTGTTCTTCCAGCCCCACCTTGACCTCCACCCCTTCTGGCTCCTCTCGTCTCCTGTGCTGGGCAGTGATAGGAGGAGGATGGCTTGGGAGGGCATGTGGGGAACCAAGGTAAACCTCTCTTGCCAAGATGACACTTACATCAACCTGGGATGGGTGGGGCTTTCTGAGGGGGAACACCAGGACCATCCTTTGCATTCATACATACCTCTGTCTATCCTCAGCTTCTGCCTTTTCATCCTGAGGTGGGTGCTACCTACCCTCTAAATATCACCTTAAAATCAAACAAACAAACAAACAAACAAAATAAATAAGTAAATGTCACCTCAAGGCAGGGACTCAGAGTCCACAGTCTTCCTTCCCAGGCCTGTCCCCAGGTTCCCTCCAGGAGAGGCCAGGCTCTGGAGCAGCTGCAGGCCAGTATGTAGCTCCAGCAAGTGGAATTCCCAGGGCTTTGCTCATGGCCATGAGGCATTTTTCTGGGCATGAATCAGCTTCCCTGTGCCTTTGCATACCAGATCCTCAAAAGGGGCCTTCCTGGCCTTGCAGGCTGGATTTCCAGGAGCTGTGCAAGCCCCCATCTCCTGTTTTATCCCTATTTCTTCTCCAAAGGCCAGATTTCCTGACTAAATGATGCTAGAGACAGTCCTGTTGTTGGGAACCAGTCTGAGCAGCAAACATGGTTTTAGCACCTGAAGCCCTGCCTATGCCTGGCCCTTCGAATGAAATGGCCCACAATCAATCATTTCAATGGGCCATTGAAACAGTCAACAAACCAAAGCATGGGAGATCATAACTTTTCATCTTGGGGCTGTTATTAGTGGATTACTTTGGACAAATGCCCTTTTTTTTTTTTCTTATAGTTTTTTTTTTTTGATATAGAATAAAATTAACTATTTTTCCTTTGATGAAGTGTCAGAAGGAAAAAAATTAATTAAGGTTATTTGAAGACAATTTGGTAATTTCCAGATGTAATGACACAAACTTATTCTGTCTTTCCTTGATAATGCTATCTAATAAAGAGGGAATATGCTAATTGACTCTCATGCCATTGCAAAGAGGGCAGCACCCATAGCCAATAAGGGGGGAATATGCTAATTGGCTGCCCCACTGTCAAAGATGGTGGTGCCCAGAGCCAACAAGAAGGAAATATACTAATTGTCTGCCCTAACCTCAAAGATGGCAGTTCCCATAGCCAATGAGGAGAGAATATGCTAATTGACTGCCACATCCTCATAGATGGTGGCACCCACAGCCACAAGATAGCAGCACCCAGTCCCCTCAGTCCCACCAGGATGGAGGCATGAAGCAAGACCACCCCTGCCCCCAGGTGGGCCTGGCCTTGCTGCACACCTGCCTCCAGAGTCTCCCAATGCCCCCATCTCCCCCAGCCACCCAGAGCCGGCCCAAGGCAACGGCAAGCCTCGGATAGTGGCTGCCCAGCTGCCCAGAGCCACCTAAGGCTGAGGAACCAGAGCTGGCTGAGGCTTGCACTGCCAGCAGTGGCAGCAGCAGAGGTTTGATGGGGACATCGCCTTTCCCTGATCACTGGGTCACCTCCCACCCCTGAGGGCTCCTGGACTGTAAGAGGGGGCAGGCCAGGCTGAGGGACCACCCCACTTCAGTGCATGAATTTTCATGCACTGGGCCTCTAGAATAAAAAAAAAATGAATATGCACAGAATCTGGTTAAGAGAGCAGGTTCCCGAATTTGATTGCTCCTGTTCATGTCCTGGCTTTGTTTCTACTAGACACCCCAATTGCTAGAATGCTTATGTTCAACCATAAAATAAACAAATTACATTTCTTGTGCCTCAGTTTCCTCCACTGTTAAAATGACCACTGGTACTTAAAGGTTTTTTTGGGGAAGATTAACAATTAATCCATGTAAATCTCAGAATAGTGCCTGGCAAGTTGAAACCCTTTTAAGTATCAGTTACTATAATCATTGCCCATCAGTATAAGTAGTTTATTACTGTTTATAAATATACTAACAAAGTATACGTGGTAATTACTATGGCTAAGTGAAGAGATATACGGTGTACATTTTTTATATCTCACTGTAATCTGTAAAGAAACAACCACTATTCAGATCGGGGGTAAAACCAACCAGTCAATTCTAACGGAACTTACTTTGATGCCATGGCACCTGGTGTGTCCCATACACAAGACACTCCTGCCTCATTTAGAGCAATGCAACAGTAAACCCAATAACACTTAAATACACCTTATTTTATCAAACAACTTTTACAGCCCTTGTCTCATTTAATCGCCAACAAAACTTCCTCAGGTAAGAGAAGCAGGTCCTGTCATGTAGGAATTATAGGGGAGGAAACTGAGATTCCAGCGGGGTGCAGACATGACTAGAAGTACACTTCTGGCCAGGGCCTTTCCACTGCTCCAAGAAACTCCCAAGATCAGCGAAATGCTTGCACTGAGAAAGCCTGAGTATCTCAGGTTACTAAGGCTAAGTCAAACTGAGGAGGACTTGACTTCTCTCTTCATTCGAAGCCTCTCTGTTGCCAGTTAAATTGTGATGTGGGTGTGCTTGTGTGTGCGCGCACGCGTGTGGGTGTACACATGTCGTAGTGGAGGGAGAAGTGTGTGTGATTATTTTTTTAAGTAATGTTGCCATAGGTGAGTGATTTTTATAAGCTTCCTGGTAAATGATGGGTTGGATCTATGTAATTAACTCTAAGCAGTAAGCAAGCTGTGAACCAAAGCAACATAAATAACAGTTACTGCTCTTCTACTCTGTAATCTGGAGGAGAGACATTTCTCAACCCGCTTTCCTTGACACACGCCGGCCTCCTATTTACCATTGCGGAGGTGCGAGCAGGGTGAAGCCCGAGCACGTTGAAGAAGCGGAGGATCGGAGGGCTGGAGGTGTCCTAATTGCAGAGGAGGCACCTGGATGTGATTGTTCTGCTGTAAAATGCTGCCTGGGAAGCGTGCTCCATCACAGCCACACACTGCGCTCCTTTTCTCAAGCTTAGAAACCTATTTCTAGATCAAGCAAGCAGGCTGAATGGAGGTAGTGAGGAAATTAATCAGCAAAATCTTCTGAAATTGGGTGTCTTCTTAAAAATTCACTCCCTTTACTCCTAGGAGCTGACAGGGAATAATAACTCTTCCCCATAAATAGCTGGCTCAGCCATCTCTTCTGCATCCTGGCGCAAAGAGCATTGAAGATGAAATAGCCTTGCTGTGATTTCAAAGCTTTCTCCTTAATGATATCTGTGCTATATCTATCTTGGAAAGAGGAACAAACTCACTTACAGTCTTAATCTACCAAATGCATTCTGTAAGATGTTTATAGTTTTGATAACAAAACATATTTAAGTTCCAGTTTTTTTTGGATACTGTTTGTAGATGTGAAGTAATTTCCCAGGGAATTGGGCCTCTGGAGGTTGAGAGAGGTTCAAGTCATCACATGACACTGACAATCTGTGAGATTTATTTCTAATATGTCCCCCTCTCCCCAGTGTGAGGAAAACTATATTAAGTGATCACGGGAAGGAGTGCAGCCACGGGGGAGACCGGGTTGAGCAGACATTGTGTTGTAATAAGGCCATGCTGGGTACCTGGAGGAACTTAAAAAAAAAATAAAATATATATATATATATATATATATATATATATATATATATATATATATATATATATTGATTTCAGGAAGAAGGGAGAGGGAGAGAGAGAAACATCAGTGATTAGAGAGAATCATTGGCTGCCTCCTGCATGCTCCCCCACTGGGGATCGAGCCTACAACCTGGGCATGTGCCTTTATCCGTGAATCAAACCATGACCTCCTGCCATGGAGCCACACTGGCAGGGCCCTGCGGGAATCTTGTTGACCCTGCCAGGTGTGCAGACAGGGCAGTGATTCTGTCTGGAGACACCAGGGCATGAGAGAAAGCTGTGACATATGGAACCCGGGCTCCCCAAGTCAGGCATTGAGTCGCTTATGCGCTTGTGAGACTGTGCTTGGGGATCTACCAGGAGACATCCCTGATCCTCAGCTTCCCCTGAGCAGGGCTGAATCAAATACAGAGATTGTGTGTGTGTGTGCTTTTAAATTATTTTATTTTTAAGAAATGTATCTTTATTGTTGAAAGCATTACAGATGACCCCTCCCTGTTCTCTCCTTTCCCCCTCCCCCCCAGTATTGACCCTCTTCATCCCACTCTCCTCCTCCCCAGGTCTTCAGCTCTCTATTGTCTGTGTCCATGGGTTATGCATATATGTCTGTAAATTCATTGGTTAATTTCTTCCCAAACCCCCATCCCTCTTCGCTCTGAGATTTTGATGCCATTTTGCTTTGCTTATTTTTCCTTTGGAAAATTGCAAATGAGAACAAATAAAGAGCAATTCTCTTACCTACAGTAAAAAAAAAAAAAAAAAAAAAAAAAAGACATTTTTCAGGGTAACAACTTTCTTGCTCTTTTGGATAGTAGGAGACAGAAAGTTAGGTGCCTGAAAAGCCAACAGCAGTGCTAAAGAAGCAAATTGAGTTCTGCTTACAAAGGGACATGTTCTGATGGCTTTCCGTTGTATTTCTATATATATCATCCTTTTAAGTTCTTACCAAGTAATCCTCTACTTCCAAACTGGTTTAAAGTGGTCTCAGTCCATGGGGCTGCTCTAACAGAAATCATAGACGGGAGGCTTATCAACAACATAAGTTTATTTCTCACAGACTGGAGGCTTGAAGTCTGAGATCAAAGCGCCTGCAGATTCAGTGTCTGGTGAGGATCTGCTTCCTGTTTAGCAGACAGCGTCTCCTCACTCTGTCCTCACATGGTGGCCGGGACAGGGAGCTCTCTGCGTTGCATTTAAAGGACACTAATCCAGCACATGGTGCAATACACAGATCTTATAACATAGGAGCCCACACCTGAAACCGATGTAATCATGTCAATCAATGTCACCACAATGAGTTTAATTTAGAAAATAAAGGACACTAACCTATTTATGAAGACTCTGACCTCATGACCTTCAACTCTCCATGTTCCCACCTTTCAACACCATCACGATGGGGATTAGATTCAATATGTGGATTTGGGGAGTTGACAGAAACATTTAATGTATAGCAAGTTATTAATGACCAAGTCAGGTTTTCTACCCTCAAAATGACCCGAAAGGACAGAGTGGCCCCCACTCACACCAGGGTCTCCTGTTGAAGCAGTGACCCTATTGGTGGCAGAAGACGTAGAGCAGCCCTCATGTTTCCGGGTCCCGTGGGACTCAACGAACAGAGCAGCTCCACACTCGGACAGTCCAGAAGCAGGTGTCCCACAGTCTGACCTTCCTTATGGACCAATAAAGGGGCCACATTTATTCCATTTTTTTATATAAAACAACATGTGAATGGGGAAGACTTGTCAGATGGAAGAATAATTCCCAAGGAACACTGTTCCCCCATCCATGGGAGCCCCAACATGAACTCAAGGAAGCTAAACGAGGTGTCAAGAGGACTGGGCTCAACACCACTGTCCTGTCCTTTTCATGGTAAAAGGGAGGATTTGCTGCTTTTCAAAGACAACCAAAGTCAATGAAGTCATCATTTGAACAGCCAGGAACACCATGGGAACTGAACCTTTTCAAATTGGGTTTTTCCAAGCTTCATTAAGAAACTAGGAGGATTGTTTGAGCTCTTTGTGTTTTATTTGTTCAGCTCATGAAGGATCAGAGTGACTAATGGCAGTCACATGTGCCCAGTGGGGACAGGCAGAGAGTGCCAGTGGAAACCAGGGTCAGGCCCCACACAAATGACAACAAAGGGAGGGCAATGCCCCCTGGGGAAGCTGGGAAGGAGCACTGCTTTGCCATTACATAGTGATGAGATGCTCACCATTTTCAGACCTGCTCCTGCATACTTGGACAAACCTGGAGGCCTGTTCTTCCACCCGCCCCTGGTATTGGCACCTTTTCTAAAATGCAGTTTCTATCGTCACACATCTAGCTGGAACAAAAAAGACAAAGGAGCCTCCCACTGCACTTACAACTTGCTAAGATAAGTGAGCCTTAAATACCACCGGAGCTGGCCACCAGGATGCGGTTAATCAGGAGGACAGGATTTATATTGCGGACAGCGTACCACAAACAAAAGATAGATGAGATTTGTGTGATATTAGCAGCCTCATGGATATTTATACCTATGCTTTTTTTTTTTTAAAGACGTTCAGTACTTTTTTTTTTTTATATATCTTTTATTGATTTTTTTTTACAGAGAGGAAGGGAATGGATATAGAGAGTTAGAAACATCAATCAGCTGCCTCCTGCATACTGGGGATGTGCCCGCAACCAAGGTACATGCCCTTGACCGGGATGGAACCTGGTATTCTTCAGTCCGCAGGCTGATGCTCTATCCACTGTGCCAAACTGGTTAGGGCTATGCCTATCCTTTGTACGTTGAGTCCCTTCCTAAAGAACCTGAGAGGACCATCCATGAAAGGTGCATATAACAAGAATTTCTTTTCTATTCTAAGGTGCTTCCTAGGCTTTCACTGTGACAGCTCCCTTGTGAGGCATGCAGCAGCATGTCCAGTTGAGCATATTCGAAAACAAGAAAGGAAGTCATTTCCCCCAAGTTTCTGTATAAACTTTAAATTCAGAAAGAGAAGCTAGGGGTTGAGGTGCCTGTGAGATCCATGTGTCCTCCCAGACTCTCCAATGGGGAGTGCTGGCTGAGGCAAACAAGTACATCTAGGGAACAGACCAACTTGGGGTTATGACCCTATGGGTCCAAGATCTTGCCCCTGCAATCCATAGTTGCCCGAGACATCTGCAGGGTTGAGGAAGGTTGTTCCTAAATGGATGCACTAGCTCTATGGAGATGCTTCCCAAGGTGCCTCCTTCCCTAACCCCTCCCCTCCATGGCCCACACACACACAGAGCCACGGGAGCCCTGACATTCCACGTCCATTTCCGTTATGAGTTTGTCTTGCATAATGTTAATGTTCTGCCACTAATGAGAGAGTGGTGGTGAGTTGAAGAGGGCTTGCATCCTCACCCAGCAAAACAGAAATACAATCTAGAGTGAAGTGATCAATCCAAAACCAATGAACTAAAACTTGGTGATGGAAGGAAGCCTGGTATTCAGACATACAGAGGTGAATTCTAGCAGGAAGAGGAGGGCTAGACTAGCTCTGTGTAAGAGAGTGGGAGCTAAGAGGGAGGCAGCGCTGTTTTAAAAAATTTAAGCCTGTCTATGATATTTTATTTTTAAATTATGTGCATTGATTATTTATGGAAGGAAGGAGGGAAGGAAAAATAGAGGAGGGTAGGAAGAAGGAAGAGGAGGAAAAGGAGAACATACGTGGTTGCAAGGCATTTTTTTCAGCAAGGCAAAGGTGAGGATGGGGTCACTGGATGTTTATTTACTTTTCCTGTCTAGGGTTGAACTTAGAGAGACAGGAAGCCTACAAGGTAAGAAAGTACAGAAAAAAATGCATTTCAGGAGCATCCACTGTGCAAAAGTCCCATGAAGTCTTTGGACTCATGGATATCTTTCATCCTCAGGTTATCCCCATTCTACAGGTTAGAAGATTAAAAATGAAGGAAGTTCACTGAACTCTTAGAAGTGTTAACAGACAGACCTGTGTTTGGCCAGAGTCTGGAAGGCTCCACTAGTGCTGTAGACCGGGGAGTGCTCCCAGCTCTCAGTCTCATTGCTCACTGTCAAAGCCGAAGTTCCCACCCTGTCGGAGGGCTCAGGTCACTGAGCTCATCCCATGCATGGAAAGGTTGCTAGTTTGATTCCTTATCAGGGCACATGCTTGGGTTTCAGGTTTGATCCCTAGCTGGAGCATGTACTTAAGGCAACCTATTGTTTCTCTCTCTCTCTCTCTCTCTCTCTCTCTCTCTCTCTCTCTCTCTCTCTCTCTCTCTCTCTCTCCTTCTCTCTCCCTCCACACACACACGTTCTCTCTTCTCTAAGCTTGCTCTCAGGTGAAAAACGGACATTTCCATCAACTGTGTAAATGTTGTATATTTTCTCCAGGAAGCTTTTGACACGGCACTAAATAAATCATTGTGTTTTTTGTTTTGTTTTTTGTTTATTTGTATTTTAAAGAAGAACCTGCAGTTGGGAAGTGGCTTTTAAACTTACTGAGCCATATTAGCTATCCCCCCCTTTTTCAGTATTTAGGCTCAGTATTTAGGATTCACTATTAGGTCTCTTTGTTGAGGAGAAAGACGGTGAAATCTGTTCTCTAATATGGGATGGGAAGGGGGGGAACGGGGGTTGGGGCTGTGGACAGGGTCAGACTGGATCTGACCAAGGGAGGGACAGGAGCCTCACAGGTGTCCACTTCAATCCTGCAGGGGGAGCTGCTCCTGATGGCACATCCTCTGCCTGTGCTTCCTAGAAAGCGCTGTCATTAGAGAATCACATCAAATCACAGTAAAGACTATCGTGACCATGCGGTATACTGCAAAGAAAAAAAAAAATGCTTTCCATCCCTGTTTCTAATGAGTGGAAAGAATTGGGAAGAATTTTCACTTTGCAAAAGCAAAGGGAAATGATAGCGTTTTTGAGGCAGAAACAGACGCTACACTACACTAACAACAGTAGCAATAATTAAAAGTTACCAGACTAATTAAAATGCCAAGTGTCTGACAATAAACAGTAATTATGCAACCTCCCAGCGGCTGAGCCACTGCAGAGTGGGTGGGTGGGGAGTGAGATCATGCGGAGATTCCCTACTGCAAACCTCCTCCTGACCAGGCACTGTCCCGGGAGCCAGGCTGTGGGCCGCTCTGGCACTTGTTCAAGCAGTCATGCATGGAGGTGTTAAAAAAAAAAAAAAAAAAAATATATATATATATATACACACACACACACACACACACACACACACATATATATATATATATGTATGTATATATATTTTTTAACACCTCCATGCATGACTGCTATATATATAGCCACTTTAAAGGAGAGCCAGCGCAGCCATCCCAGAGGAGCTGCCTTGCACATCTTATGCCTCAAACCTTCGGCATGTTAAAACAGGGCAAAGTACTAGTAAGCTTGCACTGGGCCTAAGCAACCTTGTTTCTCAAACAACTCTTTGCGAGGGTAATAAGAAAGCAGTTATTGTGACTGCGAGGCTGATGACTTCTGAGCTGAAAATTAAAAACATCGCTTTGAGTTAGTGTCACTGTGTCAGCACCAATGGCGATGTCTTCCTTCTGTGGGTGTGAGGGCTCCCCGCCCTCTCCCCATAAATACCCATTGCTTTGTCTCATAATCGGAACACTATTTGGCTTTGGCTTTCTGCCAGAGACAATGCTTCCCCCATAGCTACTCCTTTTTTTTTAGATCTCAAATAAAGGCCTGTTGCCTCTCACTCTGGCTTTCACTTTTAGGCTATCAGAGGAGAGAGGAGGAAATGTCATGTCTAGAAGCAGGAATGACCCAGGAAGGAGTCCTTAGAAGGTGTCTCTATTCTTAGAAATATTTTCTTCACTTCTCGCCGAGACTGTGATCATATGCTGAGTTTGCAGGATCCCCTCCCTCTGCTTCCCCCTCCCTCAGTGCTGCATTCTTTCCTGAGATGGTCAGTCAGGTGAGGCCACAAAAGACAAGGGAATCAGCAAAAATACACACAGGTTTATGACACTCCCCAGTTCTAGAGACAGGAGTACGCGGCGAGTCTCCTCCCTGTCCCCGTCCCTGCTCAGGGTCTCGCGGGGAAGCAGCAGGGAGGTCAGAAGACAGAGACAGGAGCTGGAGACCACTTCAGCCACGGCCTTTACTGGGGTTCCCAACTAAAAGGGAAGGCAGGGCTGGGGAGCAGTTTAGGGCGGGCTAGTTTGACTGACTGCAGAGCTTTGAGACTTCAGGGTGGGCCCTAGTTGTCTGGGCCCTGGTCCCAGATGATGAAGGCAGAGGAATATCACCGCCTGGGGTGTGCGGGCCCACAGAGGCGGGCTGGCTCTGGATGGGTAGTTTGCCCTCATGGGGGTGCTCCCCTGGGGGGCTTCTCCCCAGCCAGAACGTTTTTTCAAGATGTCACAACATCGTAATATACTGAAAATTAAAAAAAGATATTTAATATACTCTCCTATCCCCATCAAAATGCCATTCCTCCAGAAGGCAGAGTGAGGACAGGAAACAAAACTGTTAGAAATGCAATAGACATTTATACACAGCCTCCCTCTGAAGACGATTTGGGTGCATCATAATGACGTACCATAGCAGATGCATGAAACAGGCACCGAGCACAAAGAGGGCTTGCCTGTTTCCAGGGCTCTGCACCCCTACAGCTTCTCACCCAGCCAGGAGCCGGGGGCAGTGGGATGGGTGTCGGGGAAAGCGAAGGGGTAACAGGCAAAGGCATTGGTGAGGCGATAAATTCTAGGGGGATTGGCCAACTGTGCACGATTGGCACCTGCCTGGCAGAAGGCAGGGAGGTTTCCTGTGCCTCCTGTGGTTGCACATGACAATCTGCTCTGCTCCATGCGCTTCTAGTTCTAATCGCTGCTTTTTTGGGGTGGGTCATATTTCTTGGTTTTGGCTCACAGCCACATGTGAGAAGCAGTAGAGATGAGTCACTGTGAATTTTTTTTTCTTCTTGATTTTAGAAAGGAAGGAAGAGGGAGAGAGAAACACACATCGATTGCCTCCTACACGCCCCCTACTGGCGATTGAGCCTGGAAATATGGGCATGTGCCTTACCTGGTAATTGAACCTTTTGGTGCACAGGACAAGGCTCAACCAACTGAGCAACACAGGCCAGGGCTCAATGTGAACTTTAACCTGGAACAAAGGAGTGTAAAGTGCTCGCTCTGCTGATCTACACCTCGTCGCACACTGAATGAGCAGCCTGAATAATGGAGAGGAAGAGGGACCCAGGAAGACACGATGACTATGTAACTCACTCATTGCATAAATAGCAAAGGGGAATCTGCCTTCAGACTGTCCTGGCACAGGAACAGGTTGCTTTTGCTACACTCTTCCCTCTACTGGGAAGTGATAATCAGTCATAGTCTTGTAATAATCACTTGCCACATGACAAGTACTGTGTGAGCCCTCACTCATTCAGTTCTTACATCCTTGAAGTCAGTGTTATCACTATTATCCCATTTTACAGATGAGGAAACTGAGGCCCAGGGAGGTGACAGTTTGCTGCAGGCTACACAGATAGTAGCAGATGTGGTGTCATTATTTGTGCAGTCAGAAATGGACTCAGGTCAGCCTGACATGAAGATCTGAGTCAATCTCTGATGTCAGGGGTCTCACTTGCCTCCTTCCCTCCTTCTTTCCCTCCTGGTGGCTCCTGCTAGCAGTGAAACTTCTTACCCCAGGAGTTCTGGGACTGGAAGGCAGTTCTTTCTTGGCGACACTCGAGAACATGAGTGCTCTTGTTCAAAGACAACCAGAAGTGTTTTTACAAGAAGACAAGGATCATTTAATTCTGATGCCATTAAATTAATAAAACTCTCAGGGCTTGGCTAGTGACAACCTAATTAAACTTACAGAATGTGGTTCAATTATGTAACAAAGTGGGTTGACTTTCAGACAGATGAGTTCTGGATACACATCAGACGGTTAATCACTTGCCTGCCATATAAGGTAAACTGGGATTAAATATTTCATCACACAGAATCCTAAACACATTCCAACTCCCTGTTAGGGCCTTCTGAGGGCAGAGGTCATCTCACTCCGCTGCTGTGATTATTGATGAAGGTATGACTGCCACCTGCCAGTTACGATCTGGCCAACCTAGAATTGGCAGTGTGTGCTTGGTCTGGATGCTTCTTCTAGTCAGGCTAACAAATACCACCGAGAACTAACTGTGAGGTCCTGCCACTCCTTTGGAGAGCAATTTGGCAAAATTTAATACAATTGAAGGTACACACCTTATGAACCCAAAATCACCTGCTAGGTGTTGAACCTTGGAGAAACTTCCACACACGTGCACACTGAGATACATACAAGATTTGTTGCAGCCTTACTTGTCCTTGAGAGAAACAAGAAATATTTAAGTGGCCATGGGCAGGAAAATGAATAGTTACATTTTGGCATATTCGTACAGTGGAATCTTTTCCATTGTTAAAATGAGCGAATTAGAGCTTCCTGTATCAAAATGGATACATGGCAGAAAATAGTGAATAAAAATAGAAGAGGTAGAATGTCATTACAGTATGATGCCATCTATATAAATTATAACATACTATGATGACTACATTCCCTCACCTATAGTTAAAAACACCAAAGCATTATCATGGCTAATTAATGACCAAAATTATGATGATAGTTATCCTTTAGAAAGAATAAAATAGAAAGAATTGGAGAAGCACATATGGGTGATCTAAACTCTAAATATACCGATTTCTTTAAAACAATAAGGATTGAGGTAATGATGTAAAATATTGTTTTTAATGATGCTGGGTTATGAGTGTTTATTATTCTCTATGTTTTTTTTTATGATGCTTGAAATAGTTCATAATATATAAAGAACTTCCTGTAAGCTACTAGTGAGCATTAGGATGTTCAGTATAGTAAGAATAATACCTGCAAGGAAGGTTCATGCAGCCAGAAAAAATATATATAGCATATAAAACATCCTTCTAAGTGGCACCACAAGCAGCAGAGTTGGAATAATGACTTAGCATGAATGCTGTCTCTGATATGAGCAGACTTATATGACAACCTTTCTCTTGAACAAAATTTACTCCCAAAATAACTCACTTCCCTGAAATTTTCTCTTTATATATGTGACATACATAGGAGCTAGCATTTCAAAGCGAACAATATGGCCCTGGAAAGAAGTACAAAATGCTCAAACCCTTGGAGAGACAGCCTCCCTGGAGGGGGTGCCTGGCTGCAAACCTTTTCATTTCATTCCTGAGTTAGAATTAATTTGGCTGGTGATGTTATAAGAAGGAAAGAAAGCACAGGTGGCTCTGAGAACCTGCCAGGCATTTGATAGATTGAAATCTTGGCTTGAGTGTGTCACTATCCACAGCAGGTGACTGTGGCAGACTCCAATTGATAGCACCTGATCCATAGTTTTTTGCTCAGGTTTCTTCCCTAGCCACTTAAAAATTGCTTGAAACTACAGTATTTCAATTCACTTCATGTTTAGATGAATTTGGCAAAAGTCAGAAAAAAGTAGTAAATAGCTAAACAAATGGGAATAATTTAAGCAGTGATCATAAGCCTCCAGTGGGTAAGGACTAAGCTTTCATCTGTTCTCCAAAATATCCCACACCATTCAATAACCTCTCACAGATGCTGATTACCATAATTCCAAAAATACATTCAGTTCTTGCAGTGACAGAACTTTTCATGATGAAGAGAATCAGTCAAACTTACTTTCTTGATCTCTGGACCTACCTAGAATGCTTCGATACATGTTCAATACAGCATTCTTGTTATAGTGAGCAATGTAGGTTATTACTAATACTGATTATTAAAGACCTATTCTCCAACACAAATGAAGGCCAGGACACTGTACACAGAGGTTTAAAATTATATTGGTGGGATTTTTTACAAACAGTTTTTAACGAGGTATGTATTGTAGCAAACACCTCTGGCTCTTCATGTCACATCTCCATGGCCCTCGCATGATTTCCACTCAGCTTTGGTGCACAGCTCACTGAGCTCACTACTGTCACAGCCTCCCACCTTGAACACATGCTGCGTGTCTTTTCTTTTTGCTTCAGCATCTTGTTCAGTATTATGGGGACTCATCACAATGCAGAAGGCAAGTCAGAGGGATGCACTTCCTCAGTGAGCCCTCAATAAGTGCTAAGGCCGCCTGTGTTTCAGGGAGATGGTTCTGATGGCTATTTCACACTTAGGTGTGGCTTTATTTTTATTTAATACCAGTGGCCTGGTGTACAAAATTCGTGCACAGAGGGTCTCCCCTCCTCAGCGCAGCCTGTACCCTGTCCAATCTGGGACCCCTTCCTTCTCACAATCCAGGACTGCTGGCTCCTAATTGCTCACCTACCTGCCTGCTTGAATGCCCCTAACCACCTCTGCCTCCTGGCCTGATTGCCTCTAACTGTACCCCTGCTGGCCTGGTCACCCCCAACTACTCTCCTTTGCTGGCCTGGTTGCCCCTCACTGCCCCCCCCTCTACCAGCCTGGTCACTCCTCAGTACCCCTTCCCCCCCTGCACTGGCCTGGTCACCAACATCTGCACTCTCTGCCAGCCTGGATGCCCTTCACTAGCCCCCCTGCTGGCCTGGTTGCCCCATACAGCCTGCTGTTCAGTTGTTTGGCTGTCCCTCACTAACCTTTCTGCTGGCCTGGTTGCCCATGCAGCCTGCTGTTCCGTCGTTACTGTGAGGGTGTCCTTACCCATTTGCATATTACCCTTTTATTAGTATATAATAGATGGTTGCATTTTATATACCTCTGAGATTGTGGCTTGATATTCTTGGTCAATTTTAGAAAATTTTCAGAAAATTCTTCCCCTTTCTGTCTTCTTTCCTTCTGGATCCTATTTACACTGGTCCCCTTTGGCTGCCTTGTGAATATTTTATTCTGACTCACCTTTCAGTTCCTTAATTCTCTCCTCACCCTTCCTCAGCTCCTGTTTAAGTCACTCACTGACTTCTTAATTTGGATTCTTGTTCCTTTTTGTTTAGAATATCTCTGGTTCTTTCTTGATAGTTTCCAGTTCTTTAACTCTTTTTTTTTTAGCTCGTGAAACATTAATTATATCTGATAACATCTTCATTGGAATTACCTTTCTGTATATTTCTACTGTCCATTGTTTTTCTGGCATGTATTCTATTATTTTTGATTGAGTGCTTGACAGTGTATATGAAAATAAAACTAATTTGGTGCACCGGATGATGTTTCCTTTTTCTAAAGAGATGCTCATTGCTTTTGACAAATGGCTGGGGCAATAAACATCCTGGAACAATCTGATCCACTTGTGAAATTAATAAGATTTTAATCTGAGTTTCAGTTCCCAAGAATGCTGACCTCTTTCTGGTTCTCATTATTATGGGAGCGCAGCTGTTCAGGGATCTGGTCTTTGTAGACAGTGGACTCTGATTTTTGCTCACTATGTCTATGAGGTTGACAAAAGTTCTGCTCAGCTTCTAAGCTTCTCAATTTCTTCTTTGGAAATCAGCAGAAGCCCTTGGGGAAAATGCCCCCAATGTTAGGTTCATTAGCATGGGTTTTTATCATGGACATTATCTTTCTTACCTTGTTATTTCTTCAATGTATTCAAGAACATTAAGTATATTTCGTTTTCTTTCTTTAATTGTTTTGGATGGCAGACTTGGTACACATTACCTAGTCCTATTAGTCTACTAGGGCTTCCATAGACAAATACCTCAGATCATATGGCTTAAACAATATACATTTATTTTCAAATGGTTCTGAATTCCAAAATCAAAGAGCTTGCAGTCTGGAGTCTGTGAGGATGTGCTTCCTGGTTCATGGACATGATGTGAGGGGTGAAGGAGCTCTCTGGGGTCTCTTTTATAAGGGTACTAATCCCATTGTGAGGGCTCCCCTTAAGACTCAATCACCTCCTAAAGACTCCACTTCCAAACACCTTGGGGGTTAGTACTTAAACACATACATTGAAGGGAGGGGGCACAAATATTCAGTCGCTTGCAAGGATCAAGTCAGAAAACTCTTAGTCTCTTTAGAACCTTCACATTGCTCTACTGAATAGTGCTACCTACTCTTTCTTTCTTCTTCTTTTTTTAAAATATATTTTATTAATTTTTTTGCCCCTCTCCCTCCCTCCCATACATACGCTCCCTCCCCAGAGTTTTATGTCCATTGGTTGTACTTATATGCATGTATACAAGTCCTTTGGTTGATCTATTATCTCCTCCAGATCTCCCTCCCCTCCCACTGTAAATTGACAGTCAGGTTGTTGCTTTACTGTCTCTATATTTATCTTTTGGTTCATCTTTCTAACAACAGTAGCAATAACAGAAAACCCAGGATTCTCTATTATAAAAAGTCAAGACAAAAAAATACTCAAATTTTCTTTAGGAAGTCCATAAATAATTCACAAATTTGAATATTTAAAAAATAATTCTGCCTTTATGTAAATTAAGCAACTACTAAATGTCAAATTTATTCTTACATTGTTTATGATAGATTTATTTTTAGTAGTTGTTTTATTTCCCACAAAATTCATGCCAAAAAATGTGAAAATGCATTTTCCACTCAATTATATAGAAATAAAGTTTGTTTGACAATTTCTACATTTTCTATTTTCAAGAACAATTTATGCAGAAACCCAGACTCTTGTAAATTGTTAAAAATCATCCAAGTTATTTGTTTTATGAAGTCTTAGTGTGTATGGAAAATAGCCTTTAAAAGCTACCTTGCAGCTTGTAAAGGAAGAGTGCCAGGCCCACTCACAAAGCCTGCTCATTTGTGGCAAATGTGCTTTGCTAAAGGGTAATCTAAATTATTTTCCCAAGAAATGTTCAGGCTGGAAAACTAAAGAGGTTTACAGAGCTTGGAAATTAGTTGGTCCAAACATAACAATGGATATTCAAAAACTCTGAGAAGTGACAGTTCTGAAGAGCACCATACTGGAAAGCAATTAACGTAGAACAGAGTGCTAGCATCTCAAGAAGGAGACATAAAAACAAGAAAATGAGTGTTCCACTGCAGGTCCAGAGCCATGATGCTTGGGTATGTTTTTACCATGGAACCCTCTCTTCTTATGTGCTCTTACTTGGTATCCCAATATAGGAAGCACAAATAAAGCAGAATTTTTTTTCTCAGTTCCTCTCTCTTTTCCTTCCTTTCTTCATTCCTTCTTTTGTTTCTTTCATTCTAGAATAATTTGCCTTATATACTCATGATTCTAATATTCTCTTGATATTTCCACCCATTGGTAGCAGGATTCATGGGTGATTGGCAGGGTTTTATGTCAACCTCTCAGTCTCCAAATTATGTCTGCAACGTATTGTGTTGACACTATATCAAGCCAGTCATGCTCACCAGCAAGGCTCTGTGGTTGATCACCTACCTATGAATCAGGAGGTCATGGTTCGATTCCTGGTCAGGGCACATGCCAAGTTGCGGGCTTGATCCCCAGTGTGAGATGTGCAGGAGGCAGCCGACCAATGATTCCATACCACCATTGATGTTTCTCTTTCTATCTCCCTCTCCCTTCCTCTCTAAAATCTATAAAAAAATATATCCTTTTTAAAAAAACAAAAGACAGTCATGATTCACATGGGCATATAATTATTTACATACTCTGTTGTATGATGCTCATGCTTATCTTAAATTAACATACACACACACTCACCCTCTGGAGAAGAGCTATAAACTGCCTAATCAATTTCCTATTTAAATAGCTCAAAAAACAGAAATAGAAACAGAAGAAAAAGACTTACTCCATGAGACACCACAGTAATAACCACCACAGGCAAGATGTGCTTATGATGCCAAAATCAATAGGAAAGACTGTAAGAAGCAGGATGCCTCCATGGTCGCAAGTACCTGCCCCCCCAAATATTTATTAAATATTGTGGTAATTTTAGCATGTCTCCAAATTCCTGACACTCCTCAGTCAGTGTGAGCTCCTGACACATGCCCCTTGAGTGGGGGCCGTTCATTACTCTGAGTGAGTAGAATAAAAGGGAACAGCAGTGACTTCCCAATGGAGGAACCTGGCTTGAGTCAACTTCACCAACAATAAACTGAGTCACATTCTTTACCCAAATGCAGCGTGATGGGGAGGGCTCCTCACCTTTACAGGATTCTTCCCTAAATGAAGATAGCAGAACAACCCAAACTGAGGGAGATCCTACAAAACCCCTGAATGGCACTCCTGCAAACTCTCAAGGTCATCAAAAACAAGGGAAGTCTGATGAAAAGAGAAATGTCTATTGAATGCCATGTATTACCTGGGCTGGTCTCTGGAATATCAACAGAACATGAGTAGAAAACGATGAAGTCTTAAAGTCTGCCGTTTAGGGTTCTGTATAAATGTTGACTTCTTAGATTTGATAAATAGACTGTAGTTATGGAAAATTTTTAACATTATGAGGCAATGTGGTTTATCCATACAATGGAATATTATTGAACCTTAAGAAAGGAAAGAAATTCTGGCATGTTGTAACATGGATAAACCTTGACATTATGGTAAACCACTCACAAAAGGACAAATTCTGTATCATCCCATTCATTTGAGGAATCTAAAGTGGTCAAATTCACCCTAACTGGTTTGGCTCAGTGGATAGTGTCAGCCTGCAGACTGAAAGGTCCCAGGATCGATTCTGGTCAAGGGCATCTACTCTGGTTGCGGGCACATCCCCAATAGGAGGTGTGCAGGAGGCAGCTGATCAATGTTTCTCTCTCATTGAAGTTTCTGGCTCTCTATCCCTCTCCCATCCTTTCTGTAAAAAATCAATAAAATCTATTTTAAAAATAAAGTGGCCAAGTTCATGGACACAGAACATAGAATGGTTGTATCCAGAGGCAAGGGAAGGGCTGGGAGAGTTATTGTTTAATGAGTTCAAAATTTTGAGTTTTGCAAGATGAAAAAGTTCTAGATATCTTACAACCAAGTGCATTGAGTTAACTACTGGACTGTACACTTTAATATGGACTGTACACTTTAACACGATACATTTCACATTGCATTTTTACTCAAAGAAATATTATTTTTTAAAAGTCATCTCTTTTTCCCAAGGGACCAAACCAACTTTTAAAAGGAATAACCTAAATCTTTTTGCTTCTTCCCCACCAAAGTTGTCTATTGTATAAGATTCATAAATACAAATCTTAGAGACAGATTATTGCACGTTGCCAGTAGAGAAAATTGCACATCCTCTGCCTTGAATTCCTGTTGAGTTTTTTATATTCCATAATAATAAGAATAGCAAAAACTCTTTGTCTTCAGCTCTGCAGCTGCACATTGTGTCCGATGCTTTGGGGTTTGTTATTCTCCACAACAAAGCTGACGTCGCCTTCTTGTCAACAGACTGGTGCACCTGCATCACCTACAGCCCTAATGTCCCTACCAGATACTTCCTGTTTTTCATCTCTGCTCTATTGTCCTTTATCCCACTGTGGTCCATGCAGCTTTTCATCTTTAATCCCATTATTCAAGGAGTCCTAAATTCAATTGTGTTTTTCTTCTTTTTCATGGACGATACATAATATAATCCGGAATGCCAGCAGCTTTCATCTCTTCTAGGGAGGAAACTATGGGGATGCAGATTCAAGATAAAAAACAACCATACGTTTCTTAGATGTTCAGACAAAGTAACGCGTCCAAGGGACCAAAGTGTCTGTCGTTGGAAAATCTAACTCCAAAGTGGAAAACATTCAACCTTCCTGTTTTTTTGTCCAGGTATTTGAGTTTCTTGAATTGTTCCTTGGCCTCTCCTCAGGGATTCATGTTGGCATTCCCCCAAGTGCTCAGACTAGAACTTGGGGCGATCCTGGAGCCTTCACGTAGCCTTTTCTCTACTGTCAGTCATTTTGTCACTGATTCTATCAGCATGACCTTCTTGGTTCACTGGGGCATCCTTGTCACTATTTCCAGTGTCACCACCTGCTGTTAGTTACCCTAGGTTACAGACAACAGCCTCCTAACTAACCCAGTCTCATGTCCTCAGCAGCCCAAGCCAAAGCAAACCATTCTCCCTGGGGAGCTATAACATATAACAATCTTCCTAAAATTAAAATTGATCCTGTCAATATATATGTTTTTCCATTTCTTAAAATATTCAATGAGTTCCCTTTTCCTTTTAGCAGAACCAGCATGAGACACACAAGTGCCTCATTTAAACTGACAATCTGGCAAACCCTGAATATACTCTCTTTAAAACTTGTAGAACATTTAATTAATGAGAAAGAAACTGTGGTTATTAAACAAAGTTTATCTCCTGCCCTGTATACAATAAGGGATTTACGACTTGCATTGACTATTAACAAATAATCATCTTATGTAGAATTCTTTGGTTTTGCGGAGTTCCCACATTCACAAATCGTTTGTCACCTTTCTCTAGTGCCCTTTTTACATTTTATTTTTGTACTTGGCATGTCCTGCAGTTGTACTAGAAACCCAGAGCAAGGTGCCACAGAGAAGCTGCTCACACCTCCGTCTGCACGGGCAGAGGGTGGGTCAACTGTTTGTCCATTAACTGTTTGTCCCTCAAGGTGTTCAGCTGCTTCCCGAGCAGTTTCCCCAGGTTTCTAAAGTGGCAATGGCGGTCACCAGAATTAGTGCACAGCCTGTCTCCAGTTTTTCCACAGATTGGCTCCTGGAGTACTGGCCGTGCTGGCCCAGCCTGTAATCTGCCTCCAACCTGGAGAAGCTCAGACTCTTCAGCAGGGTCCTGGGTACCCCACACTGTCTTTCTCCCTCTCCCAGGTCTCCTGTGCTGTCTCCCTGGGCCCCCCTGAGCCTGGGGAGACATTCCTGCAGACCACACAGCCAACCTTTCTGGGCAGTAGAACAGGATGGAGGAGGAGACGGTGGGCCTGGTGGGCAAACATCACCTAGCTCGTTTCAGATCAAGTATGATGTCCATATGCTCATGTGTTCCCACAGGGCGGGAAAAGCTCTCTCCACGCTCATCCACCATTGCAACTATTAAAATGTGCTCCATTGTCAGCTCCTCCCTGAATGGTAAGTTCCTGGAAGGGAGGGGCTGCACTCTATGAATCCCTGTGCTAGCAGAGACAATGCCATCAGACTGAGGGCTGGGGTGATGGGAAAGTCTTGTCCATGAAGTGGACATTTCAGGAAAGTCTTAAAGGGAAATAATTATTTTCTCTAAAAAAACAAAGTTTGTGAAAAAAACCTTTATGAGCCCTTCTAAAAAAGTCACATAAGTAATTTGTGCATATAATCATTATTTTAGAGATTGTGTGTGTAGGATTTACAGACCTTAATATTTAAAATCTGTATAGAATACATATCACTTCTTTCTGTGATGCGTGTTCCTAATAAGTAAGTCCTATTTTTTTTCCTTATTTGAGTCTAGACTAGTTCATTTCCTGGCTTCTTCATGGTGTGTTCACATCACTTTATAGGATAAAATTAATTATGATTAAATTTGCTAAAAAAAAAAAGCTCATATTCTCTGGGCCAAATTAATTTAAGAAATATCTTTTGTTGAATTATGAATCATTTTCCCCTGAATCTGAAGGCAGCTCCTATGAGGAACCAGTGACAGGAGGCTTCCCAAGGTGGATCTGGAGACTGGGCAGCCAAAATTCAGGGCCTGCGTGGCAATTTCTGGATGAAAACACTGTCGTGGGTGAGGACAAGGCATATGGTGGTGCTCTCTGCTTGGCATCACTGAACTTCCAAGCACAGAAGGCAATTAGATTCTGCACGTTGTGCTGGGACGTGCTGCAGAGAGTCTGTGTGAGCTGGTGACACAGCTCCCGTGTCAGAGTGAATCTGTTATCATCCACTGAAGGACTGTAGGCATTTATCTTCTGAAAGCCACAGTTGGGAAGATAAAACTTTAGATCTAAGACATTTCTCCTGTATCCTCTTTTCTTCCAAAATTAAGGGAAATTCTCCCCAATGAGTTGGTGTTTTCACATCTATTTCTATCCCCTGGTCTCCTTTGCAGAGGTGGGACATATACCTGGTTACTTCTCAGATGAGTTTATTAATGTATGTTATTAATTGGTATATTAATGTATTTTATTTATAATAGTATGTTAATGGTAATATCAAGAGTAACATATTTTTAAGAGCCACATGCAAACATCTTCAGGAAGATAAGAGTTGTTTTTCAGAACACACACCACAAGAGACTCTCTAGGTGTCATTCGCATGCCATTTCTGCAGCTTGCATCCTGACAATGTTTCCACACCTACTGAAAAATGCACCATTTGCCCCTTGCCAAGCGTGTCCCATGTCTGAATCAGAAGATTATTTACTCATCAGATTAAGCAGCCCCATCGCTGCCAACACAATGGTGGATGCTGCCAAGGGCAGAGGGAGCAGAAATGCTGTTGGGGGTGACAGCTGAGAACACAGAGATGCAAGCCCCAGGCAGTGAGCCACAGTCCTCTCCAGGGAAATTGTAGAGGAGGCTGGAAGGACAGCTCTCCAGTGAAAGGGACACACCGCCTTGCTGGTCTCTAAGTTTTTGCTCACCTCCTGCTCTTAGGTCTGGCTCTGACTCGGGGGCTCCAGGGACCCTGCCCATGCTCTGTGCTTGGCTGCCTGTGGGGAGACTCCTGTCCTCTGTCATCAGCCCCAGGTGGAACAGGCTGACTGGATTTTGATTTAGGGAGGGACACAGTCCCAGAGGCTGTGAGAGCTCTGCTGAGACATTTGGTACAAGTTGCAGAAGACTTTGATTCCAGCAAAAAGTGGATTCTCAGAATAAGCTACCAAAATATTTTCTCCAAAGTGTTATTTAAAAGACATTAGTAGCAACAGCTGGTTTGGCTCAGTGGATAGAGCATTGGCCTGCGGACTTAAGAGTCCCAGGTTTGATTCTGGTCAAGGGCACATGCTCAGGTTGTGGGCTCGATCCCCAGAGGGGGTTAGGGGGTGTGCAGGAGGCAGCCGATAGATCAATGATTCTCTCTCATCATTAATGTTTCTATCTCTCTCTACCTCTCCCCTCCTCTCTGAAATCATTAAGAATATATTAAGAAAAAGGACATTAGTAAATAATGCCCAATGTCAAGGGATTGCACCATGAAACCACCTCATGGGGCTTCAGATGTGATGGTCCCAGTTGATTTCAGAACATCCATTACCATGACTTCTAAAAATAAAAGTCACCTATACATGTTTTCAAAACAAATATAAAGTTTTATTGTGATATGTATTTAAGGTGTAAAATTTGATATTTTGATATATGCTGTGAAATGATTACTACTCCCAAGGTAATTAACACATCCACCAACTCCCATAACAACATTTTTAAAGTGTGTGTGTGTGTGTGGTGAGAACACTTAAGATCTACTGTCTTAGAAAGTTTCAACTGTACAATACACTATTGTTAACTATAGACACCATAATCCAAAAATTTATTCATCTGATAACAAAATTTGTATCTTTTGACCTATATCTCCCACTTTCCTGTTCCCCAGTCCCTGGTACCATAGTTCTACCATTTGCTTCTGTGAATTCAGCTTTTTTAGATCCTCATATAAGTGAGTCACAGAATATTTGTCTTTGTCTGGCTTATTTCAATTATCATAATGTCCTTCAAATTCATCCCTGTCACAAATAATAGAATGTTTTTTTTTTTTTTTAACTTTTGAGAAACTTTGAGCCTGTCCGGAGTGGCTCAGCTGGTTGGGGCAATGTTCCATGCACCAAAAGATTGCTGACTGAATTCCTGGTCAGGGCACAGATGGAAGGCAACCACTGACATTTCTTTCTCACATCAATGTTTCTCCCTCCCTTCCTCATTCTAAGCATATAACCTCGGATGAGGACTAAAAATAAAAGAGAAACTTTGAGATAATGAAATGAGAGACTTGGGGGGAGGGAGAGAAATAATTATTTGATCCAATTAGCTTTTATAGATAGTATCAGTATCCTTCAGTTGGCTCTTCACATGTACTGTTTTGTAATGTGACTAAATCTTATACTTCATATTTGGAAATCTTTAGAAAGAAAGAGGAGTTCTAACAATAATTTTGTACAGTCTCAGGTACTCTTGACTCATCTTTCTCCCATGATGTGAAGGTACAGGATTGCACTTCAAGTTCAAAACCAGGATACTGACTGGCAGTGCTGGGAACCAGACCATGCAGACCTTATTTTTTTCACACGTGTGCGTGTGTGTGTGTGTGTGTGTGTGTGTGTGTGTGTGTGTGGTTTCATGCAGTCTAATTCTGTGAATAGACTTTTGCAACCATCACAATAAAAATGCGGAGATGCCCATTGACACAGAGGAGCCCCCTTGTGCTGCCCGTTTATACCTCATCCAGTTTGCTGTGTATATCATGAATTTATTCCTCTTTATTGCCAAATAGCATTCCATTCTAGGAGAGACCACAGTTATGTAACTGTTATCATCATGACTAACAACTTAATATTAATAATAGGAAAAGAGCAAAGGGGAGGCCATCTGGGCCGCTTCACCAGGAAGCTACAGCTTCATGCCCCCAGGGAACCTCTAGTCCAGTCCCTGCAGATCACTGGGGAAGGGGTCAAACAAAGGGGAGGTGGGCACATGCACAGTGAAGTTGGGGTGACATGGGGAAGGCATTTGCCTGTAAAACATAATTATCTAAGGGGGGTGAAGCCACATGCATGCATGGGGAATCTTTAAAGATTAATAGGTTAAGCTTCTGGTTATAATGCCTAGAGAGTTCTCTCTCTTGCTCCTTGAACTGCACTCACCTGCCATGTGACTGTAAGCAGCTGCATGGCCCATGGCCATGTGGATTCCACATGCAATGGACTAGAGCTGGGAACACAAGTTAAGTTAGCCAAATGCTGTACTGGACCTTATTATGGAGTGAAGACACTGGGAAATGGCCTTAATACAAAATTGGACTTTTTCCATGTCAGGACAGAGGGAAAGGGGACATTGGAAACCCAGGGGTTTAAATCCATGGAAATAAAGATTACTCATCTTCCCATGCAAGTCTTGGTGGTACTGTTGACATTAACCCATTTATTAATTAACAGGAAAAGGGCAAAAATAAGGCCAGATAATATAGGCATATTTTAGCTGAAGTTTAACATTCTTTAGGTGTGCTCCCCACAGATCTTGGGGGAAAGGGCTGGGCAAAGAAATATTAGATGCATGCCCAGTAAGGTCTAAATGACAAAGGCAAGGTGATTTCTTGTCAGTCACACCTGGGAGCAGGTCATTGGCCAGAATAGGTGTGCTCACTGCCAGGACCCAAAATTTGAGATACAGAAGCTCTTGAACAAAGGCAGGTCCCTCTCTCGGCCCTTGTGCTCTCTTGGGACTCCCATTGCAGGGGTGTGCTCTCACACACTACACTTGCCCACATGGCCTACAGCCCTTGCACCCCACACAGTGGACTAATGGTCTGAGACTAGCCTGATGCTACATCAGACTCAAGTTCACCAGAGAACAGGAACTTTGGACACTGGCTTTGCTTCTAGCTCTGCTGCAACCCCAGCTGCACCTTTTCCAAAACTGGATTAAGGTATATGGGACTTTTGAAATTGAGGGATATAACTTCACACAGATAAAAATCACTCCCTCTCCCATGTGAGTGATTTTAAAGACTTAGAAAATTCTCAGGATATCATAAGAACCCCACCTCCACTAGTAATGGAGAAAATCCACTTGCTCAATTCTTTGATAACATCCGGGAATTCCTTTCTTTGTGACTTTGTAAGAACTCCACTTCCACTGGCAATAGGTGGGGACACAGAGGGCACCCCACTGATAACAATTTTCACCACTGAGGGAAAGTAGGATTGTGTCCAGTTTTTTTGCTGTTATGAAGGAAGCAGCTTTGAGCAACCATGGGCAGCTTTTTGTACATATCAATCTTTATTTCTCTGGGATAAATGCCCAAGAGTCCATTGCTGGATTATTGGGGATGTTAGTGTATATTTGTGTTATATGAAACTGCCATATCCTATGCATTCCCACCAGCACTGAATAAGAAAGCTACATCCTTCCCAGAATTTGGCATCATGATTCTGAGGGGACAAAGTTTGGCACCCCGAAATAGGCCTTTTGGGATATTGATTTTAAGCTGCTTATCTATCTATCTATCTATCTATCTATCTATCTATCTATCTATCATCTATCTATCTATCTATAAAAGGCTAAGCAACTGTCTGAACAACCAACCATCCCACTGGCCAGGAGGTATGATGTGCACTGACCACCAGGGGGCAGATGCTCAATGCAGGAGCTGCCGAGCTACAGCAACTTTGCAGAGTGCCCTCTTGCACTCCGGGACCCCTTGGGGAATGTCAGAGAGCCATTTTCGGCCCCATCCCTATAGGCCAGGCTGAGGCACCCCACCTGCTGAAGGGACCACACTCACCCTGCAGATGCCCTTTGAGCCACAGCGCTGCCCCAGGTGTGGCAGGCCAGGGAGGGACTGCAGGAGGTTGGCTACAGAGCATGTCCAGCCATCTCATCCAGTCCTGCCCCACCTGCCACCTTCTAATTAATTTCAATGTGCATGAATCCGTGCATTGGGCCACTAGTAAAGAAATAAAAGACTCAGAAAGAACCTTTGGCCCTCTCCTTTATCTGTCTAAAGGAATACAGACCTGTTTCAAGCATATTCACCTAAGCATATGTGGATTGTGTGTGGTAGACAAGGAGAAATCTTGTAAAGCCTGTTTCTGGACCCTCCTTTGTGCCCCATTGTTTGGGTGGTCACACAATAATGTGTTTATCACATTTACTCTTTCTCATCTACCTGTGAATTGCCTGCTTTCCCTTTAAAATTTCAGGCCCCTGCCTTTCTCCCTTTTGTCCAGAATGCCTCCTGGGGTTTCACATTCTTATGGAACACATATATGTACACATGTAATAAATTTTGGACATTTCCTCTTATTAATTTGATGACTACACAACCAGAATAATTTAGACAGGTGGGAAAAAATTTTTTTATTCCAACAACTCCTTTTTTTATTTTAAGTATCCTACTGGGTCTAGTAATAATTAATGTCGTTTTTAAACATTCGTTTAAAATCTTGCTTGGCGTTGACTTGTATTGACATAACCTTCAAACACGTGGTATCTACAGTACGTGTGAAGTGCAATTAAAAAGTTTTGCTTGAAAAAGTTTGTGTTTGGTTTGGTTTTTGTTGCAAAACTAGGGCTAAGAAGATGGCGGATGAAGAGCATATTCGGCACTGCATGCTTTACGAGTTTCAATTAGGAAGAAAAGCAAGTGAGGCTGAAAAAAACATCTGTAGTGCTCTTGGTCAAGATGCAGTTAGCGCCAGAAAATGCCAGCGTTGGTTTGAGAAATTTCGCGAGGGAAATTTTTCGTTAGATGACAAGAGTGGTCGAGGCCGTGTGTCCAATTTTGATCAAGAAGCTCTTCAAGCTCTTTTGGTGCAAAATCCTTAAATTACCCAATAAGAGCTTGCGACAACTTTAAATTGTTCACAAAAAACAATTTTCAATCAATTGCGTGCACTTGGCAAAGTCCAAAAGTTTGGAAAATGGGTTCCTCATGAGTTGACCGACAACAACCGTAATCAAAGAGTCACAATTTGCAGTTCGCTCCTCTCTCGTCAAAACCGTTTGCTGTTTTTAGAGCAAATTGTTACTGGAGATGAAAAATGGGTGCTGTATGTTAATTTGAAAAGGTGGCCTCAATGGTTGGACAAAAATGAGGCTCTGCAGCCCACGCCAAAACCTGACTTGCATGCGAAAAAAGTGATGTTGTGTGTTTGGTGGAATTTTAAAGGAATTCTTCATTATGAACTTTTACCATCTAACCAAACCATTACAAGTGCAGTGTATAGTGCCCAATTGGAAAGGTTAGCCCAAGCTTTAAGAGAAAAGAACCCGCGCTGATTAATTGGAAGGGCGTAATTCTTCACCACGATAACGCAGGACCGCATACTGCAAGAATCACTGCTGAAAAACTGCGCCAGTTGGAATGGGAAGTTCTCCCTCAACCTGCATATTCTCCTGATATTGCCCCTTCCGATTATCATTTGTTTCGTTCTTTGCAAAACTTTTTTCTTGGAAAAAAATTTAATAATGAAGAATGCCTCAAAAATGCATTGACCGAATTTTTTGCATCAAAATCACAAGAATTTTACAACAGAGGGATTAAAATGCTTCCTGAGAGTTGGGCACAAGTAGTAGAAAACAACGGCAACTATATTGTTGATTAAATTTTGTTGTATTGTTTAAATAAATTCGATTTAAAAAAGTATTAGAAAACGACATTAATTATTACTAGACCTAATAGGTGTATAGTAATATTTCACTGTGTTTTAATTTGCACATCCCAAATGGCCAATGGTGTTGAGCATCCTTTCACATGTCTTTTTGTCACCAGTACTTTCTCCCTGGTGAATGTCTGTCTGTTCATGTTTTTGCCCATTTCCTAAATGAGCTGGTTTTTTTTTTCTGTAAAGATTTGAGAGTTCTTTACATATTAAAAACCCAAGTCTTCTCTCAGATATGTGACTTATCAATAGTATCTCCCAGTCTGTAGTTCATCCTTTCATTCTCTTAAGAATTTTCACAGAACAAAAGTTTTTAATTCTGATATAATCTACTTTATTATTATCTTTTTCTTTTCTTGGTTCATCCTATTTTCTTCTTAGTCTTACATTTACTTTTAAATCTAGGATCCAATTTGAATTACATTTTTTTATAGTGTGAGGTTCACGCTAAGATTGTTGTTCTCTCTCTCTTTCCCAACATAATCTTTACAAATTATCGTAAAAAACATACAATTTACCATCTTAACCATTTTTAAGTGTATAGATCAGTGGCATTGAGTACATTCATGATGTTGTGCAACTATCACCAATCAGAATCAATCTCTGAAAGTTTTTCATCTTTTCAAACTGAACTCCGTAACCATGAAACAAGCACTTCTCATTTTCTCCACCTCCTAGCTGCTCATCTCCATTTTCTGTCTCTTAAGAACTTGATTTCTCCAAGCACTTTACATGAGTGTAGTCACACGGTATTTGTTTGTTGTGACTGTCTTATTTCACTTGGCATAATGTCCTCAAGTTTCATCCATGTGGTACCACGTGTCATGTAGCATTTTTTTTTAAGACAGAATAACAATCCACGGTATGTACAGAGCACATTTTGTTTATACAAAAGAATTATTTAAAATATTTTTTTATTGATTTTAGAGAGAGGTAGAGAGATAGAAGCTTCGATGAAAGAGAAAAGTCGACTGGCTGCCTCCTGCCTATTCCCTACTGGGAATCTAGCCTGCGACCCTAGCATGCGCCCTGGCTTGGAATCTATCCATCAACCTCTTGGTGCATGGGACAATGTTCAACCAAATGAGCGATACTGCCTGGGCATATTCAAAAGAATTTAAAGCAGGATCTGGAGGAGTTATTTGCACACCCATGTTCATAGCATTATTCACAATTGCCAAGAATTGAAACCAACAAAAAATGTCCAGTTTTTTGAAAAACTGTTCTTCCATCATTAAATTGTCTTTTCTTCTTTGGCAAAAATATGTTTGGTGTATTTGTGTGGGACTATTTCTGACTTCTCTATTCTATTCCATTGGCCTGCCCAACAATATGTTGCCTCGATCATGTTAGCTATTTATTGAGTCTTAAAATCAAGTAATTGGCCATGGACAGTAGACAAATGTTACAAAATAGGCTCTTCCTTCATCCCTCTGTCCTTTCCTTTCTTCTTTTCTGCTTCTTTTTCCTTTCCTCTCCTCCCTCCCTCTCTCTTTCCTTTTTCTTTCATTTTTTATTTTTTTTGGAGGGCACTGTTAAAGAATGGGTGAGGGACTGAATTTAGGAATGTCCCTTTGGTATTGCCAAAGACCTGATTTCAACTTATATTTACATTGGAAGTGGAAATGTATTAAAAGCATTTACAATCAGAAAAAGGACAAACTGGTCCTAGTAAAGTTGTATTCATAATTATCATTCACCTCCTCTTTAAATAAAATCTTAATCATAGTCCTATCGATTGCCAAATATAATCTTGTTGGCTAAAATTAGGTATTTTAATTATTTACACATGTTAAACTATTTGGCCATTTGGGTAGTAATTTTGATCCAAAAGGGGAGTTTGGAAATTGAGAGTCACTCATTCAATCAGAGAAGGTCTAAGTAGAACAGGGCAGCGTGGGACAATCTTAGGATTTGGAATCAGCTCACCTCATATCTGAACTCATATTTTTTTTGGGGGGGGATTGGTTAGTCCTCACCTGAGGATTTCCCCCCCCCCCCCATTGATTTTTAGAAAGTGTGGAAGGGAGTGGGACACACACACACACACACACACATACACACACACACACACACACACACACACACACACACAGAGAAACATCTATGTGAGAGAGACATATCAGTTGGTTGCCTCCTGTACCAGCTGGGGCTAGGGATTGAGCCCACAACTGAGGTATGTTCCCTTGACTAGAATCAAACCCAGGATTCTTCAGTGTTCGTGCTGATGCTCTATCCAGTGAGCAAAACTGGCTAGAGCTGAACTCAGCTTTTGATGCTTCTTTTGTCTTTCACTTTAATAAATCTCTCTATTCCCTTTTATCAGTCTTTTTATTACTACAGTATAAATGCTATCACTTTGAAATATGTTAACAGTTTTTAAAACATGGAAAAACAAAACACAAACAGATTATTCTAAGTTCTTAATTTGAAGGTTCAGAGAAAGCAACAACTGACATTTTCATGAATCCTCCTCTCTGTCTTTTCCCACGCCAGGATATAACTATTGAACTGTCTTCTTTATCCTTTGTTGCTCTTCCCACCACCAGAAATATTTTGTCACTGACTCACATTTTGTCAATATTTTCCTTTGTCATAAAATAATATTGGAGACTTAATAATAGTTGCAAATAGGTGAAATAATAGGCAAAAGCCAGAAACAGTAACAAAAAAACAAACAACCCAATAAACAAATACTTCCCACATGTCTGAAAATAAAATAAGATGATGTTGAGTTAAAATGGCAAGTAATTATCATGGCTGTGATTATGTTGAGGACACAAAAACACCTGGATTAACATTATAAAAAGGGAGGGTGGAACTAGGAGAAGCCCTAGAATCTTTGTTTTAAAGTGATTATTATGATGGATAATTTTTCATGATGAAGCTGATGGAACCAGTCTGTCTTGTATGCTTCTAATACAATTCAGCCTGGGGAGCAGAGGAGGATCTGGACAGCCTTTCAAGGTCCCTCTAAACCTGTGGTTCTGTGATTAGTTTGAATAATTGATGCTCTAAATTGTAATTATTTTTCCCCTTCAGGGTAGACTATGCATAAAGGCAGTTGTGGAGATATATTGTTCAAACACTCCAGGGAGTCATTGAGATGCTGATATTTCCTCCTTAGATCCGCTGTGAGTTACTGTTTGTGTAGAAACAACTTTGCTTCAGGTCACATCATCTGACATCCATGACAGCCTGCCATAACTAATCAATAGTGCTGTTCTTGTTCTTCCTCTTCTTTTTCCTATTTATTGATTTATTTATTTATTCATTTATTATTATTCTTTTTCTTAAGAAACAATGGATTATGGAGAAAAATTTATTTCCATCCTCAATTGGATGTTCCTTGGTAATTTGCATGCTGTATTAAAATTCTGCAGTCTCTTGTCATTATTGTAGTAATCTAGCAAAATAATACCTGCAGAGAATTGCTTCCCTGGATACAGGTAAGGACTTGCACAGACTCCATGACTATGAACGGAGTCATAGACTGATGAGGACAGAGGTAGAGAGAAGCTGACCTGGAATTCTCCCACTGGGATGTGACCAGCCACAGAAACTGCCCTTAGAAGTCACCCCATGCCCAGTTCCTGACCTCTCTCTGCCACAAGCACAGCCCATCACTCGCGGTCAGTGTTCTCACTCATTTTCCTCAATCTTCGCTCTATTTATAGTTGAGAACACTCCACTTCCCCCAGGTTGAAATACATTAGTTGTTATGGAAACGTGATGTCCCCTGCAGATGGAATCTGATGTCATCTACAATTGCAGAGCACAATGGTGGGAACCCAATGTCCTGGCTGGAGAGATACCCGAAGGGCCAGAATGGGAATGAGGACACGATGCGCAGCACAACTGCTGGGAAGGGGCTGCAGAGCTCCTGGACCAGGCGTTTCAGAAACAGAACTGAAACCCACCCACAGTGAGATAAAGGTCACTCCGTGGCCTTGAAACCTCCAGTAATGTCTAGCGGCTCTCTCTTATCTTTCAGGAAATGAACAATGGTTTTATAGATGACAGTTATAATATCTACATTTATGTATTGTCTTTTAAAAAATTTTTAACTCTCACCTGAGGACATTTTCCCATTGATTTTTAGAGAATGGAAAAGAGAGGGAAAGACGCAGAGAGAAAAAAATCGATGCCAGCCTGTTTGCTCCCAAATGGCCCTCTCTGCCAGCCTGGTCACTCCTAATTTACCCGCCCCTGCTGGCCTAGTCACCCCTCACTGCCTCCCCTCCCCCGCTAGTCTAGTTGCCCCCAACTGCCCCCTGCCAGCCTGGTCACCCCTTACTACACCCCTCTCCCCCACTCTGCCAGCCTGGTTTTCCCCCAACTTCCTCTTCCCCTATTGGCCTGGTAATCCCACACAGCCTGCTGTTCAGTCATTTGCTCATCCCTCACTAGTCCCTCACTAACCCTCCTGCTGACCTTTGCTCCATGCAGGTGTTCAGTTGTCCATCCAGTTGTTTAAGTTGTGACGGCCCCTGGCTTTTTATATATTAGGATAGTAATGTGCTATCCTATTCTGTATTTATTTTTTGTTCCTCAATATTTAACAATATATCATATAACCATCAGATTATTATACTCTCTCCCATTTTGGGAGCCTGAGTCTATAATATTTTACAGCATAGAAGGCAAAGATGTTTCCTTCTGATTGTTAGTATGGATCTAAATCCAAAAGAGACACTCACTTTCTGTGGATTAATTGGAAATAACTTCCCCGTAACTGTAACCAGCCTTGACTCTCCGTATTGCTCAGGACAAGGGAAAGAGCATGGGGAGGAGTAGAATGGTAATGGTGGATGCTTATTTAGCAATTTCTCTGTGCCAGAAACTATACAAAGTGCTTTACACAAAGTGTCCCAATTTAATGTTTACAAATGCATTCTAAGGGAGGGCACCCATTTTTAAAGTGGGAAAACTGGGTTTTTAAACAGTTACCAATATAGGGAGCCAGTATCCAGTCTGTCTGATTCCTGTGTCCATCTCTTGGGCCCTACCTCACATGTGGCCTTTCCCCACATTACTTCATCCAGTTCTACACACAGGCAAACAACCCCAGAAAAAAAATGCCCTCCTGCCAATTTTCCCTTCTTTCCAGGTACTTAGTCTGTTTTATTTTTGGCCTCTGTTCATTTCTGAAACCTGGAGATTAACCCCCACCTAGCTGACTTGCAGGTCAATGGACTCAAGTCAAAAGCTGCCTCAAGTAGCATTCTTTCTTCCCTCTCTCTCTCTCTCTCTCTCTCTCTCTCTCTCTCTCTCTCTCTCTCTCTCTTTCTTTCTCTTCAAACTTCTTCCTTTATAGAATTCTTGTCAAAGTACCAAGGTGATATTTCAACAACATAGGAAAACATGTGGTATAAATCTAATAACTGAATAAAATTCAGCCATTTAACCCACAATTTTGCTTCTCTGAGGTATTCCTGCTACACAGTTCACTTTCAGTTAGTGCCTATAATTGCAACAATATCAGCTGACATTCTTGGAAATAAAAATAAAAAATATATAAACTCTTACTTTGGTCTGCAGGGAAGAAGCACATGCTCTGCCTGCCAGTCTAACTGAGAAAGTCTGTTATCAGATCTGACTCTTATTGGAGTTGAGTGTAATTGTGTCTCTGGTTGGGATGTAGCATGTGAAGATGTGATTAGAGCAAGTCATTATTCTGTGAATTAATGACATAGGAGGAAGGGAGACAATGACCTGTTCTCTGGATAAAGGACAGAATAGAACCTGCTCAGAGATGACCCCAGTGTACTGTAATGGCCTATTTGCATACAAAGGTATTTAATGGATGTGCCATTTCAATCAAATATGTCATAAATAAATTAGTTGGTTAAATAGATAACTTAAATATAAACCCAATAAAGGTTAATGATTTTTTTCTTTTCTAAAAGGCCACTATAAAATAAATCAGAGGCTTATCAGGTGATCACTTTGTAAGCTATATAAATATCAACTCACTATGTTGTACATCGGAAACTAATATGTCAATTCTAACTGAAAAGATACATGTTTATAAATCATCTGAAAAAGCAAGTTGGTCTAATCTTACTTTATTTGGCCATCAGGATAGGGAAATTCTTGCGGACAGAGCTGTTTACAAGGCTATCAAACCATTTTGTAGAAGAGCAGGTTTGGAAGCTGAGCCACCTTCTAGATTCCTGCCCTCTGTAACTGTCCCACCCACAGGAACTCTCTTCACCAACAGCTACATAATAGAAGTGGGTGGAGAGGAGGGCCCCTGATTTGCTTCAGGAAAAACAAAATAATTCTTAAGTTCACCCCTACCTTTTGGTAAGGAAATAAACATTTATAAATAATTAAAATAAATGTTTATCTGGAATTGATCCACCTTAAAAAAGTAATAAGCATTATAAAAAGATGAAGAGATGAGAAGTACAGATTGGCAGCTACAAAACAGTCATGCATAGGAAATATGTTCAATAATATTGTGATAACTGTGTGTGGTACCAGATGGGTACTGAGAATATCAGGGGGGGAATGCTTTGTAAAGCATATGATTGTCTAACCACTTTGTGTACACCTGAAACTAATATAGGATAATATTGATTGTAAAAAAAAAAAAAATAAAGGAAATGTTTTTTCACGCATTTAAAAATAGATGATGTATGTCAAATTAATATGGGATTTATGTTCTACTGGATACATTTAAAAGACTGGTACAATATTTCATTTCTAGCCACATACTATTTATAAAAAAGAATAGCATCATCTCTAATATGCTAATTAGACCAGATGTCATTCTGGACGTCCTTCCCAACAAAGCCACGGCCAGAGGGAAGCCAGCCCAGATCCCAGGTCCATGCAGGTGGCTGAAGGAGGGAAGCAGCCTGGATCCTGGTGCTGGAGGGAACCCAGTGCTGGCAGCTGGGGGAAAGAAGCTACTCTTGCACAAATTTTTGTGCATAGGGCCTCTAGTACATTAATAAAGCTTCAGTTTTTTACTAGTAGTTAGTAAGGGTCATAGAAGAAGAAATGGGGGATCTTTCAGCTTGAAGAAGGTGCAGATCCTGAGATTGTACAAGACAGACCTGGGCTACACATGGACTGTGTTCTAAGAAAGAAACTGGGATCATGGAACATGTGCTCTCTCCTTCCAGCTCCATTTCCTGTAGACTCAGCCTCCTGATCGCTCCCGCTCCCTTCCTTTCAGAGGGTCACGGTGTCCAACTTTATTTGGCTCATTGACAAAACAATTTTCCAAGGTAGATTTTTGTATTTAAAAAATGAAAGTGTTAGGACCAGGAATTGAGGATAGCATGTTGCTCGTTAATCAGCTTTTCCCAACGGTGTGGCAGCGTGATGAGGAGTGCAGAGTTTGGACATGAAAGGAACTGGATTCAAGTACTGCTTCATCATCGAAGGTCTGTGAGCTGCTGGTGGTAGGCCCCTCACTCACCTGTTTCCAATCAGTTTCTGCATTTGAGATGAAACATAAGAGGAGAGTGGTTGACAATATTCACTGTTCAGAAATCCTCTTGAGATTAAATGCAGTGTAGGTGGAAAGGGGGCACAGAAATTGTGGCTTCACAGTGCTCAGTACATGAGAACTGCCTTCACTGCTCCAACCCCACAGCTTAGCAATACGGACCAGAAGTGTAGAATGGCATGTGAAATGCAGAAAAATCACAGTGCCAAAGAATCAAAGAATGCCTTATTTACAAGAACCTTAGAAGTAAAGTCATCCACAGGAACCGTCTAAGTCAGGAGCAGGTCTGGCTTCCCGGAGCATCTTGCAGGCCCCGGGCTTGGTGCGTGGCTCTTTTCCTACAATCTGGAGATGCTTAACACCTTTTGAACAAGGGAACCCCCATTTCACTTCGTATTGGGCCCTATGGACTATATAGCCCATATTTGCAAGGCAAAATAGTGTTTATGGGGGTGAGATCGTAGCTACCTTCACTCTTAGCCCTGGAATCTGATTTTGAGATGCATGGCTCCAGTTGAGGGGTCAGAGTTAGCAAATTGCACGGATATAGTTATACTAAAAAAAAGTATTCATTGTTGATGTGAAATTGAAATGCAACTGAGCAATCTGTATTTTATCAGGCAACCCTACTCTAGGCCATCCCATCATTTTATTATCCCAGGAAATGGAGTGTATCAGGTATTAGCAGTGTGCCAGATACCATGGTAAGTGGTCTGTGTGTACCAGCTCATTCATAGCTGTTAACACACGCATCCAGTAAGTGTTATCATCATGCTGTTCAAAGAAACTGAGGCACAAACAGGCAATTCCATGAAGAACCCATGAGAAGTAAGAGAAGTTGCCAGGTGTCTGGCCACAAAATCCGGCTCTTCCATCTCAGGGGCTGATGAGGAAGTTTGCAGAGAAGATGGATTTGGACAGGAGCTTACTCAGAACTCACAGTCACTTCCAGGCTCCGTTGGGTCTGACTTAATAATCCAGAACCAGTCAAAAAGACAGATAAGATAGTTCACTTATTGTTGCCACTGGTTTTGTGAAAACAGTGTTTTCTAAGAATAAGAATCCATGCACAGGGTGAGTCACTCTCACACTAGTTTAGTCATCTCCCTGTAGGCAGAAATTATTGCATGTAGCAGAAGGTTGAGATTAAATTCCTTCAAGCACTTCTGAAATATTATAGGTTCAGGAAAATCCCAAGCTTTTCATGCCAGTGCCTTTTTTACTTTGAGGATGAAAGCTGCATGCAGTTAGAAAGAAACATTATTCACATATTCCAATGTCATGTCCACTTAATGCATCAATATGTCAGTTTGTCAGCTGATGTTTGTGTAATATTCAGAGCTCTTTTGCTGCAAAACACACAAAACATTCTTCTTGTATATTTTGTGGTGCAAAATATTTATTTTAATTTCCTAAAAAGTGAATACATTATTTTTTATCTATTTCTGCTGAAGCTTTGCAAACTGTAAGTTGCAGTTTCACATTATCTGGCATGTTGTGACTGTGCCCAGGTGTTTTAGGGGCACCTGGCTGAGGAGCTCCCCTATCCTACCCATGAGTGGATGTGGGTCTTGCCCCACTCTCCCTGACCTAGTGCTTTCTAAATTGCCCATGGCTTTTGCTTTTGTGTCTTTGCTCATGCTGATATATTCTTCAGTTCCACCCAACATCTGTATAGATGTACTTCCTATTTAAAGATTAATTTAAATATTAATTTTTTTCTGCTTTGAAAATATTTATTGAACCAGTTAATCAGTCAATTGGTCTATCAATTAAAACAGGAAAAAGAACAGGGTAAGGCAGAAATATTCACTATTCCCTTAAGGAGAAACAACATTAACAAACCTCAATACATCAACAACCTTACATGGATATAAATAAATAAAGGAATGGCTCATGATCTTACAATGTCAGAACTCACCAAATCACCCACATAAGACTTTTTAAAAAACCAAAAAAGCAGAGCTTTTTTTGCACAAAATTAAATGCCATTTGAAAAATAAAAACTTTCTTCTCAACTACAGCTTTAGCTTAGATACTTTTTTTCTCCCCATGAAAAGCCTCAAGAAATAGCACAGAGTTTGAGAATTTAACTTCTAAGAAATATTTATTCTATGACAGAAGCAAAAAAAATATTCCCAAAGGACATACCAGTTTGGGAAAGAAGTTTCTATAAACATATAATGTAACAACCAAGAATAGGCCAGGGATTACAATCTTTAATCTAAAATGTATTTGTGTTTTTTAGCTTTAAAAAAATAGCTCTAAAGAATGAGTAAATTCCCTGAAATCACTTTAGGAAATCTCTAGGCTATCTTAAATAATTGCTCCAGTATTAATGTTTTACTATTACTATTAATAAGGTAGAGAGGTTGTATTATTAGTTATATTCTTTCAAATGAAGATATTGAGTTATTTATTGGGACAACCAGGGTCATTCAGTGAATAAGTAATTAAGATAAAAGACAAAGCTAATTCTTTTGAGACCAATTAAAGTATGGGTTTCTAATAATGACTCTTGGAATTTACTTGATATTTTATACATTTTAAAGTATTATAAGATGGTTAAAGCATTAAAAAATTTACATGACAGATTGGTGGTCTTATGTTTTCGTGAGTTTAATTGGATATTTGTTACTATTGTTTAAATATTTGTAAAGATGTGCAAATATTTAGAAGGGTAGTTTGCTATTTGAGGGATATTAATTGTTTAATAAATGATAATATTAATAAATTGATTATCATAAAATGCATCACAAATAGATTCTGCCTCATAGGTTCTAGCTGAATCTGCTCAGCTAACAAACATGTCATGTAGGTATAAAATTGTGGATTAGTCAGAAGACACAATGTGGCAGGGAGTGGAGTCTGAGTTAGACTGAGCCAAATATGGAAATGTTATTATAACAGATTTTTGAAATTTTGTTTATTATGGAAAATTGCCATTTCAAGGAAGATTTATAAATGTTTTACACAATGGAGTGTAGAAGTCTAGTTAGCTTGGGAAAGGCTGGATGCTCTGTCTTTTTTTTGGGCCACACAAGGCTCTTCATATTCCAGGTGCTGAGATATCCTGCATGGGGACTATTAAACAGAAATGCAATAGGAAATCACAAATGCCTTAGGTTTTTCTTTTAATCACATTGAAAAAAGAATAAAATGAACAGGTAAAATAAATTTGAATAATATATCTAACCCAGTATATCCAAAATCTTATCATCTTATCATATATAATCAATATAAATGTATTAATGGGCTATCTTACTTTTTTTTTGTCTTTGTGCATCTCATTTCAGAATGTCCACATTCACAAGTGGTCCTTTATTGAAGAGACTGGTTCAGTACTGTTTAGTGTCTACCATTTCTTATCTATGTATGATGTTAGCAATCTCCTCCATTCCCAGCACAAACATCTGATTTCATCTGGAAAATTACTAACATTTCTCTGGACCCTCCTGTACACTGAAGTCATCTGTAGGAAGGCCAACAAATGCTGGGCTGATGTATGAAATTAAAAATTTATTTTCTAATCAATGTGACATCTTCTTATAGTCCCTTTTATTATTGAAGCATAAGTTCTTTTTCTAAAACACTTGGTGATCTCAAGCTACCTTCAGTCATCTCAGAGTCCCCAGGGATGATATTTCCCCCCCACCCCCACCATCAAATTTCCTTGCTCCTTGAGGCCCCACCTCAACCCAGCTTGGGCTACTGAGAATACGGAGCAGAGGCACCTGAGCCCACAGCGGCAGGGACAAGGTGGTTCTTTGTCCAGGACCTGGTCCAGGATTTCCATTCCAGCTCAGCCCAGAACCTGCTGAAGGCAGCCCGCTGGGGCCCTGGGCCCTGCACTGTGGGTGCAAGGAGGCCACAGGCAGCCTGATGTTCATCTTCATGTAGGAGGTGAAGCCTGGCACCAAAGAGCAGACCTATGTGGCCAAAGTTGCCTTCAAGCACCTCAAAACTCTCAGGTACCCCAAAATTCTGGCCTACATCAATGGCCTGGAGACAGACAAATGCCTCTATATAGTGACAGATGCCTCCACGTAGTGACAGTGGCCCCAAGGAGCTGAAGCTCTCCTGGGAGCTGCAACAGATTATGAACGCCCTCAGCTTCCTCATCAATGACTGTCCCTGCCGCTGCGGGCTCATTCACAACAATGTATATATGGCTGCTGTGTTTCTGGGCTGTGCCGGCTAGTGGAAGCTTGGGAGCCTGGACTACATGTACTCACCCAGGGCCATGGCTGGCGGGCAACCCTCTGCAAGGAGATCTCCAAGCCTGAGCAGTATGACCCTCCAGAGTTGTCTGATGTCAGTGGCAAAACCATCAGAGAGAAATAGTCAGCTAACATGTGGCACTTGGGCTGCCTCATCTGGGAAGTCTTTAATGGGCCCCTACCTAGGGCCACCCCATGGGAAGATCTCCAAATCGCTGGTGCCCCATTATTGTGACCTGGTTGGAGCCTCCAAGATTCATCCCAACCTAGCCCGCTTCCTGCAGAACTGCCAGGCACCTGGTGGATTTATGAATAACCACTTTGTGAAGACCAACCTGTTCCTGAAAGAGATTCAGATAAAAGAGCTGGCTGAGAAGCAAAAGTTCTTCCAAGAGTTGAGCCAGAGCCTAGACTGGTTCCGAGAGATTTCTGTGGCACAAGGTGCTGCCCCAGCTGCTGACTGCCTTTGAGTTTGGGAATGGAGGGGCTGTGGTCCTCACCCCTCTCTTCAAGAGGGCAAGTTTCTCAGTGATGAGGAGTATCAGCAGGTCATCCCTGTCAGGGTCAAGATGTTCTCATCCACTGATTGGGCCATCTACCTCCACCCCCTGCAGCAGATGGAGCAGTTCATCCAATACTTTCATGAGGCAACAGTCAATACCCAGATCTTTCCCTGAGTTGTGCATGGCTTCTGGGACACCAACCCTGCCAACTGGGAGTAGATAGTCAAGTCCATGCTGCTCTTGGCCCTGAAGCTGAACGAGGCCAAACTCAGTGTGGAGCTGATGAAGCACTTAACTTGACTGCAGGCCCAGGATGAGCAGGGCCCCATTGCTGCTCCATCACCATCTGTCTGGGGAAAAATCGGCTGCTTCCTCAGTGCCAGTACAAGATACAGGGTCCTCACCCTCACCTTCAGCTGGGCCACTAAGGACCCATTTGCACCATCTCGGATTACTGGCGTTTTGGGCTTTGCTGCCACCCACAAACTCTACTCAATGACTGTACCCACAAAATCCTGCCTGTGCTTTGTGGCCTCACTGTGGATCCCAAAAGATCTGTGCAGGACCAGGCCTTCAAGGCCATTTGAAGTTTCCTTTCCAAACTGGAGTCTGTGTCAGAGGACCCTTCCCAACTGGTCAAAGTGGAGAAGAATGTCCATGTTGCCTCCAGCCCTGGAATTGGAGGAGCCACATCCAGCTTGGGCAGGATGGACCGTGACAGGGGTCTCCTTGCTCACCTCCAAGCTGTTCCATGCACACCCCAAAGCTGCCCCCAGTGAGCCCAAATTCTCCCAAATACCCATGCTTGAGGGACTTCCTACCCTGGCTTCCAGCCCTGCCTCTCCCACACCCATTACCTCAGGAGACTAGGAGGCATAAGAGGAAGGCAAGAACATAGCAGAGGTCAGCAGTGCTGCCAACAGATGGGATGACAAAGATTGGGGCAGCTCAGGGCAGGAGACCAGAAGGACAACTTCTGTATTAGCCCAGAAGGACAACTAGAGTATTGGGAGCCAAAACCAGCCACACTGGGCAGACCAGCAACCCTGACTACAAATCTCCTGAGTCAGACTGGAGCAGTTGGAAAGTTGAAGGCTCGTGGGAGAAGGTTTGGCAGGAGCCAGGTCCTTAGGAGACACTCAGTGAGGGCACCCTGCTGACCAGCAAGTATAACTGGGGTGGACCAGAGCCCAGTGACAAAGATGACCCCCTTGCTGACCTGATTCGTGGAGTGAGGACAACTGGGATGGCCTGGAGACCAGCAGGTGAAGGCTGAGCTGGCCTGGAAGAAGCAGGAAGAGTGATGGCGAGAGGTGGATGCCAAACGTGCTGAGCAGAAGGACACCAAGGGCCTTGTGAAGCTGGGGATCCGTAAGACTGAGCTGCTGGTGTGGGTGCTTCCCAGTAACAGAGAACAACCCCATAGATGTATTTATTGCACATACCATGCCAGCCCGACCAGCCCGGCCAGGCACATCTCACATGTACATATCCAGTCACAATAAATTCTATTCCACACAGACACACACACACACACACACACACACACACACACACACACACATACACACACACAGACTCTAAATAAATAAATAAACAATTCTTACTCTTCATAATTCTCTGCTGGGTGAACTTGAGTGACAATGGGAGGACAAGACCTCTGTTCAAGTGCTCTTTCATATTTTATTTTCCTTGACTAGGCCTAGGCCCTTCAGAGGATACATCCATAGTGAAATGTGGGTGCCTTGGGGGAACCAAGCGGGAAAGAGGTTTGGTTGGGTGTTGCTACTTTCCAGGTGTTAGGCTGGTCAGCTCCATCCCTCTGTGGTCAAGGCCACCTCTTGGTGGAGAGATGTGCACCCCAAATCTCTTTCACTGGTTTATATGCTATTAGCAAGACACCCCAAAAAGCAATGAGCTGCTTTCTAAATGGGATTAATTCATTGTAACTTAAACATGTCAGGGAGAGAGCCACTTTGGAGATTCAGAAATTAAGGGCTTACTGAGAGATGTCAGAGAAGAAGCCTCTCATGTGAGAGCTCTGCCAATTATCTGAAGCTTCTTTTAAAAAAAATGTTCTTTGGCCTGGAAGACATGCAATGAAGCTGCTAAACCAGCAGATTCAGAAAAAGCAGAATGCAGGAAATTGATTTGAACCTCAGAGACACAGCTTCTAAGGTGGTGACGAGGTCAAGGGGATCACTGAGAAATAGGATTTCTCAGAACTGCTAATGATCCTGATTCGGTCATTTTCTGCTTAAAAAGGCACTTTGACCTTCTACAAACCCAAATATATGCTTCCTGATGGAAGGTGGCTCCACGCATAACCTACCGAAGATTAGATTTATTAGGGAAACTCTGGTAGACCCCTAAACCTAGCAGGAGAGGCAATGCTGCTATTATTAATTGAGTAAATAATCTCTTTTATATGGCACTATGCAAACCTGTATATAGTGCATAAATTACACAAAAAGAGTTTTAGCATGGTTAATAAAAAGACTGAATAAAAAGTGCTAAAGTAGGTCCTTTTATTTATTTTTCCTTTAAAAATGAAATGGCATTTTACTTAATAGCATTAATCAAACTGTATTAAAACTTAAAAAAAAACAAACCAAAACTATTTTCAACTGTGGGGAGACCTAAGCACCTGGGGTGTGAATCCAGGTTAGGATGGTCCTGAGATGAAGGGGTTTCCTTGGGATATACATTTGTTTTTCAGGGTTCTCTTCTACCTAACACATTCCAGACGGATCACAAGAATTCTCTCTTCATATTATCAATACACAGTGTTTTACAAAGTATCATATTTTAAAAATATATTATCTTGTAGGAACATGTAATAAATAACTTCAAAGTGCAATGGGTATTTAATTTTAAAGCATGCCTTTAACATTTATGTAAAACATTTTTTGTACTTGTTCAGTAGAAACTTATCTGGTCACTGGGTAAAGCTAGCAATGAAACTACTAGCCCACAAAGGGTTAAGATGAGTCTAAATAGGAAAGAGTGTTCAAATGATTTGGGGTTTTATTTTTTTCACGATGGTCAATGTCTGTGAAATTGATCAAAAAGAAAACACAGTTCATTGAAACTGTCTCGATGTCAGACACCCAGAGTTTGATTTCCAGTACGGATAATAACTAGTTGTGCTACTTTGGAGAAGTCCCTTAGCTTCTCTCAGCTTCACCTATAAAATGAACACAAGTATTTACCACTCCTAGTTATGGAGAGAATAAAATGAGGTAGCAGATGCAAACCTCCAGGCACCTAGCTGACAGCTGGTCAAACATATAAACACATGCTATGATAAACCACTCAGAGTACTAATGTAGCAACTGCATGGTAGGACCAAGAGTTCAAATGTCATCCATGGGTTGATGACCACAACAGCCTCATCAAAAAATTAAAGTATGACAAATGTACAATAAGCACATGAAAGGATGCTCAATATCACTAAGCCTTAGGAAAATGCAAATCACTAGCACAATGAGATATCACCTCATACTGATTAGGATGTCTAGTATATTTTTTTTAAAAAGTTGTTGGTGAGAAGGTAGAGAAATACAAACCCTTGTGTGCTGGGGTGAGAATGTAAAATGGTGCAGCTGCTGTGGTAAATAGGATGGTGGTTCCTCAAAAAATAAAACATAGAACTATCATATAGAACTACCATATAAGAAATTTCACTTCTGGGTATTTAACCAAAATAACTGAAAGTAGGGACTTGAACAGATATTTTACACCCATCTCATAGCAGCATTGTTCTAACAGCAAAAAAGTAGAAGCAACCCAAGTGTACTGTGGTTGGCAGGGGCTAGAGGAGGGGAGAGTGAGAAGTTAATGTTTAATAGGGACAGAGTTTCCCTTTGGGGAGATGAAAAAGTTCTGGAGATGGACGAAGGTGATGGCTGCACAACAATGTGAAGGGATACTTGAAAGTCGTTAAGATGGTAAATTGTGTTATGTATCTGTTACTACAATTAAAAATATATATATATAACGTGATAAAGTCTTTTCATGTTGCAGAGTAGTCAGGTAGTGATAAGCTTCTTTTTTTTCCTCCTATTTTCTCAGTGACAATCAATTTCTTCACTTACACGTTTGCTCATTTATTCGTTTGGTCCTAAGAGTTTTGTTGAACTCCTTTAGTACATCAGCTACTGTGGATGGCAAAGGATAAAGAAATAAATGCAGCCTCGTGTGGCTCCTTGAAGGAAGAGTATCCCAGGAATAGATATACAGAGGATCATGTAACAAGTGTAACTCACAAAAAAAGCTTTTGTAAGATACTGAAAGAATATAAAGAACAAGAAACATGGGGACGAGAAAAGAAAAGTAACAGCAAGTAAAAGAAGACTATTTTATTATACATAAACTCAGTGGGTGACTATAGGCATCTCCTTCCCCCCACTATTTTAAAAATAGAAAAGACTAGATTTATGTTATCATTTCTGCCATTTAGTTCAATTTTTCCTATTATAAAAGAATCATTGAATTGCTGAGAATGCTCAAGGTAATTTAACATACTCCCTTCACTATTTTGCACATAAAGAAACTGAGGTAGAGTAAAAGGTCCAGGTCCAGCTATAAAATTAGTATTTAGAATACACATTTTTTCAAAAGTGCCTGTGTTTTTTTTTTTTTTTTTTTTTTTTTTTTTTTTTAGAATACCATACTACCTTTTCCAAGGCAGCCAGAAAAGTACCAGTAAGAACCAGAAATGATCCAGTTCTTACTGACATCACATGATCTCACATTTATATAGCACTATCTTAACTTTTCAAATGATCATTGATAGCCGTAAGGTATGCATTTACTTCTGAGAGGGCCAATGATTTCATTCTGGTTAGAAAAGTCATGATCTACGCTGCTGACATGAATATCAGGTCCACTTACTTGAATGTAAGTCTGTTCATTTACTTATTAGTCATTCATTTAATAATAACACACACCGGGAGTTAGGTGCCGTTAAATACAGTGGGAACACAATAACGAAAGGACACACATAATTCAGCAGTCCCTTCTGCTTCTGTAATAAAGTGTTCCCTACCATCTTTAACAGGTGTCAGAATAATTTTTTTGGACAAGACTCAAGTAGAATTTCACAAGCAGTTAAGTGCTTAAGTGTTCTTGATATATTACCCAACAATATTTAATTCTTCTACAGGTTTTATTTCCTTTTTGGAGCCTTCTAGATTAAAAATTGACCAGTATCATTATGTGAGATGCGGGCCTTAGGAAGCAGAGAAGATCCTATGGGGGGAGAAGCTGATAACTTTAGTTGAGGACAAAATGAATTTGGATTTCCAGCAGCATGGCCTCTGGGAATACTAGCAGGTATTTGAAAGTTTGAGTGGAATTAAAAGGGAAGTCAACATGAGAAGTGGAGATTGGAGAGTGCCTGCAGAGCCCAGAGTTGAAGCGTTGTGGGTTTATGCCTCCTGTTAAGACAGCCAGGATGCCCCTGTGGTCCGACAAACTGCAGTGGGCACATGTACCCTGGGGACTGTGGGGCATCTCAACAAAGGGGTGTTAGGGAGCACTCAGAGGATGGAGCTTATACAGGTGGTTTGGGGGATGGTCAAGGATGCGGGTGTCCACTTTGGACTAAGGCAGGATAACTCTATGACTGGGTATCTTTATAAATCTTTTTTAGATGTAGAGCAGAATGCAGCAGGACTAAAACTATAATTAGAATAGAAGAATCCTATTGGTCTGAGTAATGGGATGTTTGGTCATTTTTGCAGCTTGTACAATGTTCATAATTTGTGTTCAGAAATAATTACACTAAGGTTTTATTGGTGTCTTGATTTATCCAGGTCTCAGAGTGGCCTTGATAGATATTGACATTCAGTTTTCATGGGGAGAACACCCAGGCTTATCTGGACGTCCTGACTGGTCCAGGATGGCAGGGCAAGATTTCTTTTTCAGGAGGAAGGAGAGAGAAGGTTCAAGAAAGCATCTTGGCACCCCCCTGCCCTCCTAGCTTGTAATTTGGACAGTGACAAAGAAAGTAAAAGTGGAATGAGAAAAACCCGGAAAATGCAACATCAGCTTTCTCTGTTTCACACTTTAAAACACACATACTCCGGTATTGGGAAACAACAAATAAAACAGTATAGTCATGTGGTGTAACTTAGAATTGCCATCCAGAAAAATGGGTGTCATGCAGAAAACTGTTCACTTCATTTATTATATTTACTTGGAGTAGGTTATAGTCAGGCACTGACTGACTAAGCCCCATAGTTTGTTCACAGTTTGATTTGTTATCAAGACTTCTGCATCATTCTTTAGAACTTGCACCTCTCTTTCAATATAATTTTTCCATTTGTCTGTGACGATTTTTCTGGATCCTTCCTGACCTGCTTGGTTCTTGCTAGGCTAGATTTTAACATTCTTGCCTCTTGCTCAGACTCACAGGGATGTTGTGAACGTGGGATAAATGGACCTCTGCGCTTTGCTTTCAAGAACAACTTCCCAGACTTGGTTTTCTCAGACCAGATTTGTCAAGTTCCTACAAGTGCCATGGTTACTGCTCCTTTCTTTCCCAGCGGATTCTGCCTATTTGCATGGGATGGGAATCTGCCTCCTAACCCCAGATTGCTCAGTTTCCTCATTGAATGTGAGTTTCTTTTCATATTGACCCACACCTTCCATTGTATGGGCCACTGCGTTCTGCACCCTCCATCTGGGCACCTCGGGGATTTGAATGTGCTTCTCCTCTCAGTCCTCCTGAGATACAATGCCCAGGATGTCCCCTGGCACAAAGCTCCCTGGGGAATGTGAGAAACTCCGACATCCCTCAGCCTCCCTCGGTCTGCCGCAAAATCCCCACGACTCCCCAGAATGAACTCAGCGACGTGGAAGTACGGGGAGAACAACCTGGCACAGAGCTGGCTGCAGCCTTCTTGGCTGAGTCCCATCTGCCTTTCCGGGCCATTTTCCCCTGGGAAAAGCCCTGGTAGGGAGTGTGCAACGTGTGGGTGTTTTCCAGTCAGGACTTTGCACCGATTGCTTTGATGGCTCCATTCGTTATGCTCATGTTGCTGTAGCATTTCAAGTGTGAAGACAGTGAGCACGGTGTAGCCATAAAGGAACTATTGTTGCCACATTTCTTTAGACCAGTAAGGAGGCCTGCAGACCGCTGGTAGACTGCCAGCAACAAGTCCGCAAAGCTCCTCCCTCTGCTGGGATCTGAGACATAAAAGCCCAGAACTGCGAGTGGCCAGGAGCCATCCTCAGCCCTGTAGGAAGATTGCTTTGCAGATTAGGAATCAAATCTGAGCAGTTTATGAGCCTGAGAGATGTCCACGGGGCCACTGTCATTTAAATAAGGTCTTTCAAGCGGTGCTTTGTGAGCTGAGCCCCTGAACCCTTTGCAACTTTTCCTCCCTGGCTTGATGCAGACACGCTCGGTGGAGCATATGTGGATGTTTCCCGCTACACCAGAATTACACGTGATCTGTCAGCAGCTGACACTGTTAATAAAGGATTTACACATATCATGAAAATGCCTACATACTGGCGAAATGCATGTCAATCGGTGAAATTAATGTTGCAGCAAGATCGTTTGGAACTTTTATTTGAGCTCATCTAAGGGGTAATTTGGCCCTTAAATAAAAAACATATGGGTGGTAGAGATCCCAAGTGCTTTAAATCAGCAGAGATTTGGCAGTCCTGTGGATTTTAGTGTGTGTGACACAAGCAAAGTTCATTAGATCTGGGGCCAACCCTGTACCTGACGTCAGCAGAGTAATTAATCTTAAGCATTCCCTGAGCCAACAACTGACAGTGCGCTCTTAATCCACAGCTGTGTCCTCCCTTTCACCTGGGCCGCTGTGACTTTTACTACTTCCTAAAATGCCAGCTTCCAAGTTTACTTTCCTCAAGTCTTCTGGTTGGAAAGGTCAAAAGCAGATCCAGAAAGTGAAAAAAAAGTGTCCACTTTATGTGTGGGGAATGTATTGATACGCCTATGAATCCATATTAACAAAGACATACACTCCATTCTGATACGGTTGGATGCTTATTTTATGAAGTAATATATTCCTGAAGATAAATAGGTCTATTATACAAGTTTGGCATAATTAAATGGAAACCTTATAATTACTGGGTAATATGTTATTTGTTATTTTTAAATCATCACCCAAGGTTATTTTCCCATTGATTTTCAGAGTGAGTGGAAGAGAAGGGGAAAGACAGAGAGAAATACTGAAATATCGATGTGAGAGAAACATTTCGATTGGTTGCTTCTTGAATGCGCCCTGACCAGGGCCTGGGCCAGGGAGGAGTCTGCAACTGAAGTATGTGCTCTTGACCAGAATTGAACCTGGGACACTCCAGTCCACTGAGCCAAACCAGCTAGGGCGCTAATGTGTTATCAGATAAATGAAGTTGTGAGATCAAAAGCAGTGAAATAGAGTGAACTACAGCTTCTTCCTTGATAATCCAATGATTTTTTTTCCAACTTCCGTTACATGTTTGGGTTTTCCTTTTCATGTACTATAGTTACAGGTAAATTTTATTCCCAGAATACCAGTATTTGAGAGAATCTCAATGGACACCAAGTGAAAAGAAGATTACTTGACATTTAAAGTTGGGAAACTCAGGTTGAAAAATCTATTTTTAGTAGCTAAGCCCTGTAAAATATGGTATACTAATCCATGTTAAAATTTCAAAAAGCAGAAAATGTCTCTTCAATTAAAAACATATTCTGTAAATGTAGTGCTCTACTCTTGCCTTTCATTTTACCAATAGGTTCTGCTGTAGTAATATAAGTTTTAAAATAAGATTTTGGTAAGGAATCTAAGTGAATATAATTATGCAATGTTACAGTCTTTTCTAAACCATAGAAACTTTTTACCAGGCCAAAAAAATTATCATCACAGTATATTTAAGCAAAAATTAATTTAAATTACAATTTATATTATTACATTCTTCATAGATATAGCAAAAAAAAATAACAGAAATGTTTTGTGAAAATTCTTTAGAGCAAGTTTATGGAAGCATTATTTTTTTTTAATTATGAAAACAACTGTACCACATTATCCAAATAATGATAGAGCTTTATATCACCACCTCCAAGGATTCTGACTTAACTTTTTTTTTTTTTTTTTTAATCAGGAAGAATATGTTATAGTTATCTTAAAATTTTCAACTTTATGTCTTATAAATTCATTTTTCTTTAAGGCAGAATCTTAGAACTTTCATTGGAAGTAAACTGTTTGGAAGAAAAAAAAAAAAGCATTGCTCTTTGAATCCATGACTTGTTCATTCTTTTATTATCTGAAATGATTTGAGAAAAAAAAAAAAAGAAAATGTTCCTTTCTGTTAACCTTGGTTGATCATAAGTTTTTTGTTCCAAATTCTTACAGTGATCCCCTGCTGTCACTGGTATTTTTAGAAAGGCAATAAGGAGGAAGCAAGAAAGAAGGAACGATTGGAAGGGACTATAGAGACCATCTACTCCAACACCTTTAATGGACCCAAAAAAGAAACCATGAGTGCAAAAGGTAAGTGAACTTTGGAAGGGCAATGGGGAGAGCAGCATAGGAAGGCAACCATTTGAAAGCTGGAGCTCCATGATCCTGGACCTGGTTGTATATCTACTGTGTGAGCTTGGGCACAGTGCTTCCTTGGCCTGCTCCATTTCTTACCTGTGTAATGAGCACCATGACCTACTCATAAATGTTCTGTGAGCAGTAAGTGAGATGAGATTGTACACAGGAGGGTACTGAAGGGGACTAAAGCTTGCCACACTAAAGCTGCCTTTTGGAATATTGATTTTAAACTTATTATTAAGAAACAAAATAATCAGAAAGAACATTTGACCTTATCCCTTTCTGACCAAGACATTCAGATAGAAAAACCCACTCCAGGAAGGAAATCTCAGGATGGTCACATTAGCCTAATTTGAATAAAATGTGGTAGACAGGAAGGCGCCAAGCATTGGCCTGGTAGTTAGATCACCTCCTGGATCACATTGAAGCAAAAATTTGCCAGCTGCATATGTTCTGCTCTTCCTCAAATACCTGTTTCCTTTATAATCCTTTCATTGCCCCCATTTTTTTTCTTTGTTCAAAATGAGATGTATGCCCAATTTTATTTCACTGTCTTTGAGATTTTCATGCTTATTCTCTGTGTGTATATATTAAAATTTGATTTTGTCCAGTTTATCTGTCTTTGCTAATTTGATTTTTAGCCCAGCTAGAACAACTTAGGTGAGAAAAAAGGTATTCTTTTTTTTTAGCCCCCACATTCCAGAATAGTCCCTCCCCTGCCTTGGATAAAAAACTTCATGGATGATTAATTTTCTTATATAAAATGACATAATATTTGCATATAACCTATGCACATTCTCCATATATTTTAAATCATCTCTCTAGATGATTATATTGTAATACCTGATACAATGCAAATGGTATGTAAATAGTTGTTACACTTTGTTATTTAGGGATCAACTTTCTGAAATTAAAGAAAAAATTCAATTGGTCAAATCTGCAGATACAGAACCTGTGTAGATGGACACCAACTGTGTATGATGTCTGTTGCTGACTGTTTCCTCTCTTAGGAGAGAAAAACGTGTGAGCTTAGGAAAGAGGGGATGAAAATAAAGCACAGAACAACTGAAAATAGCCTTTTCCTAGCCTCTTGGACCCTTCAAACACCCCCACACTCTACCTCAGATCTGAATTTAAGAGTGCTCAAAAGTGAATTGAGTGAGCAGAGTCTCACCCATGGCAACTCCAAGTCGCCATTTACCCCATTCATTGCTGACATGGAAAGGAGCTTAGACAGCAGATGATTTTTCTGGGACCACTGATTTTCCTGGGGCCAGGTTGATGCTTCCAGTCATAGAGTAAAAGAGTCACTGTCTGAATTTCCTCCTTTTAGAGGAAAAATTGGCCTTTTCCTGGGGAGTCTAACATGGGCTCACACCCCATGTGGAGCTGGCATATACCCCATCTCAGAACTTAGAGTGTGATTCCTGTTGAAATGTAATGTGTCTACCTGTCTTTAAAGTCCTAAACCTGGTTCTTGTCCCACTCATGTGAAATCATTTTGCTCAAAACTCCAACAGGAGCCTGCACCTCTCATCCTCCTCTACTAAGCTTATGTCAGAGCCTGGAGCTTCTGATGTCCCTGTTACCAATGTTGAACCATTTTCTCTAATTCTCATTATTCTAGACTCCATGCATAGCCACTTCTTGAAACCTTCAACAACTCCATTCCAAATGATTTCCCTCATTCCATGTAGGCTGTGCATTTCTCTTATGCACAGTTTAGCATCACCTAAGGAAATATTCAGGGGTTGGTGACTCCAAAGAAAACCAGAAGGCATCTTATTCATTCCTCTATTGTCCGCTATTACTCCATCCATTTTACTCAGAGCATCTGATAAATGCAATGAGTACTGTATAGTTCTAGAATGTCAAAGGATCTCACATTACCTATTGCAGGGGAGTGAGACTGAAACTGAAAAAGACACACTGACATTGAAAAGTGATTAGATGTTTCCTGTTTCTTGAGCATATAAAATATTGTAGACTTAATAAATATTTGACTAGAAAAGAAAAAAAATGAATGGATAAATAAATGGTGTAAGACCTGTGCCTAGGTATTCTAACTAATTATTTAAATACAGTCTTTGTCTCCAGAAATTTGCCATATGAAGGGGAAGATAAACTATGCAATTTTCTCTAGCATTCTAAGACACAATAGCCACCATATCCAAAATAATCTGTGAGTTGACAGAAGGGAAAAACTAATTATGAAAAGGCTTCATAAAGAAGACAGGATATGAGTCCATTTTGAAGGAGTTCAAAGATGGAGATAATCTTGAAGAAAATTCCAGAAGAACACTGTGAGATGACACAGTACTTGATTGAGCTAAGCCACGGATGGCTGGGAATGTGTTAAACACTGGTTTATGTTTTACTTGTTTTTCTGTGCTCATCCTCATCCCAGTGCCCTGTGTGTCAGCATTACTGTAGCAGTGCTCAGCTCTATGTAGATGGGTGTGCTCTGAAAAGGTAGGGATTTGGCTATTAGAGCGTTTGGCAGAGGTGGAAAGTGAGTCTCATAGGTTGAGGGAAGTTCTTAGATAATTGTCTCAAGAATACAAGGCATGATAGAATGGTGAATGGGGCACAGTATCAGTTAGCTCAGGCTTCTGGGGGATATCAGAACCCCCAACCAGGTCGTTTGTAAAAAATAAATTTATTTCTGGAGGCTGGAAGTCTGAGGTCAAGTCACCTTCAGATTCAGATTTGGAGAGAGCCTACTTCCTGGTTCATAGACAGTCATGTTTTCATTGTGCCTTCAGGTGGCAGAAAGAGTTACAGAGCCCATTTGGGGTCTCTTTTATAAGAACATCTATCCCATTAGCGGAGCTTCACCCTCATGACCTTATCACCTCTCATAGTCGTCACCTTCTAACAGTATCAATCTCGGGTTAGGTGTTAGCATTACGCATTTGGAGGAATGAAAACACTGAGTCCATAGCAAGCAGCTTTGCAATGTGTACTTCATTGTGTCTGACTTCTTAAGCTCCTGGTTTCTTGAGCTCCTCTTATAAACCATGTGCTGGCAATAGAGGGCTGGAAAACATAGTTAACATGCTTCCTTTCATAGAACTTATACTCAAACACATTGTTATGTGATTTAACAGCAAATACTCAGAGCATCTGATAAATGCAATGAGTACTGTATAGTTCTAGAATGTCAAAGGATCTCACATTACCTGTTGCAGGGGAGTGAGAATGAAACTGAAAAAGAAAAATAGGTTGACATTCAGGTAACTCTACTGAGCCATCAATCCTGTTGGAGGGGTGTAGGTCCTGCCAACTTAGGTGAGCTCACCAAAGTTATGTGCATGTAGGTACATGATGTGGCACCGCACTTATTACATTTGCTTCTTCAGCATGTTTCTAGCTAAAATGGACTTTGGAGAACAAATGTTTGATGTTCATATGATTAGACGCTCAGGAAGTGTGGTAGGAACCTAATAGTGCAAGCCAGTTTTTAGGAACTCTCGTCTGAATGTGTCTATTTAATTTCTATCATGCCCCTCAGTTGGGTTGTACAAAATCGAGGGCCATTCCTTATGAAGTGACTCTTCTTAAGAGGATGCAAAAAGACCATGTTGACCTTTGCATAAAAGTGTCAGTGCTCCCAACTTTTGAAAAAATTGCTAAAAGCAGAGGTTCTATTTTTATCCTTCATATTCTAGCCAGGTCTCTGTATCCAAAACAAGATGTGCACCAAGTCTGGTCAAATAACCATCACCAGCTAAAAGTCCAGATGTTATTCCGGGATGCTTTTTCTCTATTAATTTGTGTTAGGTTTTCTTTCCCAGAAAAAAAAAAAAAAAAGGAGATTTAGAGGGCTTTCTTTTGTTGTGGGGAAATTTATATATATTTATCATTTTAAGTGTACAATTCAGTGGCCTACATTCACAATATTGTGTTACCACCATTGCCATCCATATGGAAAACTTTTCATCACCTCAGCATAACACTGTACTCATTAAACAATAACTCCCCATTCCCCATCCCCCAGCCCTTCCTGTTGGTGTGATTTGACTATACTAGGCATCTTATATAGTGGAATCATCCAACATTTGTCCTTTTGTTACTGGCAAATTCACTGAGCATAATGTCCCCAAGGTTCATCCATGTTGTAACATATGTCAGAATTTTCTTCCTTTGTATGGCTGAGTAATATTCTATTGTGTGGATAAACCAGGTTGTGCTTATCCATTCATCTGTTGATGAACATTTGGGTTGTTCTCATCTTTGGCTATTGTGAACAATGCTGCCACAAAATGTGTACAAATATCTCTTCAAGATCCTGCTTTCACTTCTTTTGGGCATATCCCCAAAAGGGGAATTGCTGAATCCTATGGTAGTTCTACTTTTCATTGTTTGAGGAACTGCCATACTGTTTTTTATAGTGGCTATACTATTTTAGATTCCTACCAACAGGGCACAAGGGTTCCAAAATTTCCACTTCTGCTGAAATCGGTTTGGCTCAGTGGATAGAGCATCAGCCTGCAGACTGAAAGGCCCCAGGTTCTATTCTGGTCAAAGGCATGTACCTTGGTTGCAGGCACATCCCCAGTGGGGGGTGTGCAGGAAGCAGCTGATCTATTTTTCTAACTCTCTATCCTTCTCTCTTCCTCTCTGTGAAAAATCAATAAAATATATTTAAAAAAATTTCTACTTCCTTGTCAATGCTTATTACTCTCTGTGTTTTTGACAGTGGTCTCTTAATGAACATTAGGTTATAATTTGCATTTTCCTGATGATTAGTGATGTTGAGAACCTTTTCATGTTTCAGAGGGCTTTTAACTCTGAATTCTCTTTGGTTTGAAATTCCTGGGGAGTCTAACAATGGGTTCACCCCCCCCCCCAAGTGGAGCTTGCATACACGCCATCTCAGAAGAACCCTGACCCAGCTTTGGGAGGAGCCCCATCCATGGTGCACAGCCAGTTACTCTGGTTTTAGGCTTACTATTGAGGTGGGTACACTGCTTACTGGTGTCTCCACTCTCTGACTTGTTCTGCCTCTGTGTGAAGTGGGTCCAAACCAAGGTCCTCCAAGGATTCAGATCAGGACCTATCTGATCTGGCAGCAAAGTGCCATCCTAACTGTCAAATTCACAACAGGAGCTAGGGGAACTTGAGGGGTGCTCTGGACCACTGTTTTCAAACCCTCGAGTTTCCAGTACAAGACTCTTTCTAAATGAGGTTATGGTGGGATCATGCTTGTGGCTCAGCAATGAGGCTATTTTGTAAGAGGGGAAGGGGGAGACAGTCTGCACCTGCCCACAGGCCCCCAACAGGATGAGCACCAGGACTCCATTGGGGAATATGCTCAGGAACCATATGGATGAACACAAAGTAGTCTATGGTGACACAGCCCATTGGTGACAGATGGAAGACTAGAACTCCAGCTCCAATCTCTCTTTCTAACCTGCCACTGCCCTGACCCTGGTGACAGTATCACCTGGGAGTGATGAGAGTTGGGTAGAAGGAGAAATTACTATATTATCCATAGTTTTGAAAACAGAAATTACACTGTTGGAGATGCCATCATGATTTACAGATGTAATTTATATGAATTTGGTAAATGTTTATTTAGAATACCTAAGTGCTAAGTATTTTGAAGTATATAAATGTTAATTAAATCTAGATCTAACATATTCACCCCAGGGAAATTAGACCATATGTGAGTTTGCAGATGCTTGGGAATAAGAAGAAGGGAAAGCTGCCATCTAAGGGGTGAGGAGTGGGCTCAGGGGCCCTGGTGCATGTGGCCATGGGGTGACAGAGTCTGTACTAGGAGGGAAATAGCAAAACAAAACAAAACAAAAAAACTGACTTTTGACAGAAGGCTAAGGCTTCAGTGGCAATGTGGTTGAAATGGGAATTACAATCTGAGGCCAGAAGGCCAGTTAAAACCATGTAAATGCAGATTAAGACAGTCAGAATGGGTTTAGAGAACAGTGGCCCTGTCCAATGGGAACCAAGACAAAACTTCAAGATGAGGATACTACCATCTCCTTTAAAAGTTCTCTAGTAATATTTGCTAAGGACACAAAAGGTATAGAGTAAAGAGCACTCAAAATATAAGAAACATTTTAATGCTAATGAAGGATAAACTGCTTTATTGGCCATCTTCAGAGAATGACCATCTTAAAATGAACAATGCTAATATAGACAGGGGAGAAAAAAGAATTATGTTCACACATCCAGTAAGAGCAAAGATTCTCTAGAATCTAATAGTGGGAGCCCAGACCATGAAGATTCTTCATAGAAAACTAGAATTGTGGCCAAGGTCTTACATACCAGACCAGAGAATAGATTATACTTACACATGGTTGAACTGAGCTACTTAGCTGACTTCTGGTCTAAGTTATAAAAAGCCAAATGTTAGGAAAAGTTAATATTCAAACAGCCTAGAAGATGGGGCTTTCTTCCCTCATCTACCTCCATTATCCTTCCTTCCTTCTTTCTGTCCTCCTTCCTTTCCTCTCTCACTTCCTCCCTCTCTTCCCTCTGTCCATCCCTCCTTCCTTATTTCCATTCAGCCTCTTTTAGAGTGTGGAATTCTGAAGAACCCAAAGTCTTCAGCAATGTGCAAAGTTGGTGTTTACGGTACCTGGCATTGCTTGTGCAGCATGGAGCCAGGATGCTAGGGAAATCAGAGATGTAGAGATAAGCTTTAAGGGACTAAGGAGTAAGAGAAGGAATCCTGGACATCCACATGAAGTGATTTCTAAGTGGACAAATGGGTAATGCAATGGTGAAAATGAAAAACAACTTTATAGCTTTACATCACGTTTTAAATGCTGTGTGTACTCAGGATGGTCCAATAATAAAATGTTATTGCTGGTGATGGACATGCTTATTCATACATCTTCACAGATGCTTATGAATGTTTTTCATATGTTGTAAGGTACATTTGAGGGTATTCCTGGGCAATGAACCAAAGAGAATGCTAGTCTAGAAAATGACAGAGTCTGCAACCCACAGTCACGACTACCAAAAGTAAATGTAATGTTTGAATGGAAAGAGTTTAAAAACCCTTTAATCCTACTACCTTGCTGAGAGGTGGGGCATCCTGCTATTTTGATAGATGAAAAAAGGTTTAAGTTTCTTGTTCAGGATCCAATAGCCACTTTGAGGCAGGGCTTTTATTAAAACCCAGGCCTCTGATTCTCAGCCAAAGTCTTTCTAATATGCAACCATTCACTGACCCACTGGTGGAGGGCACCCAAGCCCACCTCCTCCTGCAACTGGTCAGTTCATGTCACTTTATCCTCCACTTGAGGCATGTTTGAACCAGGCACTACTCATTCGGCTATGGACAACATGGAGAATTGACTTACGTACCACCAGCCTCTAGCCATCGTTTTAAAGTAAAAAAATCACCATTCAGATTTGGAGTTCTCTAGGTAACCATAAGGGTATCTTATTGCATATTTTATTGGGCAATAATTTTCTTCCTGCATGTGCAATGATTCCTCCTAGATTATCTTTACAATCTGGTGAATATTAAATTGTTATCACACTGTGGCTTCTTCCACTTCATTTTATTTTACTACCACAGTTAAGGGCTCAATGTTGTAGTAACATTTAATTTCACTTACAATCAGGATCTGTTTGGTCACCTGTTACCTTTCTCCAGCTTTGTGAATTGGCTTCTGTATCTAGGATAAAGCCAGAACAGGCCGGTGCACGCTTGATGTCATATTTCTAAAAGAGGTGATTCCTATTATTTTAATAGTGTCCTGGTACCCACTCCTATTAGTGGTGACATAGTTATATTCATACAACTTTCTTGCCTTGTTCCTTTTTCTGTATTTCCTAACAACTTTTCTTTCCATGCCATTGTGTTGACCATGGGTCTAACATTTATAAACCTTGTAATTTAACATGCTTTGTTCTGGACAAACTGATAACATGTCCGAGTCATCGCACCTCAGCCTCCTTCTCTCTTGCGGGAGTCCTACTCCTTGGGCATGCTTTTCAAATACAAGCTAAGCAATCCAGAGCCCACATCCCAACTCCTTCTCTATGGGATTCTCACACTCCAGGCCCATAGGGCAGGCACCAGAAAATTAGGGGCAGCCCCTATGGAAATTATCAAACCAGTGAATCCTAAGCCTGTTTGCTCTGCCTTGCTGTTCTTCCTTTGGAAACCACAAAAAAAGACTCTTGACCACATCCCCTGCCCCTCTGCCTCGTTGCAGAATTAATCTGGTATTTCCTCCTGTGGCCCTGCATGCCATGGTGTGCCCTCATCTCTTGTCTCCTAATTTGTTGGCCTTAGCATCATTCAAATTTTCTATTAGTACATCTTATTTAAAAACCTCTATGTATATTTACTTATTCTCAACAAGGATATGAGTGAACAACAAACACACCCTTTTTAAGGATTGTAATCTCACAGGAGCACCACTGATATATGGGAGGTGGAGTAGGCTGCAATTGGCGGGGAGCTTGGAGGTAGTGATGAGGTGCAGGCTGTTTTGGTGAAAGTCTCACCTGGAAAACTGTAGTGTTGTACTAGTTTTATTGTTGTTGTTTTTAAAAACCTTTTTCCAAAATTCAAACTTCGATTATAGTCCTACTACTAAACACTTACTTCTTGTGAGAACTTGTCAGGGTTCCCACTATTTTAATGTTTTCTACTCCTGGCCCAATATTCTAGCCTTAAAGCACCTACACACCATATCTTAGCTCAGAGGCAGTTCCATTTTGGGAGAGAAGTGTGGTGGGGGTGTAGTATGTAGACACTTCCAAAGCTCATGTTCTCTTTTTCTATTTGAAATTTAATAACTATGAATTATTACAAAGGTGATTAATTAGACCAGGCTCTTCCCTTTACTTTCCCAAAATAGTCTCATACTGGAAAGTCACTAAAAATGAAAAAGAGTGAGCTTTGGGTTTACTCATACAGAAATGTTGCTACCTACCGTGGATGCTAGTAATAAGGGGATTCACTGCACTGAGTCTTTAAAACTCTGATGTTGCTATGCGATAGATACCGACAAATAGCTGTGTGCAGGGCAGTACTTGCTGATGAATGTCCTGTTCCAGCAGACTGCTATCAAAAACTCGGTCAGTGAAACAGAAAACTAACACCAAAGGTATCACTTCCTCCAAATATGGATCTTGTTTAGAAAAAGCCACTTTTAGAAGCACACAAAAGGAATATTTACAAGAGTACAGGAAAAAAAAGGATTTTCTGGGGAGCAATGAACCGAACTTCTCTGTAGAGAGACTTGTTCCTCAAGGAACAAAATACTTTCCCACTAAATAAATTTAAGGTGTTTGAGTGACAGCTCCTTCCCTCCACCTAGTTTGCATCTGCACTTGCTTGGAGAGGCTGACGGATGTCCTCAGGGCCACCTTTGTGTCAGTGCAGACACAGAGACTAGTTCCTATCCATCGTTCTTCTGAATTCTGACGCAGGAGCAACAGATGATGAAGAACATGCTGTGTACGTCATGTGTTCATGACATAGCTGGTACATGGGAGTAATGTGAATTTGGTGTCACCCTTTTTTTCTTTGGATGACAAATCTCCATCTTTCCCACCTTCTCAGCACACCTGAAAAGTTATAAGAGGCTGTTTGTGTACCTGACCATCCTTCACGTTGATCCACTCAGTGGATGAAACTGTGAGGCCTACCCATTGTAAGCCAATTCTACTAACACATTCATGAATTGTGAAGAGGCAACATATCTATATATACATTAATGATTTGAGATAATTTTTAGTTGAGGATAAACTAAAATTAATGGGAAAAGACAAATACTTTGTAATGAACACCATCACGTGAGGAACAATAATAAGAAGGAATATTGCAAAGTCAATAAAGTAAATGAGAATAAAAGAAACCTACATTCAAACTAAAAATCCTCAATCAATCAATCTCTCTCTCTCTCTCTCTCTCTCTCTCTCTCTCTCTCTCTCTCTCTCTCTCTCAGACCACGATCACGATAATCAGGGTTCTCCAATCCTGAAAACAACTTGTCTTTGATGGCTTGGTCTTCACCCCTTACACCCATCCAAGAGCTCACTGAGTGACCAGATGCACAGGCCATGGCTAGACCCTCAAGAATCAAGAATGTCTGTAGGACTTAAGCTCAGCCCATAGGCTACGTTGTGAATTAACTCTCCACATATTCCAGGCTCTGACATCTAGCTCTAGGAGAAAATAGCTACAGTTACAATAGATAAGGCCAGGGAAGACCCTCTATTTTCACCAATTCTGGGGAAAATTGCTGAACCAAATGCAGGAAACTGTTCTGGTCAAATCGTGAAACAGCAGCATTGGCACTACCAGAGGTATGCATGCGTCCATGAACACACGCGTTAGAAATGCTTATTCTGCTCTGGAAGGTATTGCCCAGTGATTAGAGGGTTGGTTCATGCACAGAAGGGTCTCAGGTTCAATTCCTTGTCAAGGGCATATACATTGGTTGCAGGTTTGATTCCTGACCCTGGTCGGGGCTCATATAGCAGGCAACCAATGGATGAATCTCTCACACATCTCTCATGTGAGAGAGACTCATGGATGTTTCTCTCTCTCCCTTCCTCTATTTACCTCCCTTACACTCTCTCTAAAAATAATCAGTGGGAAAGAATATATCCTTGAGTGAGGGTTAACAGCAAACAAACAAACAAACAAACCAACAAATGCTTATTCTCAGGCTTCATCTTGCCCTGTGTGTTCAGAATTAGCATTTAACAAGGTCATAGGCTATTTATTAGCTCATGAAAGTATAATACTGCTCAAATCCAGCAGTTCTTAAATGTCTTAGCCTTAGGGTTGCTCTGCACTCTTAAAACTCTCACAGTTTTCTAAGAGTTTTTATTTATATGGCTTATATTTAACTGTATTTACCAAATGAGAAAATTTTAAGATTTTTATTACCTTTTTAGAAATTAGAATAATGAGCACATTCCATGTTAATATGAATAAGTGTTTTTATGAAAAATTGCCATGTTTCTCATAAAACATTAATGAGAAGAATGATATTATTTTATGTTTTGTGGGAAACAGCAATTCTCTTTCATGTTTGGCTTAACTCAAGGCAGCTGGGTTTTCATTTCTGCTTCTACATTCAACCTGTTACAGTAGTATATATCACATGACCTCTGCAATATTCCACTTACATTCATGAGAGAATGAAAGCAAAAAGACAAAAAGTACTGGAATCATTATAAAAATAGTTTACACCCGACAGTCTTTCTGAATGTGTCTTGGGGATCCTCAGGCTCCCGGCACCAATGCTACAGAACCACAGCTCTAGTCCATGCCCCAAATTGACTAGCTTTTATGTCCTTTTAAGCCAATGGTAAAATCTTCTATTTTTCTTACTGGAGTAGTAAATTCAACACCAGGTTATACTTTCTCTGGGATCCACCTCTATCCTGAGCACTTTCACATCGTTACTATGGAGACAGACACAGAAAGAGATTCAGCAAATTCAATTGACTCGTCCACTTAATGAGAAGCTAGAATTCAAATAACAGATCTTATGAATGTCAGTCCTACTACCCGGAGTTGTAAGAATTATTCGTAAACTGCAAGTTGGTGAAGTGCCATAACATACTGCCAAATATTATTATTTAGTATCTTTAAAATTCCTACCAGCTAGTCAGTTTAAAATGACAGACTCCTCAATGAACACTGAGCAGAGAGAAAGGCACAGCCTCTACAGAGACTCCACAAAGAAGAGAACACATTTTTAATTCACTAAATGCACACGAGACTCTGAGCGAAACCCAGGAGCAAAGGGAGCCAATGCATTCACCCAAATTAGCCAGATAGATGGGTTAGAGTCGACAGGCCATGATACAATATTGTGTAAATCAACTTAGCTATGGAATTGGACAGTATGATGTTTTGATTTTAGGAAAATTGGGGAAAATGGGATTTTGTTGGTTTGAAGCAAATTCTTTAGATTAATATTCCAAAGCCAATTCTGGAATAGACAGAGAGAGCCAGTCAGGAGCAACGGCAGCCAAGGTGATGGTCTTAGGAAGGCTCTGACCTGGACCCACATGTAATTAGGTGCCACGTTAGTACACCCTGCCCATAGCTTGTTGGGAGGGGCCAACCTCTCCCTCTCTGTCACAGTTAACGCTCATTCATTACTTTAAAAAATATATATATTTTTATTGATGTTTTACAGATAGGAAGAGAAGGACAGAAAGTCAGAAACATCGATGAGAGAGAAACAGTGACCAGCTGCCTTCTGCACACCCCCAACTGGGGATGTGCCCACAACCAAGGTATGTGCCCTTGACCAGAATCAAACCTGGGACCTTTCAGTTCACAGGTTGGAGCTCTATCCACTGAGCCAAATTGGTTCTGGTGTCATTCATTACTTTGCCACAAGGATCTTCAACCAAAAATCTTGCTGTCTCTTTTCTTTTTCAATAATCTGATTTGCCAAAAAGTAATAATTAATTTGTTGGTGTTCTGGACAGTCCTACCTAAAGGAAAAATTGAGAAAAGGTTTTGGATATATCAAGTTTAACTAGAGATATAGGATTTGTTTTAAAATTGTCAGACCCTGTTCTATGTTGTATGTTAAATACCCAACAGAAGACTGCACCTCCAAGTTTCACACCCAGAGTACACTGCAATGATTATTATGTTTTCAGGGCAACTAAAATTCAGGTTTATAGCTACAGATAATTAAGTAAACATGTGATGTCACTGACGATTTCATCAGCTCCTGTTTATGGTGCTGTAACAATTTACCTTTCATCAGCACATACTGTCTTTATCACAAGGTCTTCTGAAAAGTGGGGCAGCTGTTTGAATCATACAAGATAAATATATCCCGAAATGACTATTGTTTTGAGTCCCTGAATCATTTCAAAGGACATTTCCAGTGCAAATAGATGATGTAACTCAGCGTGACCTCAGTAATACACCTGCAAGTCCTGTGATTTCCCAGGATCATATTAAGTCTGCAAATAGACTGTCACTCACAAACAGTATTGTAAATGAGATCCATACAGTTCATGTCTTGGGCAAAGAACACTTACCTGTGTTTTAAGCCACAACAATGTTCACTTTCTTAAGAGAACGTAATTTATTTTATTTCACAAAAGCTTTTACTACCACAACTTTCCACATATAAAATGCACTAGTAAAAGTTTTGATATACCAGCAGTCTGCATTACACAAAACTGATAAAAAAAAGATTAAAAATTAACATTTATAACCCATGGAACTGCTGAACAGACTTTGCTGAAAAGAACATCTGTAACCATAAAACTCAATCTTGAAATCTGAATTTGCCTGTTGTGCTTACTTAATTACTGTGCAGGGTAACTTGTTGGGTCCTGCTAGGGCAATGATTGAGTAGTATTAATAGTAGGAAATATTATTCCATTGGGAATTTTCTGTGAAAATTCTAGAGGGGAAAATTATCTTTCCAAGACCCAAGTGTAACTCCCATTACTATTAAATGGGGTCATATACATGAAGCACTGGAGATTGGACCCCAGAGTAGATGAAACAAAGCAATAGTACTAACATCCTATGTCCATATCCATAGTATTCTTCAAATTCTAATTTCTTAACCTGTGGAAAAAAAATAAAACTTGCTTTTACTCAAATAAATAATTGAATTTTAAAGTACATTTATTAATAGGAATGTAGATTTATATAACTTGATAGTAAGTTAGGATGGATTCCTTTCTCCCCAGGAACTATCTGGTCCATCCTGATTGCACATATCTAGTCATTAGAAACTGTGTTTTGGTCATTTTTATGTCCTCCATGGAGCCAGCACAGATTCTTAATACCTGCTTCCTAAGTGAGCTGAAAAATTATACAGGCAATCAAGCTTTTTTACTATAGTTCTATAGTATATTAGTATAGTTATGATTTCAAATCCAAGTGACAAATTCAACCTACATAAGATTTGAAACTACCAAATTTACCAAGTTTTTAATTTAGGAGCAATGTAAGTATCGACATATGAGTTTCCAGATGGCTGTGTTTAGTGGATCTTGGTCTCAGTAGGAAAAATAAACTGTGATCATCTTATCAAAAAATAAGGAACAATGAACCAGAAAAGCAGGTTTCACTTTCAATCCTGGCACCAAGTATCTGTGTTATCTTGAGTTCTCTTGGTTGTAATTCATTATTAGTCATCTTAGGATAAAAATATTTATCTCTGAAATAGGATAATAGGTGTAAAACTGTTTTTTAAATTTCAATATCGGCCACATGTGTTTGTAACATCTTTGCTATTTGCATAAAGAAGTATTTTCATGTTGTTGAATTATTCATGAATTATAGTAAATGCATCTGACATAATAAATTGTTAGAAATGACAGTTAAATCGCTCTCCTAGATTTGTTTTCAGAAACAAACACAACTTTGCAAATATTAATACACTCAATAATAAGCTGCCATGTCAGAATAGGAATACAGGAACAGTAAAATGGATTAATCTCTAGTACAAAGATAATGAAGATCATCATGATATGACACATTTTAAGTTATTGGAACCACACATAGAGATGTATAAAACACAATATTTATGCCTTTATATATATATTCCCTCACTTCATCATGCAAACGACACTTATTTGTGCAAGGTATTATTTAGAGTTACATTGCTTTGTTTCCTTCTCAGTAATTGAAAAGTGACAATCTAATAGTGGTATTTGTAAAGTAATTCTTGATGAACCAGAGAATGTGGCATTGGTATGACTGGCTTATTTACCCATTATGTTCCATAACTAAGAAGTGCCTTTGAGAAAAGTTCCAGATGTGCTGTAGGCTGGGATAATTTAGATTTTGAGACTCATCCATACATTTGCATTTGAATCTCAACTTGAGAAGTAATGTTGGGAGGTAGAGTTTTCTCTCCTCTCCTCTAGGTATATAAAATACACCAAAAACAAGCAGATTAACAGAAAAAATATAAAAACTACACATTTTTGCCGAAACCGGTTTGGCTCAGTGGATAGAGCATCAGTCTGGTCTGTAGACTGAAAGGTCCCAGATTCAATTCTGGTCAAGGGCATGTACATTGGTTGTGGGTACATCCCCAGTAGAGGGCAAATGTAAATAAAAGTTTTCTCTGTGTTTTAAGAGTAAATGGGAAAATAACTTTATAAAAAGAATATCCACTCTTAGGTGGAAATCTTTTTATGTCAGTGTTGTCCCCAGCTGGTTCAATTTTTACTTCCCAGCTGGTCATTTATTAGGGGTTGGTAACAGGAATGCTGAAAAACCTGTAAGGGCCATAATGCTGGTTGGATCTTTGAAATAACACAGCCTTTAATCATGACTTGTGGAGAGAGGGAGAGGAACACTTTGCTGGTATTTGAAACAGAAAGATGATATGGAAATCCCTGGAGGACAAACAAGCATTTGGGGCATCTTAGCTAAGCATTTCGCCAGTGACCTTTAGCCAGTACAGCTATGTCCCCCAAAATAAGAGGCTCGCTGCCAGTGATGAATGGAGAGTGGTTCTACCCACATATGTCTGTTCCACAGCAATTATTCTGTGATGTTGTAGTTCGCAAAGGTTAAGGTTATTAAGATAACAGTACTTTGTTACTCTGTTTGGATTTTCCCAATTGCAAAACACCTTATGATTTATTATGCAGCCTGTGATTAGCTGAGGCTAGACCAATCGATATCCTATTAATTACTAGCCACTGTTTTGCACCCACTCTAAAATATCTGAATTCATAACGTTGTGAAGTTATCTCAGCCAGCAGCCAAAATGATACACATTTTTCATAAACACAAAAGACTCATTTCATCTAAAGAGGAAGCCATTATGCCAGGGAAAATGGAATGCCATTTCTATGGGAGCAGACAGATGACTCTGTGTTAAAGAGAAAGTCATCTAATTTGTGGATCATATCCTGTTCTTGAGTAGCTTTGCTTAGGATCTGTCTGTGAGACTAGCATTTTCCACCAGTAGATAATATTTCATAAAAATGAGCATGGCCCACTTTCCCCAAAGATGTCATTATTTAATCAATATCTACCAACTGGTAAAACCAAAATTCTAACACAGTGAGCCTTGTGGTAGCCAATATTAATATACCCCACAGAATTGGGTACACACGTTCAGGTGGTTGTTCCAATCATTTTCTTACTGGATAAAAGCAATTTGAGTCTTAGGACATTTTAAAGCAAATTGCTTTCAAAGATAATTATTCCCCCTAATGATTTTAATAAGATTGACGGGGATAAAGGCTTTGGTTGCTGCTAACTAATATTCCTCTTGTATTCCTTCAAGCTGAGTGTCCAGCCAGACAAGTGAGAGACAGTGTGTCTGGGACATTTGCACAGGGCAGGTGGAGGTGGGACTTGAATCTCCCCAGGTTTGAGTGCTCTTCTCCAGGAAGGATGCACACAGTTTCTCAGCTGTATTCTCCTTACTCTCTTAAACTATGAGACCACAGCAATGGACAGAGGCAAAGGAAGCAGGCATACCATGCCCCGGCTCCTATAACCTGCTGGAGAGAACCTGGGTTGACTACAGAGCTTGGCCCCCTCATCTTAGTGCATTTTGTCTGACCCAAGTCATATCATTGGCCTACGACCCAGCTGCTGCAGTCAACACTTTGGCTTCTCTCCTTAAGTCAGTGGAGCCTGATGTGACACCCGTATTTTGGTAAATGATTATTGTGTTTTGGGCAATAGAGAATAGGAAGAATCCCCATGTTCCTGCAATAATTTTAGGGGTGAATCTCCCTGAGAAGGGGTAGCTTGACATTTAACTTATGGGCCATAACAATAAACAATTTTGTACCTTTGGTGTGTATTTACTGAGAGATTTAAAAACATAACTGAACAATACTGGTAAGTCCTACAACCCAATGATGTAGGCAGACATTCTAGTCTCTCCATTCCCTCTCTGACAGGCCCTGTCTGCCCTAGGCCTTACCTCTGGACACCAGCCCCACAACTAGAAACTGGGGCTCCCACCCAAGGCCCATCCTGGCCCATATTCTTCCAGAACATGTCCTGATGGGACCTGTACTCCATGAAGATTGTCCTGAGGAGGGAGAGGTAAAACCATACACAAATTACCTCAAGGCCTTTGTTTTAGGCTTTAAAAAAATTAAGATAATGTCCCTCCTTAAAAAGATTACCTATCAACTTATCTCCCTGCCTTATAAACAAAGCAGAAGAAGGTCTTGCTAGATTTTGGTCAGTGCCCAGTGGACTTCCCCAGACTCCCCCTAGAAGAGTAAAAGAGGCAGCAGAAACCTTTATTCCCATCCTGGAAGTCCTACCGTCGCCCTCAGAAGGCCCGCCATACTTAGGGACTCTAAAGCACAAGTGCTGTAGGCTTCTTAGGGAATAGAACACCAACTAAACTAGAACCTGTTCAAACAGTACAGGTAATGGACTGCCTCCAGAGAGATGATCAGGGAGCCAACTCCAAGGCAGGCTGACCCACAGTGCATGACAGCACCACAGCCCCCACACCTCCATCTCTCTGCTCCACCAGGCTGACTTCCATCATAGGTTCTCTCTTTCAGGCCCCAAGACACCCTCATATCATACCAGTAGCAGCTTCAAGAGTCAAGAAATAGGACCGTCAATAATTTATTAAGATTTAGTAACCACAGGTTTTTGGGCAAGAGGCTCTCTGCTTTTCAGATTTAATCACTATGCTATAAAATAGTTATTTTTTAGTTTGAATTTTCTTAGGAAAACAAAAAATTCAAACCTTTAAATTATATTTGTCTAACAGATTGGGTTGTGGTTGTGGATGCCAAACAGAATCATCATTTTATGTGAGAATGTGTTTTTTTAGAGAATATTCTAGGCACTGCCATTCTCCAACTCCTCGTCCTCAGAACCTTGATATCCTTGTTTAAATAAAGCCCTATCTAGGGTGCCAATTTTGAGCTTAGAAAAGATTAGGGTAAATGAATCTTTCTTCTAAAAAGTTATGCAGTCTTATGGTGAGCTTGGTAACAGTAACTCTCCCCTGGAAACACCTGCAGTTCTGCTGGGAGACAAGTGCCAGACAAAGTGCAGACTCTTTCTAGGAAAGTCCCTAAAAACCCAGAAGTGTCACTGGCCACTCCCCATGAAGAATTGTGTCTGCTGTGGAACTCGGGTTAGGTCAGACTCAGGTTGCAAATTCTCCCAGAGATGCAGGGTGGGTTCTCGGTTAGCTGACTTCCAAGGTTTAGGCGACACTGTGGGAATATCTGGCCCATCCATCAATGGGACTTGAATGGATACTTGTCAGGCCGAAAGGATCTCCTGTCAACCAGCTGTTGAGGTGGGGAGACTTGAGAGCAGCTTTGTCAATCATATAGCTCTCATATATTTCTGGTGGGATATAAAATGGTGCAGGTGCTTTGAAAAGCAGTTTTGCATGCACACACTCTTTACATGCAGTTACACATGACTGGTGAATGAATAAAAACATTGCAAATCCATCCCTATAATAAAATACTACTAGAAAAGAGCAAAATAGCAAAATAGCTATACCATCACAACATGGATGGATGGATGTCAAAAGTATTTCACAAAGTTAAAAAGTCAAACAAAGGTGGCTCAGTTGATCGAAACATCCCATACACCAAAAAGCTTGTGGGTTTGATTCTCAGTTAGGGCACATACCTAGGTTGTGGGTTCCATCCCTAGTCAGGGCATGTATAGGAGAAAATCTATTGATGTTTCTCTCTCTTCTCTTCTTCTCTCTCTCTCTCTAAAAAAAAATTAAAAAAATTCAATAACATCTTTGGTTGAGAATTTAAAAAAATTCAAACCAAAAACTACATTATTTCATTCATATAATAAAATTTTATAAAGAGCAAGTGAGGAATGGGAACTGTTAGCAGCTATAATAGAGTGACAGAATGCAGATCAGTACTGGTCTGGGATGGGATCAGGAAGAAAATTGACAGTAAAGGAAAATAGGAAACATTTCAGTGTCAGAACTGTTCTATGTCTTGACTGTGATAGTAGCTTTCCACGCATATACTATTACCAAAATATACCCAAGTATACACTTAAAATTATAAATGATATCAAATCATTCAAAGAAGTAATGTCACAATTCAAAAACTATGCATAATAGTGAGACTGTCTTTGAATACTAGTGGTTTCCTGAACAATAGTCTCTATCTCTAGGGCAGCCTAAGACTCAATAATATCATTAACATTATATTTTGGTTTAGAGAAGCACAGACTTTGGACAACAGCTCTAAATACACCAAATCTTGAATCACAAAATGCTGAGAAAGAATATTCCCTATTTACCATTGTCCTTTTGGGACAATTTACTCCAAAGAATTAGTCTGAATATTTTGAAACTATTTTTTGAAACTATTTTTAGGACTCTGAGTACATTCTCCTAATCTGTCTCAATAATAGAAAGTCTATGTCTTGGAAATTGAGTTTCATTTTTGCAAATAGTTAATAGCTATTTGAAGCAAAGTCTTTTGAAATAAGTGGGCAACTGAGTATTTTAAAAGGTGGCCCTAATTTGGATGCTCAGGCTCCAACAGGCTTGTCCATCAAGAGCCTGGGACTTTTGTATTCTTCCCCATATCCATGAGCTCCAGAATCAGGTCTCTTCAGATGCATGCAATAAGAATGGCATGCTGTACCTTAGTCAAGGTTTGTTTTGGCTTTATTTCTGGTGCATGTTTTTTCCAGTATGTGCAAATAAGGGGCTGGTAGGGCAATGGTGAGCCACTAGTTGTGGTAAGGAAACATCATTTAAAGCTTTTCAGCCTTTAGAAGATGGTGCCACTGATAAGCAGTGGGAATTTTAGGATGAGAATCAATTCCTGAAGATTGATCTTGAGCTTGACTGCAGTCACTTTCAGTTTCAATGGAAGAGTCAGGATGGTGTTCAGAAAGTGGACATAATCTGGAGTGAATTCAGTTCTGAAAATAAACACGTGCCACATAGAGCTGAAGTAGAATAGATATTCAAGGGGAAAGGCTGTATTAGAAAAAGAGGGTGCACAGCTGATTCTAGAGAGACCACACATCAATCAGCAGCCTCCAGCCCTAATCTGGAAGTTAGAATTTGAAATAAAAACACTTTGATTTTATTTACATATTTTAAAGGTTAAAACCAAGAAAGGATGATGCCTGTCTATTGCCCAAGTGAAAGTGCAGTAAGAAACAGGATTATCTTCATAAGATAATCATAGCACACCCTCTGCTAAAATGTAGGTCAGATACAGCAGGTGCAATGTTGTTTATAAGAAGAAATGCTTAGCAGAGTTCTTACCATGGAGAAGCCAGCCTGTGATCAGATACTGGCCCACACTTGGACCTAGTTGGTTATAAAGTCACAGGGATACTATCAGCCAAACCCAGACTGTGGGAAATTTTATAGCACAAATGAACTCGTTTCTTCAATGACCCAGCAAATAAATTCCATGAATAAAAGGTGAAGTAAGGAATGGGCACTGCTAGCAGCTAAAAGAGATGAAGGAAATCTACCAATGAAATGCAACACATGGTCCTTTGGATCATAATATAAACAAACCAATGGTAAAAAGATGTTTATTGTGTGACAATCAGTGAAAATTGAACACAGACTGGACATTAGATGTTATTAAGGAATTATTGCTGATTTTATTGGGAGTGATAATGGAATATAGTTAAGTGTAAAAATGTTTTTTGGTACATAATAAAACATTTATGGATGAAGTGATGCATTGAGATTGGCTTTGAGATTTTATATTTAAAAAGTAGTAGGGATTGATGAAACTGGAAAGGAAACATTGAAAACTATCATAAACAGATTATGAGAGCATGGAAATCTACTATATTATTTTCCACCAAATATGTTTGTTTAAAGTTTTCTTTAAAATAGCAAGTAAGTTGAAACAGGTTTGCCTCAGTGGATAGTGTCGGCCTGCGTACTGAAAGGTCCTAGGTTCAATTCCGGTCAAGGGCATGTACCTTGGTTGCGGGCACATCCCCAGTAGGCTATGTGCAAGAGGCAGCTGACTGATAATTCTCTCTCATCAATGTTTCTAACTCTCTATCCCTATCTCTTCCTCTCTGTGAAAAAAAATCAATAAAATATATTTTTAAAAATGGCAAGTAAGTCAAATGATGTCTGTTTGGTAATCTTGGTTATACTGGCTTGGCTGAGATGTGGTAGAGGGAAGGAATAAGGGAAGAAGAGGAAGTTTGGGAAGGGGGTTAAGGGCAAGATGCTGGTGTCAGATGGACAGGAGTTCAAATCCTGCTCTTCCAGGACAACTGTTGGATCTGGGTCACATTTCCTAATATCTCTGAGCTCCCCCCAGTGCCCAGAATACATAGGCACTAAGAATTTATTAAATGAATGCATGAATGAATAGTTGAAGCAAGAGATAAAGTTTTTAGCACAAATATCTACAACAATAATCTTCATAAATATTTTATTTAAGCAATTAACAACAAAAGGTGTAGAGCTAAGCCATGACTGGTGTTGCTAAGTGGTTAGAGCATCTGCCTGAGCACCAAAGGGTTGAGAGTTCAATTTCTGGTCAAGGGAAGGTACCTGTGATGCAAGTTCAACCCCCAGCCCAAGTCTATCCCCAGCCTTGTGGATTCCAGGCTCTGGTCAGGGTGTGCATGTAGGAGGATCTCTCTCTCTCTCTCTCTCTCTCTCTCTCTCTCTCTCTCTCTCTCTCCCCCCTTTCTCTCCCTCTCTCTCTCTCACTTTCACTTTATCTGGAAATATCAATGGATCAGACTACAGTGGGAATGCTGGGAGCGTTGGCGAGGGAGGTAAGAGATCAACCAAAGGACTTGTATGCATGCATATAAGCATAACCAATGGATGCAAGAGACTGAGGAGGGGGATGGTAAAGGCATGTTCCAGTGGGTAGGAGAGGAGTGGGGAAAGTCAATGGGGCAAAAAAGAAGACATATGTACTACTATTTGTAATACTTTAAACAATAAAATTAAATTAAATAAAGAGAAAAATCAATAGAAAAAATATCCTCAGGTGAGGATTTAAAAAAAGGTGTGGAGCTGGGCTGGCCCCCTACACATCCTCTTCCAACCCTCAGAAGGAAACATTTACAGGCACAGAGACTGGGGTGAGGGACAGGAATGGTTTAAGCCATATTCAATGTTGGTCTGGTGGGGGGTGCACCATTGTCCCAAGATTGCCCCCACAGAGGGAGGCCCAGACTACCCTCTGCAGGGCTATCAATGGAGAATGGGGTCCATGATCCATCTCCCCAAAGAGGGAGGTCCAGGCTACCTGGCCTGCCACCCTGCAGTGGGTGGGCAGGGCCTCCATCTGCACAGTGATCCATTGCCAGGGCTCCCAGACTGCGACTGCAAAAGGGCACAGGCCAGGCTGAGGGCCACCCCTCCCCGCCAGTGCATAAGTTTTCCTGCACTGGGCCTTTATTAATAGTAGTTAATAATGCAGTATTGCTTATTTGAAAGTTGCTAAGAGTATAGATCTTAAAAGCTCTCATTACAACAAAAAACACACTGTAACTACCTGTGGTATCTACTTTGGTAACTGTTCTTTAAAAAATGTTGGGGAAGGAAGAGAGAGAAGGCAGGGAGGGAGGGAAGGAATAATGGAAGAAGAGAAAGTTTGGGAAGGAGGAGAAAGAAGAAAATCAAAGCCAAGCCATTACCAGCTCCATATTGGGTCATTCTCGGGGAGCAGAGAGCATCTCCCCCTGTGAAATGCATTATGCGGAAGACACTGTTCTCTCCAGTTTGTTAACAGAACATTCTGCAAAGCAGTCTTTAAAGCATTCAAAGGGAACAACTGGGTTCAATGATTCTTCCACTCTATATACAACAACAATGGAAACTGAAGTTTACAAAGACGGAGATGGTAAACACTAAATATTGCTCATTAATCTAGAGATGTAGTAGGACACACACATAACAAACAATGAGGAGAAAGGCTGTTGGGTGGGTCTCATTCATTCTGCTCAATAATATACGAACAACAGGCAGGTGATTAAAGGAGAAGGTGGCTCATTTAAGGCAGACAAAAGGAATTGTTTACTCACCACATAATTATCTTGTAAAAGTCTTCACTAGGGGGTTATTATTGTGATAAATAGTTTCAACTGAGGATTAGGAATTTATAATAAGAATGTGTAGTAACGATGCTTAAACTACATTTAAGACACCTGTATAGCTGTATACAGCATGGAGGGTGCTAAGTGAAACTGAGAATAGTGGAGAAACTTCCAGAAAATTAAAGGCTGCGACCTCCAGTTTCCCAAACACTCTTGGGTTAGACTCTGAATGAGAAAAATGTATTTTGCTTGTGGTGTTTTATTGTTTCTGTGCTGGATTATTTTTTATTATTTTTTATTTTTTATTATGGGAAACACAGGATGCCATTCAATGCAGTTTCTCCCTAAGATTTTTGGCTAAATTAATTTATTGGTGGGAGAATCAGCATAGTACAGTAGGCATTAAAAGTAGTCAAACAGCCGAAACCAGTTTGGCTCAGTGGATAGAGCATCAGCCTGCGGACTGAAGGGTCCCCGGTTCGATTCAGGTCAAGGGCATGTACCTTGGTTCCAGGCACATCCCCAGTAGGGGGCATGCAAGAGGCAGCTGATTGATGACTCTCATCGATGTTTCTAACTCTCTATCTCTCTCCCTTCCTCTCTGTAAAAAATCAATGAAATATATATATATTTTTAAAAACTAGTCAAACAGAGTTGTATTGGTCACAAAGTTAGATTGCTGCATCTCCTAAGTACTTAGGTGGTGATAAATGTTCCAGATTGATTGCAAACATTGACAAAATGACTCTGATTGCTACTAAATGACTGTTTATCTTCTCATGTGGATGCAGCCAGTAGAATGGTATGCTTTCCTCTAAGACATCTGGATTTCAATTCTATTGGGGATATGATGAACCATGAGCCTGTGCTGGCTGACAGTTGGAATAAACATTTCTCCCTGTTTGGCTATAACTGATGCCAAACAGTGACAACTTTAGTGAAACCAGGTGCTTGACATGAAAAACACAGCAGCCACAAGCACAATCCCAAATATTTGTTTTTGTAGAATTGAAATCTGTTAGAACTGAAGTCAATTGAGTTTAAGCCCTTTGTATATGTAACTTCACTAAGCCTGGTGTTCCTGAACCTAGTTCCTGAACCTAAAGTAGTACCGTAGTTTATTTGCCTTATATCAGGCAATAAAGTACCTCATTCTAAATGTTTTCATGTACTTGTGAATGGGAAATTTAATGTACATATACACATGTATTATGAGGTATGAATTTGCATGGTTAATCTAAATTTGCTTTTGATATTAATTAAATGAAAACATCATTTTAATTAGAAGGTTATAACACCTTTCTATTGCTACTTGCATTTGTTGTTTTCCACTGTTAAGTGGAATATAAACTAAGCCTAAATAGTCTCAGAAATAAATTGATTTTTTAAAAAGTAGCCCATTTTAATTTTGCTCTATTATCGTTAGGAATCAGCTTGGTTTTGTAAATGGATTATGAATACAAAGATTCTTTTAGTTTTTTAAGGAAAATGTTGAGCAAGGATTGCATTTTCATGTAATGGTTCAATGAGTATTTGCTGTGTAGAAGCATTTCATTCTGCCAGTTTACCATTTCATCAAGGAACCACTGATACCACAAAGGAAACACACACACACACACACACACACACACACACACACTCACACTTGTCACAATGTAGAAGGCCCCTGCATTCTACACAGCATTGCTTTTAGATCAATAGAGGTTTAATCTCAAAAGAAACCCTTATCTCCCATAGTCTACCCCCTCACTTAGGGTTGCTCCCTCTTTATCAAGTCCCTGGCACTGATTTCCAGTTGTTGCTCATGTTCTCTCCTTATTCTCAGGCTCAGGCTTATCCTACTTGGCCAATTAATGTTGACTCAATTTCCAAAGTCAAATTTTCTCCAGTTTTGCTTCTAAAGAAATATGAATCCTACTCATATTGGCAATCCACTTGTCTGGCATTGATTCCAACTATACTCTGTTTTGGCCTGTTCCAGCCAAGGCCAGGGGTGAATGTTCAAAGGGATTCTGGCCTGATTTGAGAAAATAAATTTCATGTCTTATGGAAGAAAAAATTCATTATTAGCTGAAATAATCAGAGGGGTTCAAAGAGACCATAGACACTGTCTTGGGTATTTAAAATTAGTAGAATTGGACACTCAACAAAGCTGATGACAATTTTGGTGAAGGAAACAGTATGAGAATTAAAGTATCAATGTGATGTGTTCAAAGGCTGTCAAACAGACCAGATTTCTGGTCTATTAGTTAGCTCCTGCTGTGTAACAAATTTCTCCTAAATTTGGCAGGTTGAAACCATGCATATTGATTATTTCCTGGTTTCTGTGGCCCAGAGATTTCTGTGTGGCTGGCTGGTTCAGGGTCTCACGAAGACTGGCCAGGCTGGGTTCTCACCTCCAGGCTCAACTGGGGAGGGACCCAATTTCAAGCAAGACTGAAAAATTGACATTGAAGAAGTAGCATGTTTTTTCTGTGCACAGACCAGGGCAGGGCATGAAGTGCTGGTGCAACTCTTTGACATTGCTGCTCAACTGCTGGCCCAGACGTTAAGAAAGGATGACAGGTGGGCCCCCAGCTTTGCCAGCTCCCACGGAAAGTTCTGTATCAGCTTTTCAGCTGTAGGTCAGGTGGTGTGTTTTATCTCCATGTTGAAGGATACCTGCTTCTGCTGCAAGGACATCTCTCTTTTCTTCAGGTTGGAAGTAGTAGGGACCAAGGAGGAATCCAATCTGTCCTCAGAGGTTCCAACTTAGTCACAGAGGTCCCAGATCTCTTTGCTTCCCCAGCTCCTTGCCCTAGGCATTTCACTGATTCAGAAATAACAGTCTCACCCTGATTATTGAACCAGACTGCACAATGGCTTAGGCTCAACTCCTTTAAATATACACTTGTATATTTAGAAGATCTGCTTTTCCAATCAAAGGCTGATGACACTACTGATGGCACCACCAGTCTGACTGTAACAAAGCATTGGGACCTGAAATGCAGATCTTTGAAGAGGCTTTGATAGCAAATTAAAAAGAGTGGCTAAGCTAAGAGAGGGTAGATTATCTTCAATTCCTTATTCAAAAGATTACAATGTTAAGGTTCTCTCTGTCCCTTGGAGGCTGTGGAACATTTTTACTATATTCTGGGCTAAAAAGGTAAAAGAAGCTTAGGAAGTGTTGCCATTGGTCTACTTAACTGTGGGATCTCTGGAAGCACTCCATGGAAAATGACCATCTTTTGGATGATCTAGGATATTTGCCTTATCCCATCCTTTTTGATATATTTTCATTTTGTATAAAGGCTAAAACCCACCCCTGTTGAACACTCCATGCTTCAGCCATAGCTCCCCTGCCCCACACAGCACCCAGGTATAAGCAGATCTAGCTTTTACTCTTATATGGGAAGTAAATGTGAGTAACGCAGGCCTTGTTCAAAATTTTAAAATCTAGCTTAATACTTGTACAAATATGGAAAATATGGTTCAGGTTGATACTCTATGAACAAAAAGGTCCTAAAAAAACCACCACCATGTGGCCATCACATGCCCAGAAGAGGGGATTTAACTCCCTTTGGAGCTATCTTTATTTCTGGTCAAAGAAATGTTAACAGAAAGCACTAGATAGGGCTTCTGGGAAAATAATTTTAAAGAGGATTTTCATACATCCTTTTCTTTTTATTATTATTATTATTATTATTATTATTATTTTGCCTAGAATGGTCACTATAATTGTTGGTGCCCTGACAACTATCTTGGGGCCATAAAGACATTCTAAGACTGAAAATATGTGCTACTAGTAAGCATAGAAGAAGCCTGCATCCTAATGATGTCTTCTTTTCTTATTGGATAAAAAATCTGACCACCACTAGATAATGAGAGTCTTACATTAACTTGGAACGTGGACTTCAGGGAGATAACCTACATCAGAAGTGCAAGAGATGACCTACTCAGAGGAAGGCTGCATTGGGAAATCTGGAAGGCCCTGATGGGGGTGTGGGTATTTCTCCTCAGCTGATCTACTTGAAGGGTGTCTAACTTGCCCATCAGGGGAGAGTCCCATGATGTGAAGGATACATGGGATTGAACTCAGAAACACCCACTCAGCTTCCTGCCTTCGGATATTTGTTGAGCTATTTTCCATACTACTCCTGGACTCGAGAAACAGAACCAGTCCCTGTGATCCCTGAAGGAAGCCTGCCTTCCTAGACTCAGCACCAGGCTGTCACAGTCCTTTGTGGGGGAAATGCTGGCAAAGGCAATTATGCATGGCACATTTCAACCCATATGGCTGAGCCAGGTGGTGAGAGGCAACATTCCCAATTACCAGCCTCCAGGTGGATTCCGGCCTCTGCCACTCACCGCTGGCTCAGTGTCAACACGGCATTGCTCCATCAATAAACTAAAGCAGTGCTTCCTTCTGGAGGAAGTGCTCAACTAGCTATTTCAGTTAGAATTCCTGACTGCCATCCCTATTACCTGAGGTTGTACTTGCTGCTGTTAATTTGGTCCCAGTCCAGAGGAGAGAAGACCTAAGTGACACTAAAGCCATCAGGGCTTCTTATTTTAGAAACAATACCTTAGACTGAGTGGCTTGTGAATAACAAACATTTATTTCTCACAGCTCTGAAAATCAAGGCACCAGCAGATTCAGTGTTAGGTGAGGACACACTTCCTGGTTTATAGACGGTGAGGAAGGGACTAGGGAGCTCTCTGGGGTCTCTTCTATCAGGATGCTAATCCCATCATGAGGATTCTTCACTTCCTAAAGCCATCACTTTGGGGGTTAGACTTCAACATATGATTGGGGGAGACACATTAAATCTATATATCAGTTACCTAACCTAAAGTGATATTAAAGAATGACAGAAATAATCTGACTTGCCTAAATGGTTTATTTAAGTCCTTAACATTTTAAAAATATAATTGTAGAGTAGTGCAGAGGGAATCTACAACAGGTTTCCCAAACTCCATGGTTCTTTGCTTTCTGTCAATCTAATCCTCTGTTGATAGAATGGTGTGAGCAATTTGCACCTTTCAAGATCATTGTGAGGACGGGGTGAAATCCTTCAGATGAGATTTCCAATGCAGTGATGTCTTATCCTAGAAATAGGGACTCTTATACTATCTTTCACTAGAGTTTTCATCAGTTGACTTAAAAAACGGGAGTTGGAAGTAAACATATTTCAGAAGTCCTAGACTCTTAGGTTTTGCTGGTGGGTAAATTTCCTCTACCATCTAGGTTCAGTGATGGGGGCCTGGAAATGAACTGACAATAGAGAGATAACAGGAGAAACACAAAGTTGATTTCCATGTGTATGTGTACACTTGTGAGCACTCAGTAATGAGGTAAAGGTTGATATATCAACTAAAAGGGAGGGTTTAGGACTTCAATGAAAAATATGGATGGTTCTAGTGGGCTTTTAAAAACTGATAGGCAGGTGAATTCTCAATTCCAAATGTTAAGTTAGTCTTCTTCCAAATAGAAGAGCCCCAAAAAGATAGGGAATAACAGCTTTATTTTGAGGAGTATCTGCTTTAATTTAGATTACATTTCTTTCTGTGCCTGCTAGTTATTCAAATGATTTTGGTTTAATGTGATTTTAATCCCTTTATTCTCAAACTTGAGCATGCATCAGAATTGCAAAAAGGCAACATTATAACACTAATTGCTGGCCCTACCTCCAGAGTTTTGGGTCTGGGGTGGGGATGACAAAATGACATTTGTATAATTTGAGAATCATTGACTGGTGATAACCATTGCCTGCTGCACAGAAGCCTGAGGAATTAATAATTCATCTCTGCAATGTCTTCAGAGGAGCTGCTCTGTCACCACTTCAATTTCTGTGCCATGGTGAGAAGGGCCTGAGGAAAGCCCAGCAAACTGGCTGCTAGAGGCTGGTGCTGTCACCTGGCTTCTTGTGCCTGATGTGGAGGGACCACAGACACACTATGGTCATGGGCCTTAATGTAGTGTGTGTGTGTGCGTGTGTGTGTGTGTGTGTGTGTGTGTATGTGTGTGTATGTACATGTGTGTTTGGGGTTGAAGACCCATGGATTAAATAATGCTTCTCTCAACAATGAGATCCTGGGATTGATTACTGTGGGGGGAAAAATAGTCCAAGCTGCTCTAGTCTCTTCATTTCTGTATCTGGTACCATAGAATAATTGACATCCATGCTGATACCCATAAGGAGTTTATTCAAATACACTTCATTACATCATTTCTCAAACAATTTTGTCCAGTAAGTGAAGCCTTGGGACCATGAGACATTCTATGTTTTAAACAAAGTGATTTTGCTCAGAATTATGTGCGACCCCAATACCCTTCCCCACTTCCAGAGCTCTGTTCTCCTGAGAGGTGGGGAGAAGGAATGAAGGCAGGAGGGGCAGAAGCTCTGGCTACTATGGAATACTTGTCTCTCTTTATTCTTGGTTTCCTGCAATCAATTATTTTCAGAGTTCAGTGAAATTGTTCTTAACCCATGATACCTAATTATACCCTTATCAGAACTAAATTACCTTCAACAGCTAATGTAACAGTATCTATCCAGTGCCCAGGAGACACTAAACTTATTGATCCTCAGATTTCATGCTGGCCATTGGCCTGCCAACATGGATCCTGCCTCTCAAAGGAGAGGCCATGGGGTAACTGTTCTTTGGGGTCATTTTAGTTCACAGTTACATCTCAGACAACTACTAGTAAGTGTACCCAACATTGTACTATCTACTCTTAAACTCCAACCAAAAAAGTCATAGTCATAACAAGAATGATTAAAAACTGGGATTTAGTGCATATCCATAAAGTGTCTAAGTTTGTTAAGAAATATGAGCTAAGTAAAACTCATCTTTTGAAAAATATCTTCTGGGGAAAGGGTTAGATCAGCAAATGAAAATCTGTTTCTCACCCTTAGACCCTAGTTCTGTAATCTTAGGTTCACACATTACTTGTACGTCTTCTTTTTCAGCTGTTGTAACCTTCATATCCTAATCTCTTCCTCTTTGCCTCACAAATCCTGCCTCAGGACCAATTGTGGTGACCTAGGTCAGGAAGGTTGAATCTGAAATTGTGTCTGGAATTATTATTCTGTTATCCAAACAAAGATTATAAAGTTTGAGTACACAATTTTGAATTATTCTCATAGATCCAACAAAATTATGCAAAACAAAAAGAGCTACAGACTAGTGCAGTGTGCTGAGAGGTATCCATCTGAAAGGAGATTCCAGACTCTCTCCCAGTTCCCCACCCTTGTGAGAGCAATCACAGGAGAAGGGCAGCTGAGCAGGGCAGGTAATCCCTTTGCTAATAATGGAAAGAAATAGGGAAAAGAAATCCCTTATAAAGTATGCTATTGTATTTTCCAAAGGGATTTCCTTGGCTACAATTCCTGAGTCACATAATAATGGGATGTTCTGATTGGAGTTTAAAAAGAACCATCTGTGTGGGTGAGAAAAGTAGTTCAATGACCTTAACCATTGCAGAAGGCAACAGCATTGGAGTTGGATTAAGCTGGATTTCCTGGTTTATTTTGAGCTGTGCCCTTGGAAGGTCAGGTAGCTTATCAATGAGTGAAGTTAGCATATAAAGGCACATACCTCTTAGAATTATGAGAAAGCTAAATAATTTAGCATGTATAAAGTCCTAAGAGATGAAAGACACACTAGAAATGCAAATTATTATTTTATTAGGAGACACCATCAATCCAAGCAAAAGTAGAATGCTCTTTGATGGATGTCCATTTCAACTGACTAGAGCATTGTGCTCCCATCTCAGGATCACTTAGATTTAACTGCCACAGATAATTGCTTACCCCGCCCCCCCCCCCTACTCTGTTTCATCTCTTCTGTTTAAGAATTATCTTTGGTAGTTTCTTTTCTGGGGCTACCCTGGTCCTGGCATTCTGACATTCCTCAAAAAATTAAACAAAATAAGTTGGCATAAATCCCCAAAGAGAAGCCATGCATCATCATTATGGTGATTATGTTCTATGTGGAGGCTTTTTCATAAAAGAAAATAGGTATTAAAGTTTTAATTTAAGTTCAAAAGACAGTAAATTGCTAGTGGCAATAACTTTAGCTGAAGCCTACTTTTTTGAGGGAGAATTTGTCTTTTAACCTAGGAAAACTTTTTCAGTAGGCTGCTCTTTTTGGTAAAAAAAAAAAAAAAAAGGTGGCTTCAGTTTAACTTCAATAAACAGGATCAGAACCCCAATCATCCCAACTAGAAAGAAGCAGCCACCCTCCTTGATGCACATAGTTAGTTGACTCCCTAACGAGGGGGTCTTAAGTGGAACCCTTTCCCCTGTCTGGCTTCTTCATTTGGTCCTGGGCAAGGGTCTGGCCTCTTGTCTACACTCCTCTACAAAGATGACTGGATGGACCTATGGTTCTTACCACAGCATCCAACCAGGCCAAAGGCTCTGGTTAGTCAGTGACCAAAATAGGGAGAGAACCTAAGTATTTTTATTCTTTAGGAGCATAAGCCAAAGGGAAGAGATTGCACAACTTTTGTGCTCAAAATTCACACATTTATCGTGAATCATAACATTTTCTTTAGCTAAAATCTGGAAGATGACCCACCAAAAATATTTGTGATATCTCTTGAATTAAGCAGTCAAGAAACACACTCAAACACACACACACACAAAAAAACCACACACACAAAACATTGAATTTTAAAATGGATGCTTCCTTTTGAGATTAGGTCCTAATTGGATATAACAGTGGCAGATATGTTCTCCCATGCACTGGGCTTTATTGTTGCTTTGTTGATGGTTTATTTTGCTGTACATAGGCTTTTTATTTGGATGTAGTCCCATTTGTTTGTTTTCTCCTTAGTTTCCATTGCGCTAGGGCATATATCTATAAAGATATTGCTATGACAAATATCTAATATTTTGCTGCCTTTGGATTCTCCTAAGATTTTTATGAATTTCCTATCTTATGTTTGGGTCCGTTATCCATTTTGAGTTTGTTTTTCTGTATGTTGTAAATTGATGGTCTAGTTTCATATATTGCATGTATCTGTATAATTTTCCCAACACCATTTATTGAGGAGACTGTCTTGACTCCATTGTATGCTGTCTCCTTTATAAAATATTAATTGAGAAAAAAAATGGATGCTTCCCATTCATCACAGCCCGTATCAGTCTGTAGCAACCAGGCGTTTCTGAAGGTGCAGGTTTGCGGTCATTCAGAGGGACAGCTATTAAAGTAATTGCCAGAAAGGCTAGCTGTTGAACTCATGTCATTTAGAATATGTGTGTAAAAGAGAAAGCCAAGGAATTAGCGTCTGGTTTTTGCTTTTTTTTTCTTCCTTCTTATAATATTAAACATATCTTTTATCTGAGTAATTTATACCTGAAGAGCACACATGTGCTTGAAAAAACCTTATATCTATACAGTTTTCATACTTTCAAAGTGCTTTGATATATATTATTTTATTTTATCCAAACACCAAGGGATGTTTGGGAGGAGGGAACTCTTAAATTCAGGAAGGCTAATTGATATCCATGGATTGATAGATCATTAGGTTGGAAGCAGAACTGAACCAAAATCTGCTCTGGTTCACTCCACTGCTAGTTTTCCTTCTAGTCTATCATGGATTCCTGATTTAGAAAACTAACAGCATGAAAAAGGTATGTTTTACTGTTGGCCAATTGCTAACTTCCATTGTGATTATGCTTCTAAAGAGAATCTAGGATATAATTGGCATTGATGGGTTTCATGTGGTGAATAGTTGTGTCTATGTACACATGTATATGTATGCATTTTATCCCCTGCTTCTTGATAAACTTGTTTTGAAATACATCATAATTAAAATAAGGACAATAAAGCTGTTAAGCTAGATGGACACAGGATATAAACTTGGTCCTTATTTAAAACAAACAGAATTATTAAGGTGGTTTGGGCTAGTAGGATTGTAATGATGACAAATGTCAATTTTAGGTTAGAGGCATCATTGTTTCTACTTCTGATAGCTTGCAGTTAGGAGCTCTATGCCATGAGTTTTGATCATGCATAATAGACCATTTTATGATATTAGATTATGGTTGAATTTCCAAGTCACTTGTGTTTTGGATCCTATGGTATATGGCCAATTTGTTGAGCACCAAATTATTTTACAAACATCGTATTATTTATTTTCATCTTCATTGGTACCCTATGAATTAGGAATTATCATATTGGGCTTCATGATGGGTGCTCAGACGACAGACATTTATCTTCTCACAGTCCTGGAGGCAGAAAGTTGGCGATCAGGTATGGGCAGGGCTGGTTTCTCCTGAGGCTTCTCTCCTTCGAGTGTAGATAGATGACTGTCTTCTTCCTATGTCCTCACTTGGCCATCCCTCTGTGCATATTTGTGGCCTGATCTCTTCTTCTTATAAGAACACCAGTCAGCTGAAACCAGTTTGGCTCAGTGGATGGAGGGCTGGGATGCGGACTGAAAGGTCCCAGGTTCCATTCCAGTCAAGGGCATGTACGTTGGTTGCGGGCACATCCTCAATGGGGGGTGTGCAGGAGGCAGCTAGTCGATGTATCTCTCTCATTGATGTTTCTAGCTCTCTATCCCTCTTCCTTCCTCTCTGTGAAAAATCAATAAAATGTATTTAAAAAAAAAGAACACCAGTCACATTAGATTAGAGCCTAACCCCAATGACCTCATTTTACCTTAATTTCTTCTTTAACTGCAGTCACATCCCAAGGTTCTGGGGATTGAGGATTCAATACATGACTTCTGGAAAAACACAATTCATCTCATAACAGCCTCTCTTCTGTCCTTCATTAAAATTTTTAAAAATTTATTAATTTGAGAGAGAAACATCAATTTGCTGTTCCACTTATTTATGCATTCATTGTTGATTCTTTTTTTTTTTTTCTGACTGCCAGAGTTTATTTTTTTTCCACTTTTTTTTCTTGATTATTGAAAGTATTACAGATGTAACCCTTTGCTTGTTGTTTGTTTATTTCCATCGGCCCCTTTCACCCTGCACTTGCCCCTCCCAGGCCTTCACAACTTTATGGTCGATTTTTCTTTGTGCCCTGACTAGGAATCAGACCCACAACCTTGGTGTATTGGCATGATGCTCTAACCAACTGATCTTCCCAGTCAGGGCTGTCCTTCATTTTTTAAAAAAACATCTTTGAGAGTGACAAAGATGACATGAACACTCTGCTTTTACATCACCATCAGATGAGCTCTTCATCACCTCTCTCTTTTGGACCTTGGCTCACAACAGAGGTCAGCTGGGAGCAGGATGATTGGCATTTCTAGTAACTGCTCCTTGGTGGTGGAGTGAGGCTGCACCAAGGCCGCATCTCTCAGGGAAGCATCAAGGGCATTCTTGACACACCTACACAAGCTTTTCCTAGCATTGCACATCAGCATGGCATGAGACAAAGGCTGTTTCTTCTCTTTGTTTAATTTTGCTAGTGAATAAGGTTGTTCTTCTGATCTTAGTTTCAGCATTCTGTGGTTATTACAGGGTGATTTCCTACACTCTGGTGTATAGTTCAGGAAAAGCATTCATTTCAGAAGACCAAGTTTATCCTCTAATTTGCTGGGTGCTTGGAGCCCACATGACTCTGCTTCTGAAAGGTTCCCTTGAGTAGCAGTAGGAGTTCAAAGTTGGGGGATATCCTAGAAGTGGGGCTATAGAGGACTTGTGTAATCACCTTCTACTAGTACAAACTGAGTTTTCTACTAAAACATCTCACCTATTTGCAAAAAGAAAATGAGTCAGCTCTAAGAAATAAAACTATACTGTTTTATGGTTTCCCAAATCTTCCCATTTTAATAGTTTAAGTTGTCTATTGGGGTTGAATTAGCCAGTCAACTAGAAATAGAAGTGTGTGTGTGTGTGTGTGTGTGTGTGGTGTGTGTGTGTGTGTGTGTGTGTGTGTGTACTGAAGGGTGAATTTGAAAAGGAGAAAGCAAGACCATACTCAGTCCTTACCCTTTAGGGATATTGCAAAATTAGATAGAAATGGTTCCATAGTCAGTTGCAGTTTTTGTCTCACTTAGCCATACCCGTCCTGGCTCCGTCTCTCTTCCATGTGCATTTGCTAAAAGTGTGGCAGATGCTGGGATAAGTGAAGGGGTGGAAAAGGGCAGCACGTTAAGGTAATTGAGACCACCTTCTGCCCACAGGAGCACAGGACTCTTAAATATCACAGGACTCTGCACCAGACTCCGTTGGCCTATGAGGAATTTTAGAATATTATGTTTCTAACTAAAGACCTCTGAAAAGTTCAAGACAAATGTAATATGTAGAATCACAGACTGCCTCCAGGGCTTGGCTCTGAGTTACACAGGAATAAGGCCCCAGACCCCTTGGTATCTCTTGTTCCTGGTGGGGATGCCAATATCACCCTTGGATCTGATTCCACTACTTCAGCCTGAACTGAGAAATGTCTTTCTAATATCTATTAGCCTTGACACTTATTTTGGGATGTCTTATATTAGAATTAGTTTTGTTTAGAATTAGAGTCCCATTTCCCCAATACGATTATTGCAAACTTCCAAAGGGACAGACACGTCTTATATGCATAGCTCAAGAAAATCTCCCTCCACACCTAGAAGGAATGACTTAGTCACACACTTAATAGTTCTTAATAGATTTATTGTATCTGCTAGTTTACTGATATATTTTTAATACTTTTTGAAGAAGAGGGTAATTGGATTTTCTTCATAAGCTTTACAAATTGTGTTAAGAATAACTTCTAGGGGACATAAGTGGAGGCAGGGACATGAACTGGATTTCTGAAATTTAGATACTGAATAAGCTGGTCAAGGGATGAAGGGATGCAGTGCATGAGGAGAAACAGATGGACAGGATAGAAGGTGGATCCAACAAGGCTTTGTGTAATGGAGGGAGAAAGAAAAATAAGAGGAATTGAGAAAGACTCCTATGCTCATGGTTTGAGCCACCAGGGTGATTGGAGATGAATTTTTGTCATTAGAAACTCACATTTTCTACTTTTCAACTCAATTTTTTATCTACTCTATTGTCTATCCCAACAATTTTCAACCAGTGAGCCAAGATGTACTGATATGCCACAAGAATTTTTAAAACATGCAAAACCTGACTACTTACTAGGTGACCAGTTAATAATGGTGGCATTTGTAATCAAAGAAAACATAATAATTTCAAGTGAAATATCAAAAGTGCTTTATTCAAAGTAATGTTCTTCACTAGCTACACATTTCCTCCATCTTTCTGGTAATTTGTGGATGCTGTCCCAATAGAACTTTTCTTGTTTTGAGGCAAAATATTCAGAAAACCAATTTTCCACTTCTTCGTATGTTTTGAAGTGCTGCCCAGAAAGTGTGTGTGCCATCGATAGGAACAAGTGGTAATCTGAAGGAGCAAGGTCTGGTGAATATGGTGGGTGGGTTACTACTTCTCAGGCAAGATCTTTTAGCTTGTCTTTAACTGGTTTTGAAGTGCGTGATCATGAAGCAAAATTACTTTGCTGTGTCTTCTGGCACATTCTAGTCTTTTCATGATCAAAACGTGGTTCAAATTGATTATTTGCTGCTGGTAGTGATCAGTATTAATGGTTTTAGAAGCTCATAATACACCACACCTTCCTCATCCCACCAAATGCAGAGCATTGTCTTCTTTCCAAAGCGATTTGGCCTTGCAGTCGATGTTGATGGTTAACCTGGACCAACCCATGATTTTGTGCAATTGAGATTCTCAAAATAAATCCACTTTTCATCGCCAGTCACAATTCCATGCAAAAAAAGACTTTCTTTCATGCCATTGAAGCAACATTTTACTGATGACTCATTGTTTTTCCATTTGTCTTTAATTCAGTTGATATGGCACCAATTTTCCTTCCTTTAAAATCTTTCCCATTGCTTGTAAACTATCAGAAATTGTTTGCTGAGCAGCATTTAACCTGGACGTTCTTTGCCTTTCACATCGAAATCATCACTTTTAAAGCATTGAAACCAGTGTTCACAAGTATCTTGAGATGGAGCATGTTCACCATAAGCTTCCCATAATATACAATAACTTTTTCATTAAAATAAAGTAATGAATTAAAACTTTTCCCAAATTCTCTCTCTTTTTTTGGCACAGAATTTGACATTTTTAAGTGTAAAAATATCTATGATGTTAACACCTTCAGAAAATTTGACATATGAAGTTTTGAAGCTTGCTGTCAATACAATAAAATAGCATCCGTATCAAGTCGCATATATATATCATCATATGTGTAACTCCATCTATTGAAGAAAATCCACATTAGTCAGGGGCACTGACCTCTTTTTCCCTTAGATTGTCAAATAAAAAAATGACAAGTCAACACAACAATAGCCATCCAGTGTGAATGAATCAAAATTATACCTATTTTTTGTAAGGTTGGCAAAAATATAATGCTTTTTTGACATGCCACAGAACTTTAGTAATTAGTTTATATGTGCCATGAGATGAAAAAGGTTAAAAATTGCTGGTCTATCCTTTGGAGCTGGGAGGTAGTGGTGGCAATGTCACAGTAAGAGTGACTGTTTTCTTAGAGAGGTTCTGAAGAATAGAAATTGAGATGGGAAGTGAATTGCTCAGATCTCCCCACCCTGTGAATTTCTGTTTCACACACAAAGAGTTTAACTTCTATGTAGACTCTGAGTAGTTGGGCAGAGATACTGCTCACAGATAAATCTCTTCTGGAATCTCAGTTATTCTTATAGCCGTAAGCAATCATCAAGTTGGTAGTCCTTTTCCAGGAACTCATAAAGCAGTGGAATATTCCAGTGTGAAGAGCTCAAACCCTGACGAGACTGGACTTGACTGATGGTTTGGGCATGATGGCATCAGGCTTTCCTTATAGTGAAGCTTTCCCCTCCTGCTCCACAGAAGCTAAAAAAGCTAATAATTTACCACTGCACTGTCTTCTATTGTGAGAACACCACACTGGCCAAGCAGAAATTATGGCTGGACAGCCTGATGTGCAGATAAATAAAATGTTAAATTATATTTTCACTTAAATTGAGAAGAACTTTGCAATGTGCTTTGTCTGTCTTCCTTTTAAAACAAAACAAAACACTAGACTTGTTCAAAATGACTCCCATTTTTAAAAAGCAGATGCTATCATTATTTTACCTTGTTTTGTCTTATTTGTGGTATTTTTCAAGAATGTATCTAGATAACTTCTGATTTTTAACCCATGTCATAGCTTGCTAAAATTCAGGTGTTGGTTCAGTAGGGTTAGAGTTAGGGCTGAGGGCCCTCTTTCTAACAAGCTCGCTGACAGTGTCCTGCTGCTGGTCCATAGGCAACACCTGGGGAAGGACACCTTTTCCAGGCTGAAAAATGGGCATCTGGGCTGCAGGCAATGTCAGTGGCCATACAGTTGCCATAGCTCCCAGGGAAGTTTGGGCAAAGGGTGGTCCACACTGAGGTAAGGGGAGTGTTATACCTTACATCCAAGGGTGATCAGGGGTGTTCCTTGGAGCACAGCCATTTGGGTTGAGCAAGGCATGGAGAGGCACTCAGCTGTGGCACTGTGTCAGGTCCTGAATAGTGACCACGCAGCATAAGGCAGCAATGGACCAAGATCTAGAGGAGGCTGGCAGGTTGGTGTAAATTATAGCTGGAGCGTCTGGCTCCTCCAGTCAGAACCAGGCTGCAGGTTAGGAGAGCGCTTCAGACCTGTTCATAGCAAGGCATGCAGCCTCAGTAGCATACCACCAGAACATAACATGTCCCCAAAGGCGGTAGAAGCCATCACATGAAGATGACATGGAGTGGAGCTTGAGGATGTTTACGTGGCTCTAGCCTTTGGTGTGGGGACAGAAAATTCCCTAATGGGGAATTCATGAGATTCCCTAATCAGTTGGCCCTCCTAGGAGCACGAGCTCTGCACAGAGTGCTGTATGTGGAATGACCCCTCCACGCCCCCGTCCCCCATTGGACATGGGAGTTACCTAGTTCTGGGCCCAAAGCTTCACATTTTCACTTAGCTGTGCAGCTTTGTATCAATTCCTTAACCTCTCTGAGTCCCAATTCTCTCATTGTAAGCAAACATTGTTATAATAATAACTCTGGTCTCCCTGGTCATGGAAGGTTGAAATGAGATGTAGTCCCTGGAGACACCAATGAAGCTTCCTTTTCTTTCGTTCCCTCCTTGGTTTCAGGGAGAAGGGGTCAGGCCTTCAGGAGGCAGTGAAATGCTGGCGGGGCCCACAGAAATGTGCAGTACATAGAAGTGTGTGGTGTGGAACACACCCAGCAGGCAGAATGGAGGGGACACACGGCAGGCCCTGCTGTTGTTGGCAGTGGCAGCATCAGGCTCTGGATGAGACCCTTAATCCCCACCATTAGGGGAGCACTTTGTAAGGCTGAAGCATGGCCAGCCCTGCATTTGGGTTGGGGAGCAGGAGCCTATTTCTGGCCCAACCTGCCCTGTGAGGCCCTGAAGTCAGAGGCAGGATTCTCCTCCTGGGTACCATGCCTGTGGGCAAGGCCCTGGCTCCAGGCTGGTGGATAACAAGACTAACCAAATCAATCGTACTCTCTCCTACTGCTCAGCTTTCTGCAGCAAGTGTTTTGGGCAAATATTATTTACAATGAAAAGATATGAAAAAGAATGACTTGGTTCTTAGTTCCAGAACAAATAAGATATATTTTTTTCTTTTTTTTATTCCTTTGGAATTGAAAGGAGTTTAATGGACAACTACTGCTTGGTGTTGTAAGGGTCATTCTTATCTGTCTGCCGCATTGATATGACCCCAGACAATTGATGAGAAGATTGTTTAGGATGGATGTTTTGTCTTAAAAGGCACTCATGTTGGTTGAGATAAAATTTTAAGTTTTAGAAAAGGGAGGAATGTAAAAAGGGTAATATCAAAATAAGAATATAAAGAAAGCTTTAACCTGAACAAGACCAGAATATACAGGGTGTGATGTGTCAGAGTGGGGTTTGCATATTCTACCCGGGCATCGTTGATGAGTTCTGCTGTGGGACTCTTCATTTCTGGTTTATCCTCCTTGCTGTTTATGTGACCTCATGTCCCCAAAGAAGCAGGGCTCACAGGCCCAGCCCTGCACATGTCACTGTTTGCACTGTGGCCTGAGATTATAGCAACTGGTTTTCAAATATGCTCTTTATACAAGGCTATAAAATCCCTACTGAGATATAACTCATAGTTGCTTAAATTCTCCTAAGAACTAAGTATGGTTATCTATGTTCACTACCAATAGCACAGTCCTTGTTTTTTATTTTAAATATTCTTGAGGTCACAGGTACATTTTGCAATTTACTGTATCTGAATTATTTATATTTTTAAATTATTTTATTGATTAAGGTATCACATATTTGTCCTCAGCCCCCCTATTCCCATCCCAAACCCCTCCCCAAGTATGCCCCCCCTCCCCATTGTTTGTGACCACTGGTTAGGCTCATATGCATTCAAATAATCTCTCTCCCTTACCCCCACCCTCCCCTACCTTCCCTCTGAGGTCCGACAGTCTGATCGATGCTGTTTTTGTTCATCAGTCTATGTTGTCCATCATTTCCCCTAGATGGGTGAGCGCATGTGATACTAGAAATACACATATAAGAATCGAAAATGAGACAAGCAATAATGGTTATGCTGAGAGGCAAAGGAATCAGTCTATATATAGTGAGTTTCTTTCTGAGCCAACAGTTCTTTTGAGTCCCAATTTCTATGTCATACAGTTCCTTATGAGTACATGTTAGCGATGATATTTCAGTTCTGGATGGTGGAAAAATGGTGGTAGTGGAGGTCTGATCCTCTCTAGTTTGGTCCTGGATAACTTGCAGTGATGCACAGCTGCTGACTGCTAGTATGGCAAGGCATTGTCAGAGTCTTCCATCTCTGGACTGTTTCTCTTTTGTCTTCATGGCTGGAGCAGTCCTGTCAATTTCTCTCTGTTGCAGGAATCCACATGGTCTCAGAGTTGTTTTCTCAAAATTGTATTTGAGTTATTTAGTGATCCTAAATTGTTGATCCCTGGGTCTAATGTTAACTAGTATGTTTAGAAAAGGAACAATATAATAAATTCAAGCCAATGAAAGAACCTCTCTACTTTTTTTTTTTTTTAACTAAAAAGAAACTTGTTTATTGTGGGAACAAGAGGATACAAGCAATATAAAAATCAATTTTTATCTGGTTTTATTGGCTTTTCTTTCTCTTGTTCAATGGGAGTGGGATTTTATTTGTACATTTTTTCTTAAGGGTCCCCATCTGCTCATGAAATTCTTATACAGGGGGAAGCTGTGGGGCACATACTCCTTAAGGGACCCATTGGGAGAACTCTTATCAGGACAAAGCGACTGCTCACTTCCTTCCCTTCTGCTTCATGTGTACTACGAAATAGTCATTGCATGGTGAGCCCAGCAATTAGCCAAAAGCAGCTCTGGAAGCCCATTCTGCCGTCTCGGCACTGGTCCAGATCCTTCATTATTTTGTCTACAGCCAGAGGGTCTTTTTGATTTTCCATAAACCCAGGGAACTCCTTTTCCATGAGTACTCATAGGTCCTCCTTCGTCAAGTAGCCTTTATCCCCAGCAAACTTGTGAAACGTGAACATCATGGTTTCCATGGCGTGTTCCATTTGAGACAGCATTTTGGTGAGGTCGCAGCGGGATAGGCGGCTGCGGGGAGGCGGCAGGGACATGGCCAGTCCCTCTCTACTTTTATTAACTTGAGAATCAACAAAGTATTTCAGTGCAAATACACAGAAGGAGAGTGCACTATGTTCATGAGAGAGAACAAGGGGCTACGCACTTTCAAATACGGGAGATGGACTCAGCCCTGGCCCTTGGGAACATAAAATGTCTCTGTGCACACAGAGATAGACTGCAAAATAATTCAGTACGTGGCAAGGGACTTTGGGAGTGACACAGATCATAAGTTCTGCAGAGTCTCAGAGGAGAGAGAGATCGAGGGCTTTTGAGACAAGACTGGCTTCCGGAAGAAGTGTGAAAAAGCAGGAATATAAGAAAACTGGACGAGTTCAGATGGTTAAGAGGGCAGGGCAGAGCTCCAGGAGGAGAATGGGAGAGCCTCAGGTGTGAGAGTGGCATGAGACTATGTGTCCTGATATAGCCCTTTAGCCTGCTCCTCTGGGCATCATGAGATTAGTATCTGACATGGTTAAATTTGTGTGCCCATAAGGCTGAGCCATGGTACCAGGTATTTGGTCAAACATGCATTTAGATGCTGATATAAAGGTATTATATTTAGTTGAGATGAACATTTAAATCAGTGGACTGTGAGTGTGGTGGATTGCTCTCCAATGGGGGTGAGCCTCATCCAATCAGGTGAAGGCCTTCATACTGACTGAAAAGGGGGGAACTCTGCGAGCAGATGGCCTTCAGACTAGAACTGCAATATCAGCTCATCCTGGGTCTCCAGTCTGCTGGTGTAGCCTGCAGATTTTGAACCCTGACTAACACAGCATCCAATAAAATAGATATCTGAGAACCCCCACTGGTCATGGCCCAAGTTCTGGAACTCCTCACTTCTTTACTCCTTCTCTGCCCCATTGACGCTGAGATTCAGTGGAACAGTGGGGGGTTAATAAGTCCTTTTGGGTATAGTTTTAGACACACCTCTGCCTCCTTTTACTCAATATTTCCTGGCACCCCATCCTGTCCTCAACCCCAGAGACTTTTTCAGTTCTGAGAGTGTAGGGAAAAGGTGATAAAATTTGGTGAAAATTCAGTATGCAGCTGCTCTTTGAGGGGTCAGAGCCACTGGCCTGAAGATGCCACCTCCGGCTGTCTGCTTGGGAACACAAAGGAACATTAAGATGAATGGAGCGGTCAAGCATGAGCACTGCTCTGGGGGAGCTGCCAGCTCTTTCTGGGCAGAAGGAAGTGAGAGAAGTGGGTAGGCCCCAGGGAAAGAGGAAGGAGTCCAGAGAGGCAGAGTGAGTTGTGAGAACAAGACATTCCTCAGGCTTACCTCTTGCAGCCATGTTAAACACCTTGTTTAGCTCTTTCTGAAGCCATACCCACATCTCTCCCACCAAAGGTTTCCTGGGCACTCAATTAGAAGGTAAGGTATGGCAGGTGAGAGCCACCAGCTGGTGTGACATTCCACCTGTATGACCAGGCACATGCATTATCAAAGCTCCCTCCCCACAGACAGGAAAAGAGTGTTTTTGTGGTCCTAGCCAGCTGGGAATTGCTATCAATGCATCAAGATTGTGGCCAGTAGTCACACAATGCATGAGCTTGAGTGCCAGCAAAGGAGAATTGACTGTGTGATGTGAGTGGCGGGGAGCCATGTAAAGTGTTTGAACAGAGCCGCCAGGAAGTTACTTGTTAGGAATGGGCATGTGAAGAGCTTCATCTGATGGGAAAGTGCAGGAGAGATGGGAACAGGCAGGGAGAGAGAAGTTAGGACAATTGCCACCTTAAGTATGAAGGGCTACAAAGGTTGTGCCAGTGAATGGAAGGGGCAATTGATTTCAGAGAAAAGATCAAAAGAACACAGACTATGAACCACAACAAATCTGGAGTCCAGCATCCTAACAGGTGGTTTTGAGCAGCCATGGCTTCTGTAGATGAGAATGCTAAGCCCACAGAATGAAAGCACTTGGGGACAGCTCCGAAAGGAAAGGCAATCAGGGGTGGGAAGGGACTTTGCTGCAGGTAAAGAGTGGGAAAAGCTCAGGTGACACCCAAGGGCTAGCATTCCAGCTGCTGGTGTGAGGTCCACAGGAGAGCAGATGGTCAGCTCATGCTCCTCAAAGTGTGAGCTGTCCTGCACCAGTGGATGCCCAGCACCTGGAACTGATCAACTCTTTGTCTTGTAGGTTCTCATCCTGACTGTGACTATTCTTATCAGTTTTGTTATATTTCCCCCAATACACTCCCACCCAAAACCCATAAGAAGCCAGCCCTGCTGAGCAGATTGGGCTGCAATCTTGGATTTCATCACTGATTTGGGGTGGGGGTGTCATTTAACCACTTGGGCCTCAGTGTTCCTATGCAAAATAAAAGTTGGGCTGGGTGATATTCGTGACCTCATAATTCTCAACTAAATGCTTTCTAACTGCCCGAAAGCAAGCAATTTCCTTTGTCTTTAACAACATGTAGAAAGCAAACAAAAGCAGGGGTGGCTTTTGGAGGCACAGAAATCAGGTTTTAGTCCTGCTGGCTTCTTTCGTATGTGCTACACCCTTCTCAGGAGGGAGGGATCAGGCTGTTGTCTGAAATACAGCAGCACAGACAGGCATCCTTCATTTCGGTACCTCTGGCTGTGGGCTGCCCTTTGCAAAACCATGTCCTCCTTGCCACAATGCAATCTATCCCCCTGTTGTTGGCTGACATTTAGGGTTCACTCTTCCTTTACTAACTACTGCCCTAGGTTCACTCTAGTCTTCTTTCCCCTGTGTCACATGAAGTGTAGCTGCTCCATGCCTCCAGGATTTATACCAAGCTTCCTAGTCCTGGATCATGACAAGATCTCTGCTTGGTTTATTTATTTATTTTTTTTCTTTTAAAATATTTTATTGATTCTTTACAGAGAGAAAGAGAGAGGGACAGAGAGTTTAAACATCAATGAGAGAGAATCATCAACCAGCTGTCTCTTAAATATCCCCTACTGGGGATGTGCCCGCAACCAAGGTACATGCCTTTCACTGGAATCAAACCTGGGACCTTTTAGTCCGCAGGCCAATGCTCTATCCAGTGAGCCAAACCAGTTTCGGCTCTGCTTGGTTTTGCATACAAGATTGAAGGAGATGGCGGAAACACTCTATTTTGATAATAAATAAAATTCATAGCTGCCTGTTTTCAGGAGGAAGTGCTCCTGGAGGCAGAGTGATGTGCTGGGTAGAGTGCTCCTGTCCTGGGAGTCATCAGCCCGCATCTCCCCAGAGACACACTCGGTGTGAGAGCCCCATCCATCCATTATCATCCATTATCGGGTGGAAGCAGCCCAGTCTCCAGCGAGCACTCAGGAGCATGGATGTCCACAGGGGCACAGAATTATTGAGCGTGCACTGAGGAAACGTATTTTCTTCTCCTTCCTCCTGTGATTGGAATTACTAATTAGGTGAACATAAAATTAAAATGATTCTAAGGCCGAAACACTTGGGGAAAGATCTCCGTTTTTCATCACTGAGCTGAGGCTAAATTATGCTGTCAAAATGCCATATTATTTCAAATTAGCCAAATTAATTAATCCAGCTCAGCTCTTGGCTGTGTGAATCATCTGTTTTAGAATTTTATGAGAGAAAGAGCGTGACTTCTCCGGCTCAGTGTGTGTGGATGAAGTTCCCTGACAGGTGGCTTTTCTTCTGTTCAAAGCCAGTGCTCTGGAATCTCAGCAGTAATAGGATTGCCTCAAACGCACTAATAGAAAGCTTCACAGTTTCTTAGTTTGTTTTTTGGCATTTGAAAATATCTACTTTCCTGCTCTTAATGTTGAAAAGAGTGTTGTTTTTTTCTTCTTGAGCACTCAAATGCATTAAAAAGACGGCCTTATATACAACCCATTTTTCATGATAGTTCTCTTTTCAGGGCTGGAAATACAAAAGTAAATGCTGAAGAAGAGATTTCATTCATGGCCCATGGGAATTCCAGATCCTCCAGAAAGTGCCCAAAGCTTTGAATAAAGGCAACATGAGTCACCACAACCTCTGACTGACTCCTCACCACTGTCTCCAATGAACCCAGGACAATGAACTCTTCCAGCTTATTTGGTAATTAAGCATTGCTCACATGTATCAGCAAATGCTATCTATGGAAAAATACCAACCATGTCTAATACTAATTTAATGCTAGTGATTTAATATGAATGGTGATACGTATAGGCACTGTGCTGAGCCACTTCACCAGCCCTCATTATCACCCTCTTATAGATTAGGAAACAGAGGCTACACGCCAAGTTCACGGTAGTGCCATCATGACTGAATGGCTTGGTAATCACAGGAAAACAGAGTCGAGTTCAAACATTTGCTGCTGCTCCCAAACTCTGAATTTCGAAGTGACCAGGTGGAATCAGGCCAGTAGGCTCAGTCTCTTGCCATATGTGGCGCAGATCCCGTCCAGGCTGGACATCTTTGGAGAGGGCTTTTAGGAGGGTGACATGCAGTGGCTGCCATGGCAGCTGCAGGCTCCTCCTCTTCCCCTGCATGGCCTCGGTGGCCTGAGCCAAGAACTAAGTAGGGGAATGGAGAACGGCCTGGATGCTGACAAGGAGCCCTGGCCTCTTTCCCTGGCCCAGCTTTGATCTCAGATCCACTTTTCTGGACCCTAGTTCCCTCCGAATGAGTGGCTTAGATGTAGAAACCTGCAAAATCCATGGTTTTGATTACAAAGGATCCAAGGAGCATGAAGAAGAGGGACGTTTTTTCTGCTGTCAATTTCCCCAGCCATTCTGACTGAGGTGACACAGACCAGTTCTCCTCTAATCCTTGTTGCCAGTGAACTGGCGGGAACAGTTTGAATTCCTTTGATAGGTTTCCTGGAAGGGGCCCAGTTTTTATTATTATGGCTCATTTCTGCTCTGCTGTGTTCTGGCCGAGACCTGGCCAAGAAGTGGAAAAATACTGAGAGAAAGGCTGCACTTGTGGTATTTCTGGCTTCACTGGACACAGGAAATACAGAAATCTTAGGGAAAAACATGTTTACATATTTTTCTGAAACCGTATCTCTCTCTCTTAGAATTGGGAGGAATGATGTTTACTGAAAGATTTGAAACTAGCCTCAAATTACTGACCCAGATTAATTTTCTCAAAATTGGTTCAGCTATCTCCCAGGCAGTTTCTGTCACATTTCAGGGACCAGAGAAAGTGGCCTGCACTCCAGTCCCCAGAGGCCACAAGTAAGGCATTTCTGGGAGGCAATGGGCAAGAACAGGATTTTGCAAAGTCTCCTTGAGACCATATGGATGGTCAAAATTTGTCTGGGCAACGACTAGATTATGAAATCTATAAATATCACAAACTACTTTGGGATTTTGTTTAAGTTGTGTCAGGAAGAGCCTGAGAAGGTGCCTTCTCACGGGCAGGTGGGATTTAGAATGGTAAAAAAAAATATGGAATTATTTTAACAAAGCCATGACTCTCCCTGCCCTCAATTTTTATTTAATCAGTAACATGTTTTAGTATAATCTGGCTTAATATTTCTACAAGTCTTCTTGGACCAACCCCACATTTCCTTGGCTATTGCTCTGACTCTGACATATGAGTGACCTTCTGTACCATGTTCTCTGGTTCTTGTTTTCATCATGCATCAGGTATAGTTCTGTTGGAAGCATTGGTTACCAGATGTTGGTTTGGCATGAAGTTCCTGCTCTGATGATTCTGTAACCTAAGGCCAGCACTCCACGGTTGTGCACAAAATACATGCTTCCTAAATACACGCTGAAGCACATTCTTTTTTGGTGAGATAATGCTTTCACTGGAATAAAAATGTTAGCAGTATTTAAATTCCCATGTACTAGTAGACGACCAGCTCAGGCTAAGCTTGGCCATAATATCAAGACATAAAAGGGCCTACTAGGCTTTTTTTTAAAGATATATTAGGATCACAATAAATTGTGCTTCCTACAGTAACGTTACAAAAATGTAATATGACATTTATGAAGCATCCATAAAGTTGGCCCACACTTTTCACTGTCTAGTTCACATTTTATTAAATAATATTTCTTTACTCTATTTTAATAGCTGTATTACTTAGTGGCTTAAAAATCTTATTTGTGTGTACCTCACAGATTTTAGCAACTATCAGGGAAAGGCAATTCGGCCTCCAAATGTACACAGTAAACTTGTGTTGTTTAAGGTGCTCAGTCTATGGCTCTGTTTTGGCAGCCTTAGCAGAATAACAGGGCTAGTGATGCAAGGTGGAGACAGAGAAGGAATTTCAGTAGAAGCAGAAGTGATCGTACTCAGTCCTGGGACCACAGCAGCCCAGAAGCCTCCTGTGGGCAGTGCTAGACCTTAAGCATGGTGCCCAGGGGCTGGGGCGGGACATGTTTGTCAGAAGTGTCTTCTAAGACTTGTCTATGGGACATGTTTGGCTGTGACTCTGGCTGCTAAGCCTTGGTTGTTTTGGTCCATTTTCTAACCTCCCAATAGCCATTTAAAGTTTTATTTTCTTCTCACACTATTCAGAGTTACTATTGGTTGCAACTAACAATATTGATACAGAAATTTGTACCAGGCGTAGCTGTTTTGCTATAAGACACAATGAATAATATTTGGCAATTCTATTATAGCACTTTACCAATTGGTTTACAAAGAATCCTCACAACTATGGGAGGTAGGACTGAGATTTAGAAGTATCTCTTGTTTTTCCTTGTTCTGTTTTTCTCTGGAGTCTGTTAGAGAGAGGATGAGGCTAGCTAGTGAAAAAAGAGGTGCTATAGTAAACCTGAGCTAGAGTTGCCTGGCATGGATAGAAGCCTGAGAAGCCCTGGGTCAGAGAGAAGCTCATCTTCAGATCAATTGAACAACATCACTAGTGGAGGTGGGCTCTGTGGGTGCCCCATCACAGTAACTTTATGGGGCCATTTCCCCCTTTTATTTCTCAGGGTTTTACTGATATAATATTAGATCCTATTCTACCTTAAAGTCTGGAACCAGTTTCAGGAAACAGGATTAGGCAGGAAAACTATGACAGTAGTTTTACACATACACTTTTAATGAATGAATAAGAAAAATATCATGTCTCATCTTCATTGAATTTGTATCAGAAGCAATGGAGGCCACATTTAAGAGATAATTCCAGTGCTGTTCTTGGCACATGGTGGACCCCTACACTTAAAGATGCTCATGTTTGTGTCACATGTGAGTAACAATAAAAATTTAAAGACAAATGGCTATAGTTCATACACTGACAGAGCAGGGAGGGTTTTAGTTTGATTACTTGGACACAGTAGCTGTTAGAAGATTTTGTCCTGGAAAATAGGATGAAATACATAAGACAACAATTCCAAGATGTTGTGTGCAATGGGTAGTCAAACAAGAGAGGAAATAGAAGCTGTTAGCACAGATGAAGTTAAGAAAACACTAGACAAAATGTTGGAAGGCTTATCAATGAACATTCAAGGGTTATCTGCAATACCCTAAGAATGAAAAGAGAAGGAAAGAAGAAAGCCAGAGGAATCATAATTCCAAAATAGCCTGGCACTGGCACAAGAAAAGGCATATAGATAAATGGAACAGAACAGAGAATCCAGAAATCAACCCAAGCGATTATGTTCAATTAATATTTGACAAAGGAGGCAAGAGCATAGAATGGAGTAAAGATAGTTTCTTCAATAAATGGTATTGGAAAAATTGGACAGGTACATGAAAAAAATGAAACTAGACTACCAACTTACACTATATGTAAGAATAAACTAAAAATGGATACAATACTTGATGTGAATCCTGAAACCATAAAAATTTTAGAAGAAGCCATAGGCAGCAAAATTTCTGACATCTCTCATAGCAATATGTTTACTGATACATCTCCTAGGGCAAAGGAAACTAAGAAGAAGATAAACAAATGGGACTACAACAAAATAAAAAAGCTTCTGCACAGCAAAAGAAACCATCAAGGAAATGAAAAGAGAACCCACTGCATGGGAGAACATATTTGTCAATGACACATCTAATAAGGGGTTGATTTTCAAAATATATAAGGAACTCATGGAACTTAACAATAGGAAGACAAATAATTAAATTTAAAATGGGCAAATGACCTAAATAGACACTTCCCCAAAGTGAACATATATAAAGCCAAGAGACATGAAAAAATGCTCGAAGCCACCAATCAACAGAGAGATGTAAATTAATATGACAATGAGGAATGGATATCAACAACAAATCAACAAATGACAAATGTCGGTGAGGATATGGAACAAAGGGACTGATGCAGCCACTGGGGGGGGGGGGATGGAGTTTCCTAAAAAAAATAAAAAATGGAACTCCCCCTATTGATTCCACTTCCAGGAATATATACTAATAAAGCAGAAACACCAATCAGAAAGAATATATGCACTTTTATGTTCATAGCAGCATAATTCACAATAGCTAAAATTTGGAAACAACCCAAATTCCCATCAACAGATGAGTGGGTTAAAAAGCTGTGGAATACTATGCAGCTATAACAAGGAAAGAACTCTTACCATTTGCAATAGCATGGATGGACCTGGATAGCTTTATGCTAAGTGAAATAAGCCAGTCATAGAAAGATAAGTATCACATGATCTCACCCATATGTGGAATCTAATGAACAAAATAAACTGATGAACAAAATAGATCCAGAGACATAGAAGCATGACAAATTTCAGAGGGAAGGCAGGGGTGGGGCCTTAACTGAGGAACTTATATGCATATATGAACATAGACAATAGAGTGGTGAAGGCCTGAGAGGGTTAAGTACAGAGTGGAGGGGAGTAATGGGAAAAACAAACAAAGGGACATCTGTAATACTTTTGACATTTTGTTAAAAAAATAGAGAGATATTATAATCTTGGTGCTTATTGAATCATGAAAATTAGAAGTGTACTAGAGTTTAGGATTCCAGTAAAAAGTACTGAGTGTCGGGTGTAAATGGAGTTTTGGGCTTCAGATGAAGGAAGACCTGGGGTCTATTCTACATCTACACATTTTCTCCTAATCTCATGTCCTTAACAACTTCCTCTATATAGTGTCACCACACTGACAGTTCTGCTGAACTGTGGTTCCAGGATTCTAGTGTCACTCAACAGAGACTAGTGATTCACTAGAACCTTAAGTCTAAGAGCTCCAAACTAAATTCATGTCTCTCCCTGCTGTTTCAAACCCCTATTAATGGTGCCTTCCTTTATAAACTCAATGACACACTCAGTTTCTCATCAACTACCAAATCTCAGGGCTTCTCTGGCTTTCCTATATCTTGTCTCCGCAAGTAAATCAACTGCTAAGCCCTGTGTATTCAATAACTCCAACTTCTATCCCATTTATCTCTATTATTTTTTCCATCAATGCTCTCATAAGTAATGCCTTTTTCAGGTGGTGTTTTGTTTTGTTTTTTTTCTCTGTTCTTTTCCTTCCTCAGTCTGATTTATATGTGTCATAAAATAATTTTTCCAGGAAAACAGCCCTAATAATTACCTTCAATCGCTGAAAATCTTTGAATGGCTCTTTGTCCTTTGCTTAGCATTTCAAAGTGCTTCAAGTTCACATCCATCTAACTCCCTAACAACTTCCCTTCATGTATTCCATAGACCATCTAAACTGAATTATCCTTTCTTTTTCATATATGCACAGTTGGTTTTCCCTGCTGTAAACATTGTCACTCACCCAAATTGGGGTATACTTCCTTTCCATCTCACTTTCCATATATCTGAAATTTTAATCTTTCTACAAATGGAGCCCAATTGCTGCCTCCTCTCTAAGCCTTCCTTGATACCTCTCTTCTATTAAGATAAAATAGAGATTTTTTTCCCTGTGAACTATCAAAACACATTATGAAATAATCTGTTATAGTCCTCAACATTCATGAACTATTTATATTTTTATGTGGGTTATTGCTACACAATTCTCAATAGTTTAAGGATTTTTTAGAGTATGTGACAAGGCAACTAGTTCAACACATTTCACATAGAAGATGCTCATTTAATATTACAAGTATCCCAGTACATTTCACATAATCAATGTTCATTCATATATAATCAAATTCATTTTCAAAGTCTGAAATATGAAATACCATTAACATAAAGCCTATTTAATATTATATAAATGTAACTGTATACATATTTCACCAAAGAAGATATAACATAACTAATAAGCACATATAAAGATGGCCAACATCCCTAGTCATCAAGGAAATGAGCATTAACACCACAATGAGATACCACTGCACTAGATATCATTCATTAGAATGACTACAATAAAAAAGGCAGATAATAACTAATTTCTGGAAGGATATGGAGAAACTTAAACCTTTTACTATATCATGGATTGGAATATAAATTGTGCTTCCATTTTGGAAAAAAGTTTTTCCAGTTTCTTAAAAAGTTAAATATAAATTTATTATATCTAGCAATTTTAACCCTAGGAATCTACCCAAGAGAAACAGAAATATGTATTCATACCAATATTTGTATGGGGATGTTTTTTGTGGTTTTCTTCATAATAGCCCCAAAGTGGAAATAATTCAAGTCTCCATCAACTAGTAATTGGATAAGCAAAATGTTTAATCCTACATAATCAAAGACTAATGTGCAAATTTACCGAAAGGCAGAACTATTGGTGAAATGACCAGTTACTATCACATGCACTGACCACCAGGGGCGGCAGATGCTCAATGCAGAAGCTGCTCCCAAACCCACAGGCCCCAGTGGGGGCCCGTGATAGCCCCACCAGTCACCCCACAGGTTGGCCCTGATTGTCAGCCCTACCCATGCACAAATTTTGTACACTGGGCCTCTAGTATTCATATAATGGAACATTATTTGGCAATTAAAAAATGAATTATTTAAACAGTCTCCAACTTGGGTAAACCCTGAAAACATGCTGAATGAAAAAAGCCAGGAACAAAAGACCACATAGTATATGATTCCTTTATGTAAAATTCCAAGAAAAGGCAAATCAGTGGAGACAGAAAATAGATTCCTGGTTGCATTCAGGGGAGTTGGTGTGGGAATGAGGAGTGACTGCAGATGGGCAATGGGGTCCTTTTGTGATTTTAAAATTGCATTATGGTGATAGTTTCACAACTCTATGAATTTACTGAAAATCATTGAATAGTACACCTAAAATAGGTGGATTTTATATTATGTAAATTAGATCTCCATAAAGCTGTTAAAAATTTGGACTTCCAGGTTATACAACCTTTATACATTGACAGAATAAAACAAAACTGAGCTTCTTTTAAAGAAATACCATAAAGGGGTAAGATACAGAATTTGTCTAATTCTAGTTTTTATGTTTTAATAGGACAGCTGTTTGGACTAATGTAATAATATAGAGGGGATATGTTATTCATATAAGCCATTACAATAGGGATACATTTTTAAAGAAAAAAATCACATTTATTTTTTAAACAATACTTTTGTAGCTTCCTTAAATCCTCAACAATTAGGTTAGAAAGAATTGCTTTACTAAGACTTTATTAGATCTGATCTATTAGTTGTCATATAAATGGTCAGTACATAGCAATCTTGTACTAATTAAGTATTCATCACAAGTCTATTAGCAAATATTTAACACTTATAGCTCAATTAAAATTGAACCCAGACTGCTATCAAATACAGGTCATTCTAAAGCTCCTCTCAAGAGAAATATAGGCTTGTTAATAGAAGAATTGCCAAGAAAGTCCTACACAGAGGGAAGTTATTCAGAGACGAATAAGAAATTCAGGGACAAGGGCCATATTCAACACTCACAGGTCTATTATTGTTCATTTTAAGCAATATCACATTCTTTGAGGTTGGGTGATGACATAAATCTGGAAAGAGAAAGGTGGGTTTCCAGGCAGCAATGAGTAAATCGATACTTCCATCATAAAGCACCAAGACCATAAGTCTATAAGTGTACATGGTGGCATTTGATTGGAAGAGGGAGTGATTCCCATTCCTCCCCTCTCTCCCATTAGCCTGTCTCCTTAAAAAACAATAGGCCAAGAGAGCGTGAAGTCTTTGTTCCTTGGAACTATAACTCAGGGGACTGTCCAGAGGACACCATCACAGGCTGGCTGTCACCACGAGGGTGTGGGCATGGTTTCCCCTGGAACTCATCTCCACTGCGGTGCTGGAGGCTCCCCTAAGGCCACCTATAGTTGAACCAACAACTCACCCATCTTGCTCAGATTCTGTGTCCCCCAAACCATCAGGTGTCTGTCAAGCAGGTATCTGTATACCAGCCCAGCTGGACTGATGTCTTGTGCCACATATGACATTTATGATAGTAGCAAGTATACACCTCAACCCCTAAGAGTTTGGTTGACATGAGTCTTCCCTTGAAGAAAAATTCCCTCAGTTAGATTAGGCATTTGTTCCTGCATGACACAACAATAGCCCCAAGGGTGGACTGCCTGACTCAACAGCGCCTACGGGGGCTTTGGGGACTTGGCTGGGCCAATCTCCCCACTACGGACCTGTTTCCATTTCCACTTCAACAGTTTCTATGTAAGAGTGGGATAGCAGGAGAGAGGGGTTAGATGTGCCTCTATTAGGAAAAAGGATGTAGATTGGTTTAATGTAGATTTTGAGGCTTCTGAGAGGAAAGGGTGGAAGCATAGGGGAGGCAAAATTTAACCTCTACTTTCATAGGGTTTTCACCTGGGCCTGAGAATTACATTGACACAAGACAGAGGAGCAAAGCACACAGGTCTATTACATATATATTTTATGTGACACAGGAGCACTCATAAGTAAATTAAGACTCACTAAATGTTTTTATAGTACATTGAACAAAAAGAGGTAAGTGTGCAACAGTAACTAGAATATTTGGGAGGTTGAAGATAAAAAAAAAAAAAATTAATAATGTCAGTTTGTACAGAATTTCCTAGACCTCAATCCCCCTCCCGCCCCCTCCCACCCATGTTAAGAATGCTACCTTCCTCCTAGTACAGGGGAGTCTTATCTCCTCTTCCAGGAAGAAGAGTGAGGACTGACCACCCTCCTTGCCCTAAGGTTTTGTTCAGTGCCTATAGATCAAAATAAATCTTAGGCTCAAGTGGCATATTTTGAGATGGTATATTCTGTCCCCCTTCAGAATAAAGAACATAAACAAATACTTGACATTTGTTTAATGGCTTATACTTTTCCAATATATATTGTAAATATACATCAATATACATTCTTGAATAGATATTTCTGCATTTGCCCATCACAAGTAATCTATAAGGTTGACCATTTCCATTATCCAGCGCAGAAAAGTGAGGCTTGCCCAGGTCAGAAAATGGAGCTAAACTTGGAGCCTTAGAGCTTTCAATATTATTCCATGGCTTTCTACAATGCAGAATAACATGTCTTTTAAAATATGCTGGAAAAGAGCATAAAATGAGTACTTCAGGGGTGTCTCTCATGGCTCAGTGCCTTGCTCTGGCTGATCCACATAGATTGGAAGCAAGATAGAGATGGCCACATGTTGTCCTAGGTCTTTGGCACTGGGAAGCTCAGCCATGCTAATGCAGCACTAGGATGTTGGCACTGCAGACTCCCCAGGACGCCCTTCCCCAGTGGAAGGGTGAGTAGACTAAAGCCCAGGCACCTCCACTTCCCATACATGCCCCAAGACCAGTGTATACTCCAAGGCTGACTCATTATGCAAAGATGACTATCTGTCTGAAAATTCCAGGCAGCCCTGGCTTCCAGTGGCTCCTCACCCACATTCAGCAAGCTTGGGCTTTAATGACAGGAAGTGGCCACTTGGTACAAAGGGATGAGAGAAATGATGAAATCATGGATAGAGACTATGATTTCCACTCTCTCACCACCCCCTTCCTTCATTCATAAAGTGGAAGCAGTCATTCTTTTTAAGTAGCCAAAATATGTGAGACTGTTTTTGTTCTAACACTAAATAAAACATAAAGCTCCCCAAACTCACGATTTCCCTCATTGGTAAACAGGGCATGTCAGTTTTAAACATGCAAGGCCGCACTGTGGAGAATGTCAGGGAAGGTCCTAACAGCCCATTCCCATGCATGCCGGAGAGCGGCCATCTGCAGTTTATTAGTGATATTCCCATGAATGGCTGCTGTGGACAGGCCTCCAGCTGGCTGTGTGCTCTTGCATTATTAGAAGAGACTTTGAACACTCTACAAACATTGTAAATAGCCTCAGTGTAACTGATTGTTGTTCATAATGGCATTATTAAAATGGGGGGAAAAACGTACTTAAATGAAGAATGCTAACAGACAGCATTCCATGGAAAATATTTACTTGCAGGCTTGTGTTCCAAACTGTATAATTGTCAATTTCAGACAGGAACAGCAGTCATCCCATGATGGCTTAGCATCCTGAATTGCAAGAGTTAACAGCTGTATGAAAATATCTGAGGGCGAGCTGCTGAGAAAAGCTACAGTCTGCATGGAGGTCAAATGATATTTCAGTTTAAAAGGGAGAGTTCAGTTAACCATCCTCTACCCTGGAAGATACAAAAAGTCACATCCAGTTCAAGGAAAGGGTCACAAAGACAACACCTACGCTTTCTTTATGTGCAGCCACTCCAATTAATCCATTGCCTTAAGATAAAGGCTGTCTTTCCTTGGGATTCTGTAGGACACTTTTGGCTGTACAGCTTAAGTGAGATGGCAGCTGGATGCAGATAGGAGAAGCTATGCAGAAGGACCCTCCCCACCCCCTGTCTGTGTAGAGATCCCTCATGATGACAACCCAGAGTTGAGCAATTTGGAACACATCAGCCTCTTCCAGACAAGTAAAGGACCTGTACACCAATGAAGTCATTCTAGGAAAGCTTTACAGTGTAAGCTAAGATGACACATTGCTCCAAATATCTAAATCTCTACGTAGTTTTATCATTATCAGTGAATATATATAAAGCGCTCACTGAATCATTGTCTGTTTTTGAATTTACAGGCATATGGAGTCTATGCAATATCTACCCATATCTCAGAATTACATTTTCGTCAATAACCTATTTCAGCTAAAAAACAAACAAACAAACAAACAAACAAACATTTGGCTTAAGCTATTAATCACAACATATTTTACTGGTTAATGTTATTTTCCTTCTCAGGGTTGATTTTATATATATCTAGGGTTGAGAAATGCTAAAAATAAATCTTCTTCCATCAAAATTCTTTCCCCATTTACCTGCCTTTCTGCTACTACTGCACATCCATCTGTAGACATCTGTTTCTTTTTAGCTGCTACAAGAGTATGCTCTTAAAATTATTCATCATGAAAATATCTAAGACACTACTAGTAATTATAATGTTTATTACTCTTGTTAATATAGGTAGAAACAATGGTTAAAATTGTGGTGTGCCAATCAGCAGGCTAAGAATTATATTATCTCATTTAATCTTTCACAAACATCATTAAAATGAAGCTACTGCTATATAACTTGGTAAAACATATCTAGGATGTGATAGCCCCGTCCCATTGGGTGGGCACCTCCCTTCTTCCATTTACTTCTCATTCTTCCTTCCTCCAAGTTATTCTTTTTCCTTCATTTTCCCCTCGTGCCTCCCTCTCTTTCCCCATTTAAGGCAGAGGAAACTCAATGAACCATTCTTTTCTAAGTTGTGTCACTAGAACATATATTTAAAAATAGGATTCAAATACTTTTTCCCCCTCTTCAATCTACTGTTGTCCCCAGCTACTAAGGAACTGGACACTGACATCCCTTGTTCTTGCTGGTTTGTCGCTAAGGACTAAGTGCAAGTCATTAAGGTTCAGAGAGTTCAGGCTGATTGTGCCTCATTTATGCAATTGCCAAGGACTCACAGTGGTATGGCTAATTATTGTTTAAAGGTACTTGAAGTTCCTCAGATGAAAGTGGCCACGGAGGAGCACAGGGCCATTACCGCAATCACAGCTGCAAAACAAACACTTCTTCGTGGAAGGTCACAAACATATGGACTGAGTCACATCGTGGAGCGTGGGATTAACCTTACAGAGCTGGATGTGATGACTGGCTGCATGGCTACATGCCCTAACTACCTGGTACCTGAAAGAATGAAGGGCCCCCGGCAGGTTCTGCGAGGATCTCAGAGGAACAACTCTTCTTTCCTGCACCTTCATGCAGGGCCCACAAGGCTTTGAAGATGTATTGTTCTCTGCACAGAGGCTCAGCTCGATCCAGCCTGCCTGGAGTTGTGCAAAGGACCTATCAAACACTAGGAGATGTCCCCAGCCCTGTTCCTCTCCCTCCTTCTCTTTCCTCCAAATCCCATGTCCCTATTCTGCCATTGCTAGTTCAGAACTCCCCTCTATCCCAGGAGAAAAGGGCTTGTCTGCAGATCTCAACGAAGACCTTAGCACTTGAAGAAGCTGCACTGTGAAAAGCTATTATAATGATCAGCCTGCATTTCAACCACCATGGTTTGTTTGCCAGTGCTGTGTTTGATGGGTTGTAAACATAATGGAGTAACTCTCAATACACAGCATCTGTGATTTGCTAGTTAGGGGTTTGAACACATGGTAGCCACACTCACCACCACAGATAGCGCAGCCATACAGCTGGTACCCTGACCACCTTCCCTAAACTTTTAGGGGAACCCACCCCTATACTACTCATCACCTTCCTCTGCCTGCTGTGCCCAGGTATAAATACAGGATCCCAGGAGATGAAAACCCACCTTTCTCTTATCATCGAGGATGCTTAGCATACTTGATGTACAAGATTACATTGGAAGATGTCCAGTTTCTGCTTAATGGGCAAGTCCACAGTGAGGGGAGATCAAAAGCATGGAGCTTCCAAGCTGCGGTTACACTTAATATTGCAAGCGTCAGGAGGGCAGATTAAAAATAGGCTTTTCTTGCAATAAAATGTGGGGGTCTGTTCCGCATTGCTGAGTGTTTTATCCAGCCAGGAAGCCGGGTTTCCACAGAGCTTCTGTGGGCCTTCAGCCCCCAGAGCCATCTCACAGGGAAGCTCAGCTTTCTCTTTGATGGAAGGTCTTGCCTAGAGACTGTCCTCCCTTCCCAGCAGGGGACCCAGCTTCAGAGCAGCGCTTTCTCCTCCATTGCAAAGGCAGTAGGACAATAAAAGCACTCAGCTTTGGGAAAAGAATGTGTAAGCAAATATAACAGGATATTCAGAAAGCTGGTGCAAAGTGCATCACCTTATTCAACACAAACTATGTGAGAGGTGTATTTGTATTGTGTTAGCAACTCCCTCCTATCACGTAGGTCTTTGGTTTCATTATTATGATTAGTATTATTATTGTTACTATCATCATCACCTTTATTTTATTATTTATTATTACTATTATTATTATTAATTTGCCACCTGCTACTGCAAAGGCCAGAAACCATAATTCTTAAAATCCCAGGGAAAGGAGTGGCCCTAATGTTATCATTTCCAGTACCTGCTGCTGGCAGAACACTCTAAACCAGAAAGGCCTTCTTCTTAAAAAAAAAATTAAAAAAAAAAAAATATATATATATATATATATATATATATATATATGTATATATATGTATATATATAATATGTATATAATCAGGAGTATTACAGATGTCTTCCCCCCCCTTGCCCCCTTCTATCTGGTTCCCATCCTTCCCCAGACCTTCCCACCCTATTGTTTGTGTCCATAGGTAATGCCTATCCTACCTTATAAAAGAGTAATATGCAAATTAACCATCACTCTGCTCAATCCATGCTCACCAGCCATGCCCATCAGCCAATCAGAGCGAGTATGTAAACCAACCCCAACCAAGATGGCTGCAGTCACAGAGAGCAGGTGAGAAAGGCTTGGGTTTCCCAGGCAATGGAAGCCAAGCTTTCCACCTGCCCTGGCCAGCCTAGGCCTCCACTCAAGGATACAAAGTTTCAATTATAGAAGGTACATGAATCCCAATAGAAAGGGCTGCCAGCCACAGAGTGAGCAGGAGGCTTGGCTCCACTCGGGCTGTGACGTTTCAATTATAGAAGGTAAATAAATTCCAGATACCAGGGTCTCCACTTGGGTCACCAGGGAGCATGGCTGGCCTCCAAACCTCCACTGGCCCCTCGCCCAGGCCACCCCACACCCCAAGGGAACCCCCATCCTGATCCAGGACACCGTTCAGGGCAAACCAGCTGGCCCCCACCCATGCACCAGGCCTCTATCCTATCTAATAAAAGAGTAATATGCAGATTGATCATCATTCCAAGGCACAATATGGCTGCCTCCATGTGGTCAAAGATCCTTCCCCCATTTGGACACAAGATGGCCACCACAAGATGGCCAGTAGGGGAGGGCAGTTGAGAGGGACCAGGTCTGCAAGGGAGGGCATTAGGAGGCAATCAACCCTGCAGGGGAGGGCAATTACGGGTGGCCAGGCAGGCAGAGGAGAGAGTTGGGGGCAAACAGGCTGACAGGGGAACAGTTAGACATCAATCAGGCTGGCATGGGAGTGATTATGGGGTGATCAGGCTGGCAGGCAGAAGTGATTAGGGGCAATCAGGAAGGCAGGCAGGCAGGCAAGCATTTGGGAGCCAGCAGTCCTGGGTTGTGAGAGAGATGTCGGACATCCCGTGAGGGGTCCCATATTGGAGAGGGTGCAGGCTGGGCTGAGGGACACCCCCCCCCAACCCATGCATGAATTTTGTGCACCAGGCCTCTAGTATGCATATAAGATGAGAAGCCTTATTCTTAACTCATTATTGAGTGGATTCCAGGTCTTCCTTCCATACCTTGCAGATGCTCAGGGGGCTTTTCAATTCTGGACCAAATTTCTATTTCTTCCATGTAATTCAATTTCATTTAAGGAAATTAGAGTGTACAGTACTGAGTACAAACAAGAAGCATACAAATGTGAGTTCTCATAGTTCAGGAAGGTGTGCATCCTCTGGTGTACTGCCCTGCTTCCTTCTGAGGGTGCACTCAGCACTTTTTCTTCCTGCCAGAGCTCTGAGCGTTTGTTGTCACCAGGGGCACATCTTATCCTCTTCTGGCCTGAACTTAACATCTTGAAGAGATATTTATTAGCAAGTCATATTTGCATGTGAGGAAAGTGTACCTAAGTTTGCCTGAGGACACACAGACATTAGCTGGGGAGGCAAGAGTTAAGCTCTAGTAACATCTGATTCCAAACCCAAACCATGGCTGCTCACCAACCATCCTGAAATCAAAACACAGTTCTATTCATGTCCAAATTAAGTTGGCAGAAAAAACTAACCAGAATTTAGAGCATATTTCTAATAATCATTTAAGTTCTTTATTCTAATGTGTATGCAATTAGATAAAGAAATATTAATGTGTTATGAATACAGAACACTGCTCAGCACCTGATGGTGATGTCATATAAAATATGGTGAACACACCATATTACCTCTTTAAAATTAGATGAGAAATGAACTCTAAAAGAAAAGAAAAAGAAATAAACTCTGTAAAGTGTATGGGCTCAAGGGTTTTGCTTAGCAGACTATGGATCTGTATTATAACTTGTGACAATTTAACTTACAATTTTTTGACTTTACGATGGTGCAGAAGTAACATGCATTCAGTAGGAACCATATTTTGAATTTTGAGCTTTGGTGTCCTGGGCTAGTGATTTGTGGGACAATATTCTCTCCTGCTGCTGGACAGTGGCAGAGACCAGCAGCCCTCTTTCCCTCCCCCCCCCCCCCCCCCCCCCCCCCCCACACACACTAAGCTACACAATAACATGGGTCAACAACTGATACTTTACAGTGGACTGTGTTGCCAGCCTTTTTGTATACTGAGGATTGTATTTTCCCATCCCATAATGTCTACAAATGCCCATTTGGGTTTCCTGTTTCTGGCAAGAAGAAGAGGAAGGCAAATACTATTGAGATGAAACTCAAGATAATCTCCCAATTGTGGGCTAATATAAATGTTGTGAGCATGTTTAATGTGGGCAAGACTAAGTTATTATGTTCAGTAGATGAGGTATGTTAATGCATTTTTGACTTAATGATATGTTTATTGGATCAGAACCCATGTTAAGTAGAGGAGCATCTGTATACACTCATTCCAGCAATGCTGCCCTATGCCAGCACCAGTCCTTCAAATGGCTGAAAGCAAAGAAAACCTCTGTTCCTCCCAAAGGAGAGGCCAAAACATAGGCTTCGAAGCAAAGAAAGACTTGCTAAGAGACGTCCACAGCCACACACAAAAAGATCCCCAAGACACCCACCTTCTGAAGGCCCGACACTACTGAAGGCAGCCCAGATATGCTCAGTAGAGTGCCCCCAGGAGAAATAGACTTGAGCACTATGCCATCATCAAGTTCTCCCTGACTACTGAGTCAGCTGTGAAGAAGACAGAAAGCAACAAAGCACTGTGTTCATGGCAGATCTCAAGGCCAACAAGCACCAGATCAAACAGGCTGTGAGGAAGCTTTATGGCATTAACATGTCCAAGGTCATCACCCTGATCAGGCCTGATGGAGAGAAGAACGCATATGTTTAACTGGTTCCCAACTATGATGTTTTGGATGTTGCCAACAAAATTGGGATCCTCTAGACTGAGTCCAGATGGCTAATTCTAAATATAAAACAATTTTCATAATCATTTATTTAAACATTTTTAAGTGACTTGAGATCTTTGAATCAAAGTTTTAACCCATAAATTATAGGTCATTCAATGGATACTTTTAGCTTTTTTTTTTTTTTTTTTTTTTTTTAGCTCTGATTCCTCCTTTCCCCATTTTATAGATGAAGCTTTAAAATACATCACACATTTAAAGGAAAAAAAATAGCAGAGTAGATGCTGAATAAATTCCAGTGCGTTTTCCTCCTTTATATCTGCCTTCAAAGGAAACTTAACTTCTCTGTCACGGTATAGAGACTGCATCTTCTTCAGTCATCAGTTTGTGGTCGGGGAACTCAGAGGGGTGTAGTAGATTTGGCTACCAGCATGGAGAGGTATGTTTCTGAAATATTCTTAGAACTAATAAAGCTATTCACACCTGAACTGGACTTTAAAAAAAATAAATTTGCAGAAACCAAGAGAACAAGATTAACAAAGGAACTGGAAAGGCTGATTATTATTTCCTGGCAGCACTGGATCATCGAAATGCTCCTAAAAGTTGAAAAAGCGTCTTAGATTGTGGGATGGTTCTTCGTACCCAGACGAGGGAAAGGTGCAAACCAGCCACAAAGCGGCTTGCCCTGGATCAATCCTGTGACTGACTGTGACACTGTCATTCCCAAATCATGGCTTATTCTTAGATTTGAAAATTCCAAACAGGGAGCTAACTGCCTGCCTCTCTCTTGTCCCCCTGCCATGATACAATATGCATGTTTATTTCCTGTGACTCCTGCCCTCACTGTCCTGCCTCAGATTCAAACCCCACAACCCTTCCCAGTCAGGAAGCTCACATTGTGCCCTGGGCAAATGTCCCTGCACCAGACACCAGGGTTGTCCCTCACCTCACTTTAACCTGGCTGTCGTGGTGTTTGCTCTTTACTTCCAACCTGCAACCTTCCCTCATAGTATGCCACGCTCTAAATACGTGAAGGAGTTTTACTGATTAGCAGCCTCCTTTATTGTAATTTTTTTTAACACAAATCCTCCTACTTCATATATATATATATATATATATATATATATATATATATTCAATATATATAAATATATATAAATATAAATATATAAATATATATATAAATCATATATATATGATTTCTATATATATATATAAAATTTCTCTCTCTCTCTCTCTCTCTCTCTCTCTCTCTCTCTCTATATCTATATATATATATATATATATATATATATATATATATATATTGATTTCAGAGAGGAAGGGAGAAGGGATAGAAACATCATTGTTGAAAGAGAATCATTGATCGGCTGCCTCCTGAACACCCCTCACTGGGGATTGAGCCCACAACCTGGGCTAGTGCCCTGACCAAAATCAAACTGCGACTTCCTGGTTTATAAATCAATGATCAACCACTGAGACATACTAGCTGGACTCCTCCTACTTCTTTAACCCTGAAGTACATACACACCAGGAGCTATTCCAGAGTTCTGGCTGACTCCTCCCCCCAGGTCCTCTGACCTTCTCTGACAGGTAGCCTTGGGATGCCCTGGGGGGTGAGACTCATCCTAAGCTGCTGCAGAGGTGAGGCTGAGGACACAGTGCTCTCTTCACTTCCAAACGAAATAGTCTTTGCCATCTCAGCCAGATGTATTCCAGACTGCACTTGTCCACATTTCATTCCCTGCTAAAGAATTTGCCCATTGTGATGCTGCTTTTCACTAAAGCAATGCCCAACAAATTCTCTAAGTGAGGCCCATTCCCTGGTAGCCCACTGACAGGAGTCCTGGCAGAAAAGAACATCTTGGTCTTTGGTGACCCACTGCTTTCTTCTCTTCTCACAGAGTGGCTATGTCAGCAGATCTGTCAACTTCAGAGATAGCAAGTAGATGTGAGTTTAAATTCCTAACTTTCCTCCATTTTCCTGTTATTCCTCTGTCATTGTCAGACCCTTCCCTTTGTAGAGTCCCAAGCTACTGAGGAGGCGTATTCACACAGATGTGAATCTTGTCTCTGACCCTGTTAATTGTTCTGTGCCTCAGTTTCCACTGGCAATGTAGGGCAATCTCAGGACTTATTTCAGACTTATGGGAGAATCTCAGGCTTATGGGAGAATCCCTCTGTCACTGGAATAGCCTATCTGATCAAATGGAGATGGTGCGCTCACTCTGATAAAAATCAGGTAATAGACTTTGAAAAACTCTTCGCTCCGTTTATTCCCCATTCAAGGTGACATTGATGGAAAGCTGTCCTGGTGGATGCTCATTACTGCTGGAGATGCTGAGGGATTGTTCAGCAAGTGAGAGGGACAGGTCTTAGTTACTCTCAGGACCAGAGGTCATAGCCCCAGAATTATCCACACACGGGTCCTGGCTCTGTTTTCTTAGCTGAAGACAAGCTCACAGTGGTCATATTGGTGATTACATACACCAAAAAAGGTCCATATGATGGTCAAATACACCAAGAGACAGGAGCCAAATGCAATTTTAATATGCTGGAACAATATACTATTTCTGACTTTGAAAAGTACCCTGCATGGTTAAATCTCTTCCTTTTCACTAAAGGGGGATAATTTGCTTCAGATTAAAGTCAAAACAATAAAGCTGCTGATGGAAAATGACCTTTCTTGTCCTTACACATATCAAGTAGCTGCCTGGACTAGTGAGCGCAGCAGGAATTCCATTTAACTAACTGACTGAATCCACAGGACTCCACGAAGTCATTCCTTACTGCTGAGACGCTCAGCCAAACGATTCTGTAACCAGAAGCCCAGGAGTTCTCATGGCCACACTTTGGTGTGATGACAGTTTTTGTACCAGGCTGGGTGATATTAGCTTTGTAAATTTAAATATATATATATATTATTGACTTTTCTTACAGAGAGAAAGGGAGAGGGATAGAGAGCTAGAAACGTCAATGAGAGAGAAACATTGACCAGCGTCTCCTGCACACCCCCTGCCGGGGATGTGACCGCAACCAATGTACACGCCCTTGACCAGAATCAAACCTGGGACCTTTCAGTCCACAGACCAACGCTCTACCGCTGAGCCAAACCGGTTTCGGCAGCTTTGTAAATTTTTTAACTCCAAGTTTATATCTCCACTTTTAATATTTCACACGATCCTTATTTTGAAGTGGTGTCATCAACATATGATACAATTTGACAATTTGGTTTAAAATCTAGTTCTCATGCCTCACATAAGGTTGAATATACACAGCAGGTGATGATATATTTTGATCTGCCATTTGCTTCTTTCTATAAAGAGGCAGTCCTGCAGACACCCCAGACTTTAGTATTCCTGTGCATTTTTATACATTTTTAGGCAGGTCCATGCTTACAAAACACCACGGGTAGCAGAGTTTCATTAACTTCTAAAGAATCATTTGGAATTCCTATGTGTAGCTGAAAGACATAAAACTGTAATAGAGAAATATAAAGATGAAAATACTAGCCTTATTCTAGGTAAGTAATCTTGTATAATTGGCTGCCTCTAAAGTAAGAGCACGCAGCAAGGAACATGCTTGCAGCATTATTTGCTTCTGTGCCCTTATGCAAAGAAGGTGGATCCTGGCTCTTATACAAGTGTGCAGATAAGATATGCGTCAGAACATTTATCCTAAAATGTGTATGTGACCAGTCTGGCTCTAGATTAAAAAAAAAATTCTTCTCTGTGTCACTTTTTTTTTCCTTCTATTCCTGTGATGATTCCTTCTTGTCAAGAGCTGTGAAGGGTCTGCTCTCTTATGCAACTTGCAAGCTAAAATGTTAGCTGCTGCAGCTTCACAGTTGCTGGCAGTAGATGTGACATTCTTGGGTCAAAGGTAAAGGGAGATTTATTACTCACAGAAATTGTATTTGCTTGATATCATCATTTTCTTGTGTGGTTTCCTCCAAGATCCAGTTCCCATGAGTAGCACAAACAGGGCCAGGCGATACCAGCACAGGCATTAGGCTGCTGATTAGTCCACAGAAACGTAACCGATAAAACATAATGTCTCACAAGCTGCGCAGGGATTCAAGAGGTCCATGAAGAATTGTCTCCTAGCACTTTTTTCCTTCTCCTTTAAATCTACATCAAAACTGGAAGCTAAAATAAGGTATTTGTACCATAATGAGAATGCTTTTTCTTATAGTCGCTCCTCTTCAGGCTCATTTATATTTTATAAACAGCATTGCTCATCGTAGAACTGGAGATCAAACTTTATTGGGTAAGATGGAGATGGTTTTGGGAGCCTGCATGGTGGGCATAGTGGCAGACGCGAGGTAATAGCCCACCAGAATTCATGCTCTGAGTTGGATATTAGGACATTGTTCTCAGCTGAGATCACATTTTCTGGTCTGTCTTGCAGTTAGAGGTATCACACCAAAGAGTTTTAGGAACGAATGTGAGCAGAAGGGATGTGACCTGGCTCAAAAAGACTTCCATGAGCATTCTTCCACATTCTTTTTCCTCTTGGCTAGCAAGAGGCCATACAGAGACTTAGAAGCTAATAGGGAAGAAATCTGAGACTCTTGTGGAAGGTAAATACCTATTAACTCATTCATTGACAATTCTGTTACATCACTTTATTGTGCTTAAGCTATTTTATGCATTCTGGAGACTACCTATTATAGCAACTAGCCTACCCTAATTCATACTAATACATTTCATTGGTTAGTAGTGATCTAGTAGAAATATGGAGTCATCTCTTGACTTCCCCCAAAGTCTGTTCTTCCTTACTGTAGAGATTTTAGAGAACTCTTTTCTTTTCCACAGGAAAATATAAAGTTGATTAAAATGAAGAACACAGGGAGATGAAGATAACACAGAAGTTTAGTGGCTCAAATACTTTCCATACATTTAAGGTCATAATTTATGCCATTTTAGGACTAATGGATTACCTAAATATGGCCTTTCGTAGTGGAGATCCCACAGTTGGCTGAATCTCCATAGATCTCAGGCAATAATAACCTTGTTTGCCAACTTGTTAATACTAAAACATTTAACAAAACCCCAAATAATAAAAAGGGTTGGTGGCAGTTGATTTTATGTAGTATTGCATTGAATGGTAATCACAAATGTTTGCCTTTCTGGAGACAAATGTCCACTAAAAAAAAAAAAATGTCCTTGTGGGAATACTAGTGCCTTGCCTGCCTACTCTTTAACAGAGAAATAAGTCCATACTCAGCTCACTATGATTCAGAACTATATGTATTGATATAAAGCATTTCTACAAGGGGCCAAATATTTTAGCCTTGGGGAGCCAGATGGTTTCTGTAGATACTTTTTAACTGTGCTGTGACACCGAAAGTAGTCACAGATAGGACATAAATGAACATAGAAGTAGCTGTCTTACAAAACAACCTTATTTACCCAAACAGACTCTAGGCTGATTTGTTTTGTTTGTTTGTTTTGTGTGTGTGTTCATGTGCCCTACTTTGCTAATCCATGACCTACAGAATTTATATTCTGTCTGCATGAAGATATAATGACTATTGAGCTCTAGAGATGAACTAGATTGGTTTGAATATCTGACTAGCATGGGATGCATTCAAAAGTCAATAAATTTTAATTTTTCAATTCATACTTTCTGTCATCAACAAGGTGAAGTCACAACTATTAATGTCTTATAGTTGATATGCATTTTTTTTAAAAAAATGATCTTCTCAAGACAGACTTTTCTCCTGGCCGCACAGATATGTCAATCTGATACTTATAAAACAGAGGCCCAAAGAGAAAACAGGCCCTATGTGTAGAACTTGCAGCAGGAGCTGAGATTTAAGGCAGGAAGTCTTTTTCAATGTTGTTTATAAAAATTCAACTTCCGCAAGAAGCAAACTTCAGGAATAAAAGCTCAACAGGAGTGATATGAGTGTATATAAATAGGGTACCTGCAAAAGCCAATTACAGCTTCCACTAGGATCCCACACAGGAGATAAGACTAATAGAATGCCAATGAGAGAATCCGGTGTCATTGCAGCTAAAGGTGTTGTCATAGCGTGTTTGCATCTCCCGTTCCCAAGCAGGGAGGTAGGCAGCAGATTACTACCAGCTCTCCTAGGGTGGTGCTGCTGTAACCATAGGTGACACGTCTGCGAATTTCCCGGAGTAATTAGAGTGTGATTTTTCAGGGAAAGTGTGCAGGGTTTCTATTTTAGACTGAGTGTGATGGAGGAAATTTAAAAATAGCCTTGCTCATAAGGCTACATTTCTGCTAAAATTAGTAATAAATTGGAGATTTGAAGGAAGGAGTAAGCAGATTGTAGACTTGAGACTGACTTCTTCTTAAGTTTTTCCAGAATTCAGTCTTATGTCTTTTGAAAGTTTGTGTTTGCCTTTGTTTCTCTATTCAGATAACTAAAAATATACCTGAAGCCATTAGACATTTTTTTCTCTAAAATGCAAAGATGCCTATAATGTTTGATGATTTTCCCTCTGGGAGTATTAAAGTGTTATATAGTATATATGTATATATTCTAACACTCATACATGGCTAAAGAATATATTAAATGAAAACTATAATATTTCAGTTTCTACTGATTTAAGTAATTTTAAATATAAGCTAATTAGCATATCTTTTTAACTGTTCATAGACTATTACACCTCTGAAATTCTTTCCCTCTGTTTAAGGATAAAATGAAATTCTTTATAGCCTTGTTTGAGTTTTTTGTTTTTTTTTCACTGTTATGATAAGCTGACAAATACTTAAGTGGAAATTAAATGCATATGGTTTCAGATCCACTGAGTCTGGCTCACAAAGAATTGTGTTAAAAAAAAAAACAAAAACCACTTTTGAACTTTTTATAAGAAGCCTTTGAATATCTTTCATGGATCCTTAGAGGAACCAGAAATAGAAAGTTCCAGAATCCTAGGAACAGAGAAAAGTTGACCCAAAAAGGTAAAGTTACACTAAGGCTTGGAAAACAGGAAATTCTAGATGGTTTTTGGCAAAACACTCTGTGCCCCACCTCCGCTCAGGCTCAGTGTGCGGTAAAGTTTCTCCCAGTCTGTGCATTCCTTCTAAGTCAGAAATTCCCATTCCATGACTAGGAATAGTAGCAGCGCAGTGGCAGCAATGCAACCTTCATGAGGATGAACAAAGAATACTGGCCCTGTGGTCCCTCAGCAAACTATCACTCATTTCAAAACAGACCTGGGGATAGGCCATTTCCCAGACACTGGGGAATCACCTTCCTAGTAGGAGGGAGAAGGCCATTGTTCTGGAAAGGAAGTCCTGTGTGCAAGAGCCAGTTTGTGTCTTCTGTTGGGTCAGCCACAGAACTGGGCTAGGTGGGGCTGTGCTTCTTGGAAATACATGTTCCCATGTGATGGTCATTCCCTGGAGATTGTGAGAGCTCAGAGCACCCTGCTCTTCAGCCCAGAGGAAAACACCCAGAGACAACACCAACGCCAATAAGAAGGGTAGAAACAATGGGTGTGTTTGAAATTCCATTTGCATGAAGAATGCTGGGGAAAACCTCCAGTGATCCTCGCTGGTGGAAAACAGAATCCTCTGCTCATTGTTCTGCTCCGTGAGTAAGTGAGCAACGACATGTGGGTGTGTGCAGTTTGGAAGGACACATACTTGAACAAAACTTGGGAACTGGCATTTTTCGTTGTCAGGGGGTTATATGTGCAGTGGTTATTTAGCTCCTAAAATTAAAAAAAAAAAAAACAAAAAAAATAAAAAAAAATCAAAAACAAGAGTTTGTCCTCTATCCCCCAATGCTGTGGTCAGCAAACTGTGGCTTTCTAGCTTTTTGGCCCCTTGAGTGTGGTTCTTCCACAAAATACTACGGCCTGGGAGAGTCTATTTTGAAGCAATGGCGTTAGAAGAAGTTTAAGTTTAAAAAATTTGGCTCTCAAAAGAAATTTCAATCGTTGTACTGTGGATATTTGGCTCTGTTGACTAATGAGTTTGCTGACCACTGTCCCAATGCATTTCCAAAAAAAAAAAAAAAAAGCCAAAAGTTACATCCTGGTGTGGTCAGCTGAGGCAGGGCAGGCTCCCGAAAACCTTTACAAATATGTAGTGTCATGATCCTGAGGCCTATTAAAAATGTAGCCAACCCTCCCCCCCATCTTTCATGGAAGCCCCCACAGGGAGTGTGGGAGCAGGAGCCTGTGGACGTTAGAATTTCACTGCTGGGCCCAGCCTCTCCTCCTCCACAGGTCACGGTGAATCACAGCTTGTGGTTATGCTATTCAAACGGGCAGGCACTTGGTGGTTTGTCTTTTGTTTAATTTACTACAAGATCACACAAGATATTTTCAACAGAGCTTCAGAAAGCATCTTGGGAAATCCACACACACAAAAAAAAACGGGCTGAGTCATCTAACCCAAAACAGCCAGGCTACATCTGACTGCACTTTGCTCTTTTGTCTCTTGGGAGAAAGTTCTCAAACTCTGCCAGATGTGAGGACAAGGATGCAGCTATTGATTTGGGGTCAGACAGGAGAGCCCAAGCAGAACATGAGCACTGCGAACCCACGGGCTTTGTCATCGTGAGGGGAAAGCGCAAGAGACCCTACCCACCAATGGCTTTAGAAGCTCAAGACTCAAACCACAACGAAGATACTAAGGGAAAAGTGACTGTATTAGGAATCTGTTGCTAAAAACGACAATTTATGTGGAGGGAGCTTCATTCCATCCATCTCCATGTCATCATGTCACAAGGTATAGACCGAGATAGTTTTTTGTCCTGTTTATTTTATCTTATTTTAAATTCAGGTTCAGCACCTTTCTAAACCACCAAGCAGTTTGTATTTCTTTTTTGGCCTGGGACCTGTTCCTTAGATTAGGGGAGGTGTTAATTTGTTTGCTTAAGCACAAGCCCAAAGAGAACTTGGCTTTTCTATTTGTAACAGGATTGGATTTCAGGCTTTCAACAGTTCAAACTAGCATTCAAAATAGAATCAGTCAGGAAAGGCGAAGGAACACAGTGAGTAGATGAGTTGTTTGGTGTTTGGACACTGTCTCTTTTCATAGAAGAGTCACATTTCAAGCTGGGAGGTGTTTCCCCTTTTCAAAAAATGCTTGTGAAATGCATGACTCATCATGCTATTGGGAACAGCCAAAAAAGTTCCACAGACTACAGGGCAGGACAAACCAAAGTGAGTCTAACATTTCAGACACTTGCTGAGCCAGTTGTTCCCACTCAGGCCCCGAAGGGGTGGGAGTAGAGGGTCCCTGCTTCCACCCGCAAAAGTTGTTCTCATTTTCAACCGAAACGGGTCGAATAGGTTGAAACATCCCATGACCGACTTTCATGTTCCGCCTCTAATTCTCCCAGTTGGCAGAGCTTTCTCTATTTGAAGAATTTGGCTCAGAGCATGAAGTGGGCGAAGGAGGGAGAGGAATACTAATACTTCAGTTAGTGAGAGAAAAAGACAAATAGGGTTTTCTCTAGTCTATAGCATGAACCCCAAGTAAGGAAGTGCTTTGTTTCTAGCTTTGAAAGAAAAACACCCCAAGGAGATCTTCCCTTCACACACCCAGGGATGCCACCTTGAGAAATGGAAGTTGGCATAAGTGGATGGTTGGCCCCGTGCTGTCAGGGACCTGTGCTTTTCTCTTTGCCATTATGCCAACACAGGCATGACAGCATCCTTCCTTGGGGTGGCTGATTTTAGCTTCAAGAACAATATTGAAATGTGTGACTGCAATGCCCCCAAGCCAAGCATCACACGCATATAACCACATTCCTAATGGAGAGTTGGATGCCCAAGGCCCTTAGTGCTGTGCTGTATGTGCCTGGGGATGGGTGCTGTGACAGCCTGGGCATCCCCACCACCAGGACTTATGTCCTAATAGTGTGTAAGGGTTTGCTCTGGGGGAGCTCAGACCTGCGGGAGAGTGAGGCCCAGAGAGGGCTCCTGTGCACAGCCCCAGGACTGGAACCCATACACCAGGATCTCTATGTATGTTTCCTGGTACAAAAGGGAATCATTACTTTTATTTATTTATTTATTTATTTATTTATTTATTTATTTATTTATTTATTTTACTTACCAACAAAAAGGTTAAAAGATTTTGTGTATGTAGCCAAGACCAGTTTGGCTCAGTGGATAGAGGGTCAGCCTCTGGACTGAAGGGTCCCAGGTTTGATTCTGGTCAAGGGCATGTACCTTGGTTGCAGGTGCATCCCTGGTGAGGGGTGTGTAGGAGGCAGCTGGTCCATGTTTCTAGCTCTCTATCCCTCTCCCTGCCTCTCTGTAAAATATCAATAAAATATATATTTTTTTAAAATTGTGTATGTAGTTAAATCTTCAGAATAGTAAACACACGCATTGTGGTAAACTTGTCTCTCAGAACCAGTGACAAAATAGCCTGATCCTGGCTCAGGACACCTCACCACTAAGTGCCGCCACTGACCAAAACAACAGGGTCCAGGTTTCTTCCAACACATCATCTGTTCTCGATATTTTTTGCTTTGTACCCTTTGGGCCATGATGCAATTTCTCCTATGCAAATGGATGCTCCACCAAGTCTCTCGTTTGTGTGTGTGTGTGTGTGTGTGTGTGTGTGTGTGTGTGTTTAATATATTTTATTGATTTTTTTCACAGAGAAGAAGGGAGAGGGATAGATAGCTAGAAACATCAATGAGAGAGAATCATTGACCAGCTGCCTCCTGCACACCCCCTACTGGGGATTGCCTGCAATTAAGGTACATGCCCTTGACTGGAATTGAACCTGGGACCCCTCGGCTAGGTCTCTCATTTTGATCAAAACTTTTTTTGATTATATTCAGTCATTTTTAAAAAATCCAAAAATGTTTTACATAGACATTCTACAGTGTCTCAAATCTGTAAGGGAGCCGGAAGCTGGCTGTATTCACACGGACAACCCTTCAAAATGTGTCCAAGCTGCCACTTTCTTCCAAGACACACGCCAACACACACACCAATACCTTTTTCAAAACAAATGCTTTGCTCTTCTTAGTTCCCATTAGTTATTGGAAATAATACATTTTCTTATCCATTGTAGATGCATTACTTCCAGGAGAGTGTTTTTAAGTCTCCGTAAATGGTTTAAAGAAGTAAGTTGTCGTTTTTATTTGGTATACTTCTTCTCTTCAGCAGGAAAGTTAAATCCGGAGCTCAACCCAGCAGGGCACCTCCAGAGAAAACATTACAGTTATTAGGAGATGGAGCTGGATTTTGGTTTTCAAGGCATTTACTAAAATCTGCTAAAATATACTGACTAACCCAGCCAGAACTAAAAATCCTCAACAGCAAATTTTTGCTGGGGACATGGGAGGAGGAGGCAGGGCGGGACAGGATAGTCTGAATAAGGAAATCCTATGCACATTGGCTTGGCTGGAGAGAAGGTTCTGGAAGAGAGAGCAGGCACATTGTGTTGAAATAGTGTTGGCGGCAAACAGAGACCCTCAGTTTGTGGTACATTTACACTGTTACCAGGGATGGAAACAATGAGAGTTTTATGAGGCTTGTTTACATATCCAGAAAATACAGTTAGCTTTTAGAAGCAGGGTGCTGTGGCAAATGTCTGACATTCGGTTGCTATCCCCAAAATAGCTCCCTTCCCACTGGCTGGGGAGTTCTGAACGTCCTCCTCTGTCTCGAGGTACCAAGAGCCATAAATCCATATTTAATTAGCATTGAATGAAATGCTGAAGATGATAGGATCTTTGTGCTAAAAATGAAACCCAAATGAGTCTGGCTGATTTATGTCTAATTCAGAGTTGTGAGTTAATTAAAATGACATACTGAATTAAAGCACACACACACACACAAAAAAAAATCACGGGTGGATTCCTTTCCATGTGAAATTTAAATTCAGTGTCTTATGGTTTAGGTATCTCCGTATTTCATTTCATTGTCACATTGCTTACTATGTTTATTCGCTTCTCTTCCAACAAAGTACAGCTTATTCTCTGAACTGGCTTGTTTCTCATAAAATCATTGTATTTCTTAGTGACTCAAAGCTAAAGTTTGCATACAAATACATTTTCACATCTTCCTGGGTGATGTATCTGATGGCTCTGTGAGGATTAACACTCTTCCTTACCAGGCTTATATTTATGGGAGAAGGTTAGTGTGAACTTTAAGTATCGGGTATGGAGACAAAGTTCAAATGAAAAGAGAAATAAAATGATGTGGATTTTTAAACTGTCAGAGGGTGAAATGCAGACAGTAATATGAAAGTGAAATTTTAATAGTACATTTGAAAAATGAAAATTTCCCATCAATACTCTAATTGTTATGCCATTTTTACACAAATAAGAATTTCTGTAGATTAAAGCTCCTATCTCCTTCCACTCTTAGAAGTAGAAAACATTTTAAGTTAAATTAAGCTATAAAATAACATAACTTTAGGAGCAGTTAATAAATTATTATTAAACTAGAAGCCCAATGCATGAAGATTCATGCTAGAATGGGCTTTCCTTTCACTGGCTGCTGGCACTGCCTTTCCACCCTGGCCCTGGAGCCGCCTCTTTCCGCTCCAGTCCCACCTTCCCATGCTGCCCAAAGGCCCTGAGAGACCAGGGGTGGGGCAGAATGCCTGTGTCCCACCCCAGTCACTCAGTGCCTGTGTATGCAAATCAACCACCATCTTTGTTGAGTTAATTTGCATATCACTCATGATTAGCTGGTGGTGTAGCAGAGTTATGGTCAATTTACATGTTTGTCTATTATTAGGTAAGATAATTTGGAAAAATTTGCTTGTACTTTTATAGATGCTCAACTTCCAAATGCCAGGATGCCTAAGCACTTCATTTTTATTCATATATAGGTTACAGACAATAAAATGCTGTATCTCTACCTTTTATGTAGCCATCATGCCAAACAACATTCTACCTAATAAAGAAGTAATATGCAAATTGACCATCACACCATCACAAATATGGCAGCACCCATAGCCACAAGATGCAGTGCCCAGTCCTCTCAGCCTTGCTGGTGTCCCTCAGCCCTTACAGCCCAGCCAGGGGATATGGGGGGGGGGGAGTGGGCTACAGGCGCACAGTGCAGTTGGACCTGTCCTCAGCCCCTCAGCCACCCAGGGCCAGCCCAAGGCACAGACAAGCCTCAGATGTTGGCTGCCCAGCTGCCTAGGGCTGGTGAGAGGCTTGTGCTGCTGGCAGTGGCAGCAGCAGAGGTGTGATGGGGGCATTGCCTTCCCCTGATTACTGGGTTCCCTCCCACCCCTGAGGGCTCCCGGATTGTGAGAGGGGTCAGGCTGGGCTGAGGGACCCCCCTTCAGTATATGAATTTTCATGCACCAGGCCTCTAGTATTCTATATATCAATAATAAAAGCCTAATATGAAAATCGACCTAAAAGCAGAAAAAAATCAGCAAAATGACTGGTTGCTATGATGTGCACTGACCACCAAGGGGAAGATGCTCAATACAGGAGCTTCCTCCAGTCACAGGCCCCAGACTAGCCAAGGCTGGTTCCCGGGGGGAGGGGGGAAGGAGGAAGGGGGAGAAGGGGAAGAGCGTGATTGCCACACTGGTCACCCTGCAGAGGGAGGCAACCAGTAGTGGTGGCAGGGGGTGGGGCCGGTGAGCAGGTGATGCCAGGTCAGCCAAGGAAGGTGCCAGTGGGGGCCCCCTAATTTCCTCACAGAGGGAGGCAAACGACTGTGGTGGAAGAGGGCAGAGCTGACAAGTGGTTGGTGAGAGGAAGGCCAAGGTGGGTGCCAGCAGGGATCTCCCAATCACCCTGCCAGTCACCCCACAGATTGGCCCTGATCACCGGCCAGGACTAGGGACCCTACCCATGCATGAATTTCATGCACTGTGCCTAGAACATGTCTGTCCCCTGCAAAAGTTCCTATGGGTTCTTTCCAGTGAATTCCCCAAAACATATTTTGGCCTTCTTCCCATTAGCTTTCCTTTGTTGGACACATGTCTTGGAGAATCTGCAGACATGAGTGGTGCATTCCTTCTCACTGCTGTGTGCAGGCCCTGGGGCAGGGCCATGGGCGGTGCTGAGCCTCCCTGGGATTCTGCCCCATCAGGCCAGTCCACTTTGGCCATCAACCCCAGAGAAACCAGCTGGTAGCCCCTCCTTTACATCTAGATTGTTCCCCCTTCTTCTCCCTTCTCCGCAGGCATGAAATCAGGCAATATTTTCTCCTCAGGGAAGGGCTTCTCATTTCTCTCTCCTCAGTTCTCTAGATGGGTTTAAAACCCTTCGATTTTGCAAACTATCAGGCTATGTTCCACTGTTAGGATATGTGTGACTCTCCTACAGTTTTTTATACTATCCAGAAGGGACAGCCCTCACGAAGTACATCTTCTATATTTAAAAAAAAAAAAAAATCAGTTTTTCTTTATTTTCCTCCCAAGCTGGGGATACTGCAGCAATAGAAGTTACACAGGAACACAGGGAGTGCGGTGAGAAGAGGGTCCTTCAGGACACCTTTTCAAAGAGAGCTGCTCCCTGCCCCCACAACACAGTCTCTCACAGTGATGTGAGTTGCCCTCTGGAGGTATTTTATCTCACCCTGGAATAGGTACTCTTATACTGTAGAATCAGGGAAATTTAGAGATAAATAGAGATTATCTACTTATAATTTTTTAAAAAATTATTTTATATGGGAGAAAACTCATAGAAAGGATCTTACATGTGCAGGCAGCATGGAGACTCTCATATATCAGAGTGTTGAATGGATCTTGAAGAATGAGTAGGAGCTTGCCAGGAAAACAGAAGTGGAGGAGGGGATGAAGATTCAGACAGAGGAAATGTGAATGGGATGGGGTCTTCAGCAGGATATGGAGAGAAGGAGCTAAGATTAGCAGTAAGCGTTGCCGCCAACACCAAACAGGTAAGGACCATAGACAGGCAGGCCTCTAGAAACTGGTGCTGAGGAATGGCCAGCAAGCAGCTCATGCACTCAAAGCACCCTGATACCCTTTCCTTTCCTCTTCTCTTCTGACTTTACTACTCCACCACCTCTCTTCTTGCAGGAATCAGGGGACAGTTCAGCATCAAACCCTTATTTTTCCCACTACACCAGACTATATATATTTGAAAGGTCAGGCTGTGTGTTTTTCCCATTGCATTTAAGATGTCTCATGTGGAATAAACACTGGAGTCATTTTATTCGTGCAACAAATATTTATTGCTGAACTGTGATGAGGCAGGTGCTGCTCTAGTTCTTTGGGATATATCATTACTCAAAAGAGTCAAACTCCCTGTCATCCCATAGCTTATGTTTTGTCAGGTGGAATGAGGAAGCAGTGGTGATAGAGGCAGAGATGACAATAAATGTAATATATGAGTAAGTTATATGAGGTACAGCACTAGAAAAATACCATCTATGTGTAACAGCAACTAGTTTAAACACCATTTCAAAGACTTGGTACAGAGGGAGGGAGGGAGGTATAAAGTTTAATCAGAAATTTTGTATGGAGTCTAAAGAAGCCAATATATATTTATGATATGCTTCTGTTCTTTTTGCAAAATATTCCTTGAAATCAACCAATTCTCAAATTCTAAATAGATATTCACCAACAGATCTCATATATGTAAGAAGAGTGGGGAATGAGTGCACATTCTGATTTAATGCTTGAAAATAGGAGGTAGGGAGTGGTTGAATGTCCTGACCCAGAAGAGAGGGATGAACCCCGATCTCAGAGGCAGTCTTGTCGTGTCACAAACTCCACCATCCACCTATAGGTGTGGCTTTTACAAGTCTTGCTCACCCTGGATGCCTGCCTTTGCAGATGTGGGGAAGTATAAACACTGCACCTCTCAGCGTGTCATGTAACACACCAGCATGCCATCTACTTGGTCAACCACTGTCTGTTTCCTCAGGAAACATCGACTGAACATTTAACATAAGATTTTTGACTAAAAGATATGTTAAATGTTTAATCAATTAACTAACCAATGAACTAAACCCCTGAGGAAGAGGGAGACACATAAACAGATGCCTCTTGAGAATACATTCCAGTAGGAAATGTGCGTAAAGCCAGGTTTCTGCTACTTCAACTCAAGATTGCGTGGTTTTCTCTCTTCATTGTCTCAAATTCTGCCAGTTGCTTGTGTTTAGAATTGGTTTTATAGGCTTTTCCCATTTGTCCCACCCCTGCTCCATCCTTTCTCCATGATCATGATACTCATCCTTGTCCTAAGAGGTTGATCTTTAAGGACATGGTGAGCCATCTCCCTTGCTGGATGGCTTCCTGATGGATCTGGCAAAGGAGACTCCTAGAGACACAAGATTGTGATACTTTTTTTTTTAGGTTGTAAGCTCTTGCCAATTGGACTTTTCATGAAGATCTCTCAGTTGAATGATCCGAGTGAAATTCCAGTGGGGACTCAGACTAATGTTCCAATTTTGTACCAAGTTTAAGAATCCTGGTGAAGAGTGGAGAAGTAAACTTGTGTTTAAGATATGCTGATATATATATCACATTGCCTGTTGAACATCGTAACAAGAACACATGTAAACTATCATACAGGGGTGGGCAAAAATAGGTCTACAGTTGTGAGTATGTGAAACAGAGTTTACTCATTAATTAATGTATTATTTTTCCTATGCAAACAACTTTAAACCTACGTTTGCCCACCCCTGTATGCCATCATCAATCTGTTCAAGACTGGATCTACAGTGGATTATTTGTGGGGGAAGTTATGGGAACCATGTTTGTGTAAGGCACTTTGTTCTTTCAAGCAGCCTGAGAAAGCTTCAGGAAACAGGTGTGTAGAAACTAAAAATTGGTTAAATAAAGTCAGGTGCTCAATATGCTAATATTCCACTGAAATGATGAAAGTTCAGGGACAGAAAAGAGTGTTATAAGCCAAAGCTGAAAGTGAGCAAATTCCCCAGAGGGAAAGTGAGTGGCTAACCTATAACCAGGAAAGAAAGATTAAGGCATGTCATTTTGGTGGCATACATGAGTTGCTGCATATTTGGGCTTTATGGAGAGAACTGAATGATCTGAGTGGGATTTCAGTGGGAACACTGACTGATGTTTCTATTTTGTAACAAGTTTTGAAGACTCATTAAATGGCCAGAAAAGTGCTAAATTCTGTGGGTGTTATGGAAAACACCATTGTCTAATAGGAAAATGACTAGAAGGAAATCAGAACCATCTACATGGACCTGGGACACACAGGCAGGCCTTGGAGGGTCCAGCATAACTTTAAATGTGAGGAATTGGATTTGAGAGGCAGGTCAATGAAGCTTAGGTATGGAGGCAGGAGCAGGGGAGAAAATCTCATTGTGGAGTCTGGAGTGTCTTGTTGGGGAGACTGCTGATCACATTAGTGGAGCATTGAATAAAGGTCCATCAAGGAAGGCAAGAGATGACTGCTGCCTCCAGCATGTTGTCTTTGGGACTGAAACATATTTCCAAGAAGCCTATGGTAAAGTAGCCAGAAAGAAAGGAGCTTTTCTAGTTATGTGGCTCAGTTGGGTGCACTGAAAGGTCATGGGTTCTATTCCCGGTCAGGGCACATGCCCAGGTTGTGGGTTTGAACCCCATTATGAGGCAGCTGATTGGTGTGTCTTTCTCACATTGATGTTTCTCACTTTCTCTCCCTCTCCCTTCTTTTCTCTCTAAAATCAATAAAAACATATTAAGAAAAAAAAAAGTATATACTCTAATGTTTAAAAAAAAAGTTTATGCAGCAGGTCCATTAATTGCACATCTATGTCTCTCTTTTTCTTTCTTTCTCTCCCCCTTCCTCTATCTCTAAAACCAATAAAATTATATCCTTGGGTGAGGTCTTAAAAAAAGGAACATAGGAATTATGGCTTTGTCAAAATACCAACTCTGCAGACCTAGCTGGCTTCCCAAAAGGACTACATGATTATCCCATTTCATACATTTCACAAGTCAGTAATGACAGAAATGCTGTAATTATTCATCAGAATTGACAAGTAGAATGTGACTTTGTTTTCAAAATTTCTCTCATGGACTCTGTGAGTTATAAAATAAATACATGGGAGAGGGTGTCTTAGTCCATTGAAGCTGCCATAACCAGATACTATAACTGGGTGATTTAAAAACAGATATTTATTTCTCACAGTTATGGAGACTGGAAAGATGTCAGCAGATTAGGATCTCATGAAGCCTCTCTTCCTGGTTCATAGTCGTCATCTTCTCGCTGTGTACTCATGTGCTGGAAGGGATAAAAGAACATTTGTTATCTTGTTCACTGATGTACCTTCATAAGTTCTAACAATGTCTAGTATACCTTATGTGCTTATGTTAATTTATTCAGCCAGAAAGTGCTAAATTCTGTGATCATTGCTCTATATCAAATGTACCAGGCTTGGTGGCTTTAACAATAGACATTTAATGTCTTATAGTCCTAGGCTGGAAGTCTGAGATCAAGGTGTGGGCAGGGCTGGTGTCTCCTGAGGCCTCTTGGTCCCCAAATGGTTGTCCCTCTGTGTGTGTCTGTGTTCAGATCAGCTCCTCTTATGGGATTTGATAGTTTCCTTTTAACTTAATTACCACTTTAAAGACCCCATCTCCAAATACAGCCACATTCTGAGGTCCTAAGTTTAGGACTCAACATGTGAGTTTAGGGAGGATGCAATATACAATGAATAAATGAATGCATCAAAGAAAATTTTCATAATGATGGAATTGGATAAGAATGTTAGAACATTCATTAGGATGCAGGCTGCAGTGGGCACAATACCAGTTCCTTGGAGGTCTGGGAAAGCTGTGTTTACTCTTTATCCTCCACTTCCTGGGAGAAGACAAACAGGTGTCCCCACAAAATGTATGCACACGTTGAATGATTATAAAGTCACTGTTTATTAACATAGAGTTCATTTTCAAAATTTAAAAGAATCTACAGAAATGAATACATTTTTTGTCAGTGTCTGTTTTCAAACTGATGACTGCTCTGTCCAAGTGCTGCTGATAACATGAAGCAAGAGAATCACAGGAATCATTTCATTAGGGATTTGTGTGCCCTTAATTTGTTGACTATTGCAGTTTTACTGTAAGCTTTATCTTTTATGTTTCCCGATTAAAAAAAAAAAGTCTAGTGGCACTTTAGGATAAATTTTCTTTGTTCAAAGCTTAGTCTGGCTTCATCCATATGTCAAATCATTTAAACCTGAAAAGGAGTGAAAATTGAGTTACCAGCTGTTAAGTACAATATATATACATTTTTTTTGGATAACCTGCATATTAGCCATTCTTCTGAAGTATTTGACAGGAGAGAACATCAAGGGCAACTTCATCACCTCCCAAAGAACACAAAGGAGAAAGCAGTGGGCCATCTGCCCATGCTCACTAAGGAGGCCCCACCTCCCAGCAGCACAACCCAGGACAGCGGTGAGGGAAGAGAAGAGCCAGTGTCCTGGTGGCTCTGAGACATGGAAGAGTGCTGCACCTCTCAGTCAACTGCTGCTTCGTTACTATCACACCTCAGTCAGAAGTGTGCACACATCTCATCTGTGTAATTTATAACTTGTTGAAACCTGCCCTGTTTTTGCATTGAGTTTGTAATTAGATCAATGCCCTGAGGAACTTGAAAAACCTGCCATGAATGATCATGCATGGTTAAATAGAACTGATGTAAGAGAAATCTTACTAAAGTACACAGTGCAGAATTTGAGATCATTTAGTACATGCCACAGTCAAGAGGGGGGAAATGTTCTTTGAGTTGTGCTTCTTTCAAGCCTAAGTGACTAGGTATTTTAGGGTCCCATTTTACAGCAATTACATAACCTTTCAATGAACATGTATATGATCACATTTTGCTTTCCTGTGCCACTGGATAAACACCTGAGTAAGCACTAACCCAGGAAATACTCATAGGCTTTTCTTAATTGTGCTTTATTTATGTAGTAAATTTATGTGCAATTAACTCTGTTATATAGATCCACTGAGGTCATTCAAGTGTGTCCCAGGGTGAGGTGACTGAAGATGAAAGTTAAGGTTAATCTAGCAGCTCAGAAGCTTTCTCGGGTCATTTATGACGGGTGACCTAGATATTCCTTGCTTATGAGACCTGAAATTAGAAGGCAAAGGGATTTTTATGCAATAACTAGTACATGCCACATTAATATATAGGATTAGTGGTTTCTTTTCTAAATTGGAGGGGGGGTGGTGCTCAGGAAAAGTCAGTATAAATTCTGTGCATGTAGGATGTGGAAGTGGGAGTTATAATAAAGTGCATGGCATTGCCAGGCCATGTTTGGGAGGTCCCTCATCAGAGAAGTCCATGGAAAGCTCCAGAGCTCCAGAGCACCTGTGAGCTGGGCACTGGGAGAGCCCGGGGAGGAGCCCCTGCTTAGCAGGATCTCACTGGGGTCACCTCCTTGCTAATAGTGGGCTGGAGAAGGGGTGATTTTCTCCATTTAATCCCTGCATTCAGATCTTTCCTAAGAGTCTGTCATCTTCTCATTGACCTGCTCTGTATGACACAAGGAACCTTGTCAACCTGTGGCACCTGTGACTTGGGAGGTAAGGCTGTGTGTCCAGGAGAAATGCTGATGTTCCACTTTCTCTGTTGTGGCCACCAAAAATTCCTTCTGGCTGTCCTAGTCCTTACTATTATCCATCCTTTCTCCTCTATACTCTGTCAGGGAAGGCACCAAAGGTTTATTAGAATCTATAGCAATTAAGTACAACCAGTTGCTATTGGTTCATTATATCATCTGATCCTCACACCTGGTGGCTGGGGTTAAAAGTCAATATTTTCTGACTCCAAACTCCAGGCTGTTTGAAGGTTAACCCTCACCCCTAGCTCAAATTTCCTTCACCTTCTGATTTCAAATAAAATTAGTTCCAACCCTACTATCACTGCTGTCTATATGTAATGGAAACAGACTTACTAGTAGTGTCACCTTGCTTATATCCCCCATGGATGCTCTTGATTATTCTAATATTCCATAATTAAGGACAGAGGAACACTATGTACTTATTTTTATAAGGATTTGCCACTCAAAGGCTGGTGACTAAGCTTATACCCAAATCTAAACCTACAAAGCCATCTTCATGCAAGAAAACAACACAGAGGGGACTGTGGTTTCCAGGAGTTGCTCCAGGCCATGAGTTTATGCAAACTGGTAATCAGAGTTTCAACCCCAGCATTTCCAGTGATCAAGCCTTTGGAATGTAATTTTCACAGGGGCCTCCTCCAAAGTCCAGGATAATAAACAATCATTTGTGATCACTGCAGATAACAGTCCCAGAGAGCTGTGTCCTAGAAGTTCTGCATCTTTGCCTCCTGGAAGAGGAGGCCTTTGGCCAAATCCCTCTGTTCTGACCTCCATTTCTGCATCTGAGAAATGAGACGCTTCCATTCCACCGCCCACCGCTTTGCACTGCTCAAAAGCCACCTTCTGGGACACACATACTTCAAGGCGGAGCAGTGTCTATTTCTGCTTTTTCTCTTCCTCTCAACACCCAGTCCATGTGATTCCACAAATATGGCTAACAGTTTGAAATAACTTAAAGAATTGAACACTGAAGACAAACTCCAACGTTCCATATATATTTTGAGTAATTTGCCACAAATGTCAAGATTTTATGCATTACAGGATGCACATAAAAATTTCCCCGTGTTTTATTTTGGGATTTTATAAAATTCATAGCAACTAGTTTCTCACAAGTCTATTTTGTGCTGAAGAGCATGTTATTTTTCATTTCTGTGGTTTCTTGGGGCCTACCTTTGCCATGACCGGCTTCATTCCCAGACTGATATTCCCACTTCTATTTGGCAGTTTCCCTTTGCTGCTGTCTTTTGGGCTCTACACAGTCCTTTTAAATGCTGTTTGGTAAGAAATCAAGGGCAATTTAGGAAGATATGTAGATTAGGAGCTATAAAAACAATTTAAATAGAAAAGTGTTTTTTACCTACAGGGAACCAGAGAATGTGTGTATAAGGATAATGATAAGAATATAATTGCATATTTAAAAAATATGTTAATGATTTTTAGAGAGAGGAAGGGAGACAGAGACAGAGTTAGAAATATCAATGAGAGAAAGATTAGTGATCGGTTTCCTTCTGCACACCTCCTATTGGGGATTGAGCTTGTAACCCAGGCATGTTCCAAGACCAGTAATCAAACCAATGACCTCTTGGTGCTTGGGTCAACACTCAACCACTGAGTCACACCAGCCAGGCTAATTGCATTTTTAATAATGTTTAAAATGTGTGTATTGCTGTCATTGGGACTAGAGGTAGAAAAGAAATAGGTAGTGTGGGACCCCTTAAGTAAATCACTATTAGCACAAAGGAAAAAAAAAAAGACAGAATTATTTGCATAAAAAGCCTAGAGGAAGTGTGCTGTTTCTCTCTGCTTCCTTGCTCTTGCCCCGGGAATTCTTATTTTTATTTCTTTCAACCACTTTGGAACCTTGGCCAAACTGTTAATAGAGATATGACTCCCCTCTTAGGTATCTCTTATATAGGGTTACATAAAGGAAATAAAAAATTCTGTCCCTCTAAAATTAGAAAGAACATGAGGAAATTCAGGAGAGTTTTTGACAGACAATTTAATGTGTGTGAGAAGGCTTCCCTTTAAAAAAAAAATAGCATGCATTGATTAAAATTGTCGTGTTCTACCGAAACTGGTTTGGCTCAATGGATAGAGCATCGGCTTGGGGACTGAAGGGTCCCAGGTTCGATTCCGGTCAAGGGCATGTACCTTGGTTGCTGGTATATCTGCAGTAGGGAGTGTGCAAGAGACAGCTGATTGATGACTCTCTGTCATCGATGTTTCTAACTCTCTCTCTCCCTTCCTCTCTGTACAAAATCAATAAAATATATTTTTTTAAAAATTGTCGTGTTCTATTCCTTTAAAACTTTGTAAGTTTACTCAAATAGGAAAAGAAAGAATAAGTTTGGAAAAGTAAAATCCAGTTGCTTGGAGTCACCTCCTCAGAGACATCTTGGAGGTGTTGGTGGGAGGTTTTGTTTGCTGTAACTGGCAGGATATTATGACACAGACACTGGTTAGAAAGTGTTTTTAGCGTAAATTATCTCCTTCTACTGGAGGCATGGCCAACTGGGCCCTGTGGTTTTGGTCTCATGAACCCGCCTTTGGGGCCAGGATATTGCTTCCAATGTTTTTTTCTTCTCTGAGGAATCTTCCTGGCGGGCATCTCACAATGAGGCCTCCTGATCTGGAAGTACCTGCCCACATGGGAACTTGGGCAATGTTTTCATGCCTTCCAATTATTTGAGTTTCTATTGTTCTTATCATGAGGCCCTAATAATCTATTTCTGTGCACTTTCATGCCTATTTTATTCATTTTTTAATTTTCATATAAATGGCATTTTGTGGCCTCTTCTCTTTTAAGGTAGAGACCAGGTCCAGAAGTCACCTGATCATCTCCACATGCTTGGCCTGTGTTCACGGAGCAAAGACAAGAACCAAGGTGTGGTGTCCCCTTGTCACACAGATTGGAGGAGGCACACAGAGAGCTGGGGTCTTTCTCTCTGGGCACACTGAGCTCCCACCCTCCTGGCTTGAACACTTTTACTTTTGGTCAAAATTGAGATATTCAAAATGCCATTGAATATGTTCCAGGCTACAATGCACAAAAAAAAAAAAAAAAAAAAAAAAAAAAAAAAAAAAAAAAAAAAGTAAAGTTGCCATTTCGTTTACTTACAAACCAGAGCCAGTACCTTTGTTAGTCCATTTGCATTCATCCTTTTCTACCCATTCTACGTTCTGAGGATTTTCATTGGCAAAAATGCAGCTGTCGGTGTCTGTGGGAGCCTGGAAGAGTCCCATCATGAGAAGTTGGGACCACTGTAATGACACCTATAGCCCATCTGCCTGTTTTGACATTGTTGCTTTAGTAGGGCAGCTTAGGTCTTTATAGCATCATAGCAGCTGTCATGATAAAACAGACTCAAAAGTGGACCTTGTGTGAGATTCTTAACGCTGCATGCACAGTTCCTCATCAGGCTAGCATTGATTGTTGACCTCAATGTATAGCTGTGCAACTAAAGATAGGAACATTTTCAAATCATATTCTTAAAAAAATATTGCTTCCAATATTGTAAAAGAAAAAAAAATTCTCTTAAGATAATATTTAGCAGAATTATCTGGTCATCAAAAGAGGACACTTTCTGCCCTAACTGGTTTGGCCCAGTGGATAGAGTGTTGATCTGGGGACTGAAAGGTCCCAGGTTTGATTCCGGTCAAGGGCATGTATCTTGGTTGTGGGCACATCCTCAGTGGGGAGTATGCAGGAGGCAGCTGATCAATGTTTCTCTCTCATCTATGTTTCTAACTCTTTATCCCTCACCTTCTCCCTTCTTCTCTGTAAAAATTCAATAAAATGTATATTTTTTAAAAAGGACACTTTCTTACTTAAAATGCCCTATTATATTGATGTCAATTATCTGAGGATATTATAAACACAGAAATTATAAGTAAATAGATGGGGTTATTTGATTAAGTGCAGAGTGATGCTGATATCCATAATGCCTTATGTTTTTGTTTTTGGCAAGGAATACATTTTCCTTCCTACCTGAGAGAGGTTTCTGACTGAGATGGTCAGATCAGAGCAGTAAGCTTAAGGATTGGAAGCTCTTTGGACTATTACAATTGATTAAAATGACTTCCATTCAGGTATATTTTGTTTGAGGAAAGGGGATGGGTAGATGGTAAAATCAAACCAAACCAACCAATCAACCAGCCAACCAACCAACCAACCAACCAAAGTATATGTGGAGCAACAAGACTCACATTCACCGTTGGTGGGAACACAAAATAGTGCAGCCACTTTGAAAGATAGTTTGGCAATTTCTTACAAAGCTAAACATTCTCTTATCATAGGATCCAGTAATGAAGCTCCTTGATATCTACTCAAATAAGTTGACTACTTGTGTGCACATAAAAGCCTGAGCAGAAATATTTATAACAATTTATTCATAATTGCCAGAACTTGGAAAAAAACAAAAAAAAAAACAAGGTACCTTTCAATAAGTGAATAAATAAACTGTGGTCCATCCAGAAATGGAATATTATTCAGTGCTATAAAGAAACCAGTGATCAAGCCATGAAAAGATATAGAGGAACCTTAAATGCATATCACAGAAGCCAATTTGAAAAGGCTACATATTACATGCATCCACCACTATGATTTTCTGGAGAAGGCGAAACTACAGAGACAGTAAAAAGGTCTGTGGTTGCCAGAGGTTGGGAGGAGAAAGAGATGAAAGGAAGAGCCCAGAGGATTTTTAGGGCAGTGAAAAATCTTTCTGTATATAAAAACCTAATATGCATATTGTCCCCTCTGGAGTTCAACCAGGAGACCAGGAGTTTGATAGCTTGCTATGATGTGCGATGACCACTAGGGGGCAGCGCGGAATGAAGGAAGGCCCTAGCCAGCAGCCAGAAGGCCCCAAGGCCCTGATCTCTGGCCAGGCCTAGGGACCTTACCCATGCAAGAATTTCATGCACCAGGCATCTAGTATTCCTTATGATATCATTATGGGTACAGGTCCGGTCATTATACACTTGTCCAAACCCACAGAATGTACAACACCAAGGGTGACCCTAATGTGAACAATGAGTTTCAGGTGATGATGATGTCACTGTAGGTTCATCACTTGTAACAAACCCACCATCTGGTGGGGACTGATGAGGATGGGGGGGGGGTGCTGTATACTAGTAAGTGTGGAGGCAGAGGGCATAAGAGGAATCTCTTGCCCTTCACCCCCATTTTGCTGTGAACCTAAGACTGCTCTATCAACATAAAGTCTTTAAAAAACACACAATTGTGCTGGATGGTGCATGAGAGCGTGAGGCACTTGCTCCTGCATGGCTCCCTGAATTACCCTCAGCCTGGGTGCAGTTTCCCACCACACCATCTAACCACGGCTTAATGAGGCACTTGGGGGTGTTTTTTCCAGCTGTAGATGAGCAAAATAATTGATCACAGGTGTTTCTGTAATTGGGCTGCTCTAGGCAATATCACAGTATCCACAGCCTCCAAGGTCCAGCCATCTGGGAAAGGGAACCTCCGCCAGCCACAGGGAAAGGCTGGACACCCTCTCTTAAATCTGTGAGCACTGACCCACTGTTATGTATCTCTGCTCATGGGTGTACTGTCTGCCTATAGCATGTTTATCCAGATGGGACGCTTGTGCTAAGCATATATTTAAGGTCCCAGTAGTTTATAAAAAAGAAAGCAAAGAGAAAAAAAAAAAGTAAAACCCAAATGCTGCTGTCTGGGACCCAGGGCGGTGCCAGCCAAACACAAGTTTAAATCCTGTGGCCTGGAAAGGAGTCAGTAGCTGATGCAGAGGCCAGGCTCTGGTTTCCATAGCAACAGTGGGCTTTTTCCAAAGGTTTCTCCCCGCCTTACTGTGAGAAGACTGCAGATTTGGGGTTCAGGGTCTTTTTAAAAAATCTTTTTCTGACTCTGTGTTTGAGACAGTGGCATTGCTCCCCATGTTACCTGTTATTCCCCATGTTATTCAAGACACCCAAATTCCTGGGCTGGGCAGTTTATCCTAAGTTATTTAGAGAGAAAACCACCCACATATGTTTAAACATATATTGCCCGGTGTGAAGAGTGAGGTGTTAGAAAGGAGTTAGAGAGGGGAATTTGCTCTCCCCAAGGATACCTTTGCAAGGACGTGGCAGAGGAGAACACCTTGAGGAGAACAGGATGCAAATGCATCCCAAGGATCTGAAGGCCAGAGAAGGCAGGTGACAGGAGGTGGCTGCTGATCTGCAGGCTCCCCTGTTGACAGACCAGATCTTCTAGCAGGTTTGTCTCCCCTGTCCTTGCCCTGCTACAACCTTCTGGGTTCCGCCCTGACATTGTTATTGATGCAGCTTCTGCAAGCTGCAGATGGAAGATTTGCCTAAAAAGAGGGAAAAATGAGCCTTGCTGCCAGCAGCAGCTCTACCCTCATGACCCTTACAGCAAGGCCCCTGTAGACTCCATTTCCTTTGTGAAGTGTGAATATGATGGAGAAATTCTGGGATCAAATATACACAAGTTTGCTCTGTGAGGTGGAAATTTAATTCTGGCAGAACTCAGGGTGACAGGCTTGTATACTCAGTCATGACTTAAGGAAGCTGCCACAGTCCAGATGCCTGTAAGCCAGGAAAGAACCAAGTAAATCTGGGAAGGGTGAGGCAATTGGGACTGGTGAGGCTTGCGGCTAAGGGTATGTGCCCTCTAGACTAATGATAATAGCTGGCATTTATTGAATCTTTATGCTGTGTCAGGCTCTTTTTAAGAATTTCACTTTTTTAATCCTCGCTCTAAGTCTATGAGGGAGGTGTTCTTACTAGCCCCACTTAAAGATAAAGAATGAGGTGTGAAGAAATTAAGTAATTTTCAGGGATCTAAGTGGCTGGTTAGTGCCAAAGCTGGGAGCCAGACAAGGTCTCTCTCTAGTGTCCACTGTCTTAGTCCATTCAGGCTGCTGTAATAGAACACCACAGACTGGGTTGTATAAACAACAGACATTCATTTCTCAGTCTGGAGGCTGGCAGTCTAAGATCAAGAAGCTGGCAGGTTAGGAGTCTGATGTGAGCTCGATTCCTGATTTACAGACAGTGTCTGCTAGCTGTATCCTCACATGGAGGAAGGGATAAAGGAGGTCTCTGAGGCCTCTCTATAAGGACACTATCCCATCAGGAGAGCTAACCCTCATGTCCTCATCACCTGCCAAGGGTCTCACCTCCTAATACCCTGGGGGTTAGGGTTTCAACATGGGAATTTGGGCGGTACACATTCATTCAGTCCATAGCGCCGACTCCTACATTTGAGCTGGATTGCCTGTAGGTTCTGCAACTGAGAGCACATGTTGAGTTGAGACAGTTGAGCAATATGATCATGAAAGATCTTATTATTTTTAATTTATTTTTATTTTGTCATGAATTCTCACCCAAAGATATTTTCCCATTGATTTTTAAAGAAAGTGGAAAGGAGGGGAGAGATAGAGAAAAACATCAATGTAAGAGAGACATATCCATTTGTTGCCTCCCACATGCACCCAACCAGGGCTGAGGATTGAGCCTGCAATCAATGTACATGCTCTTGACTGGAATTGAACCCAAGACCCTTCAGTCCTTGGACTCACTCTCTATCCACTGAGCCAAACTGGCTAGGGCATGGGAGATTTTGATGAAGACAGATGAGGCAGTTATCTATAAGGACTAACATGGCTTCTCAAAGAACTCACTGATATGTGGCATTGATGGTGACAGGGAAGATAAGAAGTTGGCACAAGACCAAGCTCAAAGGCTGGCACAATGACTAACCTTAAGAACAGAATCAAGAATACTGGACCCAGAGCAGGCCTGGGCTTTCTACTATTCTCCGGGAAAGCAGAGGTGCTTTGTCACCTGTGTAGGAGAAAAAATAAAGTCATACTGCAGGCATACGGTGTGATGTTAAGAGAGGACTGAAAGAGAACAGATGACAGAAAGCAAAGCTATTCACCTCCTATTTTACTTGCCTTTTTTTGCATTAAAAAAATCCCCTTCGCTCTAAAACGGGTGAAACTAATTCAGTGTGAGGAAATTGAAGCCCAGATAGGGCAGAAGATAATGAGCACATGGCCAACTTTTTTGAGTTCCAATCTCAGATGCTGAAAGATTGTGAAGAAATGCCAGTGACACCTTTCATATCAAATTCTGGGAATTAGGAGAAAAAGAGCAAGACTCTAGAATCTTTGATTTTCTTCTGCTTTGAACAGCTAGAATCAGTGAGCATCCTCAAGCTGACCATGGAAGGAACAACTGGACTGTGTGGTTTAATAAGTATTAGGTTGAAGTATTTTTCCCATTAATTCCAGGTTGAACAAGAGTAAGGCACATGAGAAAATATGCTGGGAGAACTGACTTTATCCACTGAGCCAACCTGGTGAGGGCATGGAGGGGGATGAAGTAGGGATCAATCACTTCATGGGCCTGGAGCCAGCAAGGTCCCACTGGGTCCTATGCCCAATAGGACCACAAGTCCAGGAGGGTTCCTCATCCTGGAGACTCCCATTCCCAGGAGAGCCCAATTCCCTGCAGCCTCATCTTTATGATGACCCTGACCACAGAATGACCCTTTCCCAGAAGGGACTCAACCCCTTACATGCTAGATCAAGGGGAAGGCCCATGAGAAGGGGAGGTTGACTTGACTCCTTGCTCCCAACCAGCTCCACACCCTCATTTTGCACCAAGCCCCAGTAAATGATGTCACCAGTCCTGGGGTGAGAGGAGAGGTGATAAGAACTTTGTAGTGACTCAGTTTGATGGTCCATTAGGACCAAATTGTGTTCATGGCCAGGCTTACTTGAAGAAAGTATAAAATGTGAATTGCTGAGTCAGACAAGATACTGAAGTAGAAAACAATGAAAAATGAAGAATTGATGCAGAACAGTATGAAGAGAGCTCAAGGTGCATTTACCCTAAAAAATATTAGGTGACGAGGTGAGAACCTTTCTGAACAGCACACCAATACTAAATGTTTAAAGTATCCTTTGGTGCAATAAGTATGCATATGTTCAATGATAATAAAACAGGTCCAAATGGGTTAAGTCCAAGTCCACAGCCTGCAATTAGTCTGATTGCATTTAATGATTAAATCTAGACTAGAAGAATGTGTGAACTGCCTATCTTTTAGGCAATACTTTCAGAAATATTATTTCTCAGAATTAGGCTTTTGAAACAATTTGAAAGAGAAAATAGTTTAAGATTATTGTGTCAGCAATGTTGTATAAGCATATGAGTCAAAGATATCACCAATATCCCCTCATGAAATTTACGGACTGCCTGACTCCAACTTGAATGGAAACCACCTCTCACTTTACGTGGAGGTGGGCAATAGAAGGCTATAGACAGCACATTTATGTTAAAAGATACCTATGGGTATGTATACCCCATAACACTAATAAATGAACAATGCAAGCTCACAAGTCTACATTACAAAATATAAAAATAGAGTTTTGATATTCTACAAACTGATTAAGAATCCACCTTATGTTCTTAAGCAAGTTACATGCCCAAGTTTCAACTATTGGTTGGGAAAAATATTAGTACTTAAATTTTTAGGGATGTTGTGAGACTTGAGTGAGAATATAAATAATTTAATTTTATCATAAATCAGAGCACATCATTTATGAATATATATATATATATATATATATATATATATATATGAGTAAGACTGCAACCATTCAGTCTGGAACATTTAGAAAGTATCAATAGCAATTGTGTATGTGGGCACACACACAAAAAAATCCTCAAAATGATCTTCGTAATGATCAACTTTTAAGCAGTATGGCTTTCCAATATATTTCTGAGGATTAGTAAGTTGCCAGCATACCTCTATTTAACCAAATACATTGATCTGATTTATTGACAAAGACAATTCACTGTTGGTTTTAGAGCAATAAATTGATCACCACTTTTTTCCTAGCTGCTGCAGAGGAGAGAGCTTCATCTCTCCTCTGGATTCAGTAAGCCAGGGGAGGTTGGGGGAGCTTTAGTTCATTCAGGAGTCTTTTCAAATCAAGATACAAAATAAATAAATAAATAAAAATAAAAATAAAAGGGCTGGAAGGTAGTTTTAGTGGCCAAATCTATCTGAACACGGTTCCAGTTGCCCTAACTCTCCCTTTAATAAAAAAAGACACAGCCGAAACCCGTTTGGCTCAGTGGATAGAGCGCTGGCCTGCGGACTGAAAGGTCCTAGGTTCGATTCTGGTCAAGGGCATGTACCTTGGTTGTGGGCACACCCCCAGTGGGGGTGTGTGCAAAAGGTAGCTGATCGGTGATTCTCTCTCATCGATGTTTCTAACTCTCTATCCCTCTCTCTTCCTCTCTGTAAAAAATCAATAAAATAAATAAATAAACAAACAAATAAATAAATAAAGACAAGTTTCTTTGTAAACTAGTCCCAATAAGCTCCGCTTGGTCACTACTGACTCATAGATGTTCCATGGAAGCAGATTATATGTCCACAAGTGGGGTGTGGCCCTAGATCTAGAACGGTTGTTTGTTTGCCTTATCATTTATGCCTTACTTTGTAAGGTGGTTTCTATTTAACAGGATTAGAAAGTTCTGCTTTATTGGGAGACTCAAAATTTGTAATGACTCTTGTTCAAGTCAAATGAAGCCATGCTTAAGGCTGCAAAACTTGAAGTTACATTTACCTAGATTAAAATTACAATCTGACAAATTCACAGCTGTAATTTTCTAGAGAAGTTACTTCATCCATCTGAAACTAAGCTTCCTTATCTATACAAAGAGTGTGACAGTATCTGTCAGTTTTTGTTGTGCAAGATAGCTGTATGCAAAATATTTAGCAAGTCTGGCACAAATTACACCTAAAAAGGGGGAGGTGTTATTGTCATTTTGATCTTAACTTAGAGCTGCCATTTTGTAGCCTGAGAGATGGAGGCTGTAGTGGACTAGATTATCTGATACATTATCACCGTAAAGCATTTCAACATCACCTGACACTAAAATGATATTGAAGCTTTACAATAAGTAGTCAATGAATGGGAACTATTATCACTGTTATTATACTCATTACTATTATTACTACTTAACCTAAAATGGAAATGTGTTTTCAGGAGTTTCATTTCATTTTAAAGATTGGAATAAAATTGGAATGAAAGTACAATACAGACATTAATTCTACAGCAAGAGGTTATGTTATTTTAATTGAATATAAAGAGGTACATTATTCTGGGAAAAGAATTTGCACTAGAAGCCAGAATTGGTTTTTATTCATTGTTATCATCTGGTCAACAGACACTTTGAGTAACTCTGTGCATTAAATGCCCTAATAGTGAGTGACAGCATTATTTAGAATGTGTAAGAAGCACCATATAAATGACTGAACTAGTAATGATAAGAATGGAAAGGCTGCCCTTTTTAAAGCATAGATGCAATCAACTATGGGATTTACTCAATGACATTTAGGCTTAATTTTATAAATAAATAATAACTGAATCGGCTGACCATGAGAACACCCTCTAACAAAAAAAAATCTTTGCAACTATGAGTCCGATACAATCTAATCTCCACCCCCCACTTTCCCCACTCAAACAATCCTTTGTAAAAGAACCTTTAACAGAGTAAGCTTTCCTGGAAACACAATGCTCATAGGGCAGCCAGAGTGTTATCTCTGTTGTTTTGAAAATCAAACATTGTTTTTAGGAATATAATGGAAACAAACTCTACATAAATGAATTTTGAGTACTTCCACTTAGGTACTGGGAACAGAATAAAAACTCTGCATTTGTAGACTTCAAAGTTCTAATTTTTTTAGATTGGTTTCTTTTGGAATAGCTAATTTCTACACTGAACTCCATGAAGGGAAGTTACTGCAGTAGAGTTAAGTAGTATCTTACAGTTAGTTGTGAGATAGAATTTTCCAAGTGCTTTCACATAAAACATCTCATTTGGTCTTATAACAATGATGGTGTCAAGACAGGTATCATTATCCTCATTTTCAAGTGACTAAATTAGAGCTTGAAGAAGTTAAGTGCCTTGCCTAAGGTCACAGCATCTCTCTGGTGCCTCCACCCTTGAATACTTCTCCCTCTAAGCCTATTATTAGTTTTCAGCTCCTTGCTTGTTTGTTTATATGAGGAGGATAACCTTTCTGGTCAATTTGAATGTCCATTGTCTTGCTAAGGGATAGATTTCTTTGAGAACACCTCAGACATGGAAGAGATTATTAAAAGAGAACATAGTGTAATTCCTCAGCCTCATGAAATAATCTACTCCAAAGTTCAAAACTTCCAAGAATCCAACTTATAGCTGAACACATGGATGAAAACATAATGAATGGAAATGGTTGCACTGTTGCTGTTAATACTAGAAGATGAATCCAGAGTTGCCACCATGATTGTCTCCTATCTAACACTGAACAGAACATTTAGTTGGGCTGAAACTGGTTTGGCTCAGTGGATAGAGCATGCATCTGTGGACTGAAGGGTCCCAGGTTCAAATCCGATCAAGGGCATGTACCTTGGTTGTGGGCACATCCCAATAGGAGGTGTGCAAGAGGCAGCTGATCGATGTTTCTCTCTCATCGATGTTTCTAACTCTCTGTCCCTCTCTGTAAAAAATCACTAAGATATATTTAAAAACAAAACAAAACAAAACAAAACAAAACCATTTAGTTGGCCTGCCCTTGGTTCTGTTTTCTGCAGTCCTGGTGCTTTTTCCTCTGCACCACTTGATCAAGAGTATTTTAACGAACTATGTCGAGTGTGAATTATTTTGTTCTTATTAGATGTGTGCGACCATCACAGAGACTTTTTTAATCCTGGCAGGCTGCATTGTTCTCTCTTACCCTTGATTGACTCATTGCCATCATATTCTGTTCTGTGAATTAAACATGCATTCTAAGTACTTAACTCTGAGATTTATTAGGGTGTTTTCCAGTAAAAGCACATTTCAGTCCATGAGAAAGGTTGTGGATGAGACCACACTTGCGTGGATGACTCTGACTCATGTAGTTTTTCCAGGTGGAGGAAACAGTGAAGGGGAATGTGGTCCACTGTTCTCGGGGCAGCCCAGCGGAGTTGCACAGAGGCATTCAGCACAGGAGAAGTGGCTTCTCATCTGTTGTGGGCAGCGATGATTTCCTCAAGAAAGAAACTTTATCATGAGGAGAAAAGTAAGTAGTCTCAAAGTTAGCCATATAAGTATAAGCTGTGTAATACTGAAATCACAGCAGTCTTTGCAAATGAGTCACCAGGCTGGTTTGGCTTTAATTTTCTTTCTTTCCTACTTTAGGGGCTGAAGCCTAAGGGAAACAGTTGGGTGAGGGTAGGGGATATGGAAAAAGGAGGAAAGACCCTCATAGCTATGATAAGAGAAATAAAAGACAGTGGATTCCACATACTGATCCTGAAACTATCAGCAAGTGACTTAATCTTTGCATCTTAATTTCCTTACCTGTGATATAAGAACACTGAAAACTAACTTGCAAAGGTGCACTTCACACTAGGTCAAGGTTCAATAAATTTTTATTTTGTTATTAGGGCTATTAAAATTCCAATAAATTTTTCAATTGAACCTATGGAGTAACTGTCAATAGAATGGCCATTGAATGCCTTGCAAATTGCTCAAAATAACAGTATAGATGTGACTCACTTATGAACTCACATAAATAGATCTGTTTAGAATGAAAACATGTTCAGCCACATTTACTCTGCTATTTCGGGAAGTCAGTGGGGAGTTTGCCTAAGAAAGAGTTTACACCCTCTGGGCAGAAAGGCAACTGCATCCAACCCCATGCCCTTTAAATCAATTTGAAGTCTTGTGGGACATATACTAAACACACACACACACACACACACACACACACACAACAAAACACAAACCTTCTCTTCCTAGAAATCAAGGAGAATTAAGGAAAGAACAACAAAGATTAATTGGTAGAAATGAGAACCCTTGATTTAGACCCAAGATTTAAAGAGAAGTTAGAAGTTTTGATTCTTCTGTCATTTTTACCCATGTGCAATAAATGTATAGACGTAATCTCATTTTTGTAAAACCCAGAGAGTAAAACTCTAACTAATGGAGTGTTTGGGGCCTATATTATTCAGGCTTTCCAATGAGGCAAAGGTGAATCACCCCTCGTTCATAAACAAGTTTCCATTGATCATACTCTACATCTTCTGTGTCTTTTGAATACTTCTTCTTAATTGTTGGTGTTGTTGCTTTCCTTATTATAAAAGTAATTGATCAATACAGTTCAAGTTGGATCAATATAATGAAGGAAACAAAAATTTCTCCATCCTCAAATCCATAAATAACCACCCTTAATGTTGTCTTATGACTTTGGTAAAGAGCATTCTGAACATCTGTTCCCAGATTCACTCTACACTGTCTCACACTGGGTGAGGACAAAGGATGTGGTATTTGTGTGCATCCCAGCCGTGGATACAGACCATATGCCAGGAAATAGAAAGTGCCAGTACTATTACCATGTGCAGTGAGTTAGGAGAAACATAGCCTTAGAGCTGAGATGAAGAATAATGGGCAGAGGAGGCAGGCATTCCTGGTGAGCCTTTCTGGGAAATGGTGTCTATGCCGAGGCCTGGGAACTTAGAAATGGGGGAAGAGCTTTACAGGCAGAGGGAGTTGTGCATCAAAGTCCAACCCAGGAGAGAGTATGGCTTATGTGGGGAGTAAAGAGGGGCACACGGTGCCTGTTGAATAAATGGAGAGTGGCAGGACATGAGTTGTGAGATGTGGATGGGTGTGGTTTTCAGAACTTGATAGGGATTTCTTTTATCTTTTTCCTTTTTTTCTGGAATAACATGAAGTCTTTTAACAAAGGGGAAAATGAATCCAGGTTTGCTTAAGTAACTGGGTAGATGGTGATCTGGTTTACTGAGATAAAATGGCAGTGAAAGATAAAGAATGGCATAGATGCAAGGACTCAAAGGTTGGTTTCCCCACATTGGGCAGGTGTGACTTCTAGGACACCTGACTGGAGATGGCGTGTATGTGTGAGGGATGGGGAACATGTATGTTTGGAGTTGAGAGAAGAGGGTGGGACTAGACATACCTCTATGAGTCATTAACACACACCAGATTCTTAAAGTGATGAAGATGGGCACACTTAGGAACAGAGTGTAGACAAGAAACAGAGAAGAAACATAATTACCCTTTGAAAAGTCAACAATCAGAGCTCAAGTTGAGAAGAAGACACTGAAGAGACAGAGAAGGATGGAGAGAGGAGTAGGTGGAAATCACGAGGGCTTGCTGTCCCTGCCGCTGAGGGAGAAGGTTCCATGAAGGACCTGCTAAGGGTGTGTAGTGATGTGAGGGGTGGAGGAAACTGAAGGTAGATGGACAGATGCTTGAGCCTCAGAGTGATCCCAGACTGTGGACATCACTCGCTCCATATTCAACCACAAACCACAGATGTTATCTCATTAGTATTGATATCATGATTCTGTTGCCAGTGCAGCAGCCTCCTAGGTTACTAATCAGCATCCTCTTGGCTGAGATTCACCTAGTCTGGCTTCTCCAGGGCATCTCCAAACTGAGCCAGAGAGAAACTTTCAAAACCACCTGCATAGAATGTCATTTAAGTGGTCAAAACCTGTCAATGTTGTACCTACCCTATCCACTGTCTTCTTTAGTTTAGTACACAAAATAGATACTTAGTTTAATATACAAGGCCATTGATGAGCATTTAGGTTATTTCCTGTTAGGGTCTATTGTACCATCATGACTATGAACATTCTTATGTGTATTGTTGGTACTTATGCATATCTGTTTCTGTTGGATGTATACCTGGGCTGAAAATCTGAGATCTAAATAATTCATTTTAGATGACAAGAAAAGAAAATCTGACTAAAACCATAAAGATTAGAAGTGAGGTGTTAATAATGATCAGGTGTTATTAAAGAAATATGAAGTAGAGGAAATTAATAAATCCAAAATTTGGTTCTTTGAATCAACTGATAAAACAGACAAAAACCTTAGTGAACTGATTAATAAAAAAGAGGGGGTAAGCCCAGTTGCCTAATATTATAAATGAAAAGGAGGGGACATCATGCCAGATCTTTTTTTAAAAAAAAAAAAATATTTTTTTTATTGATTTTTTACAGAGAAGAAGGGAGAGGGATAGAGAGCTAGAAACGTCGATGAGAGAGAAACATCGACCAGCTGCCTCTTGCACATCCCCTACCAGGGATGTGCCCGCAACCAACGTACATGCCCCTGAAAGGAATGGAACCTGGGACCTTTCGGTCTGCAGACCGACGCGCTACCACTGAGCCAAACTGGTTTCGGCACGACAGATCTTAAAGACGTTAAAAATAATGGTGGTTTTGTATCAGTGTCCTTGGGCAATGAAACAAATTGCCAAAAACTTGGTGGCTAAAAACAACACAGATTTATTATCTGTCAGTCCAGAAGATCACAAGTCTGAAATTGGTTTTATGGGGCTGAAATTAAGGTGTTGGCAGGCATGTGTTCCTTCTGGGGCCCTTGGAGAAAATTGGCTTCCTTGCCATATCCAGCTTCCAGAAGCACCCACATTTATTGGGCGCCTCTGCTTCTGTCTTCTCATCACCTTTCGGACTCAAACCTGCCAGCTTCCCTCTTTCACTTAAAGGATGCTTGTGATTATGTCAGATTCATGACATAATTCAGGATAATCTTCCTATCTGAAGATCCTTAACTTACATCTGAAAAGTTCCTTTTGCTATCTGAGATAACACAGTCACAACTTCTGGGGATTAAGAAACAGGATATTATGAACAATGTTTTGCAAATCAATTTGAAATTTAAGATGAAAGGAACAAGATTCCTTAAAAAATAATTTTACTGAATGAAAACAAGAAGAAATAGAAAATGTTTATAATCCTATTTCTGCAAGTGGAATTGAATCTGGAATTTTAAACATTCCTGGTAAAAACAAACAAACAAACAAACAAAAACTCAAGTCCCAGGGGAGTACAGTATTGAATCACTAAAAATACCTAAGGAAGAACTCACACTAATCGTACATTAACTCAACCAGAAAATAGGAAAAGGAAAACTTCCAGATGCTTTCTATGAGGCCAGCATAACCTCAATGCCAAAACTTAACAATGATGTCATAAGATAGGAAAATTACAGGTAAATCACTCTCATAAACATAATTATAAAAATCCTAGACAAAATATTAATAAAACAAAATGATGTGTAAAAAAATAACACATTATGATGTTTGGTTTATTCTATGAATGCATGTTTAAAACTGAAAATTCAAATAATGTGGTGAGAAAAATTACATGAGATTCTCAATAGATGCAAATCAAGTGCTTGATATTTTCAGAGCCCATTCATGATAAAACAAATGATGAATGGAGGGATATTTCCTTTATTTAATTAAGGGCTCCTAAAAATCCTACAGAAATATTATACTTAATATTACAACTTTAAAAGTTTTCTGCTTCAGAATGGAAGTCCACCCAATAGTTTCTATTCAGGAACACACTGGAGCTCTTATCCAGGGCAATAGGCAAGCACAAAAAATAAAATTCATGAGAAGTGAAAGAAAGAACCCAAACTGTCATTTTTCATAGATAGCATAACTGTGTAGATACAATATTCATTAGTATATGCATTTAAACAATTAGAATAAATAAGTAAATATAACAATGTTAATGCAGAAAAAAAGTGATGATATCCACAAAAATACATTTTTTGAGAATGCTTGTAGTAGCTTTATTCATCACAACCCTAAATTGGAAACAGCTCAAGTGCCTATTAACACTATAATGCTAAATAATTGGGGTATTATGCATACAATGGAATTCAGACAGCAATGAAAAAGGAGCAAACTGTGTATGCACACCCATCAGACATAGCACAGTTAGTCACAAAAGAGTACTCCGTGTAATACAGTACGATTCCATTTATATAAACTATAAAAACTGGCAAAAATAAGTGTATAATGGAAGCTGTCAGAAGCTTTAAAAGGCTCTGATTTGAAGGGATTGGTGTCGGTAATGCTTTATAATTTGATCTGGGTGGTAGTTACATGAATGTGCTCATTAAAAAATATATAATGGACCAAACACTTATGATTTCTACACTTTACAATGTGACTGTTGTATGTAAGAAAAACATTAAACTATTTTAAGAATGAATTAGTACAAGGAATATAATAAATAAATACAGTATGTCTGTAAACAATTACATAAGATAACTTGTTTGATGTAATCACTGTAACTTCTATTACAACAATGTATTTTTTTATAATAAAGATGTTTAATTTTTCTGAATTTTTGATGAAGGTTGTTATACAGGTAAAGCAGGTAAATGAATCTTGCTAAATGTCTCTGGGCAGGAATTAAGAAAGCTGGAGGACTACCTGATTGATTCTTCATCTATTTTAAAATTGGTCATGATGCCTGGCTAGTGTGGCTCAGAGGCTGAGCATTGACTTATGAACCAGGAGGTCACAGTTTGATTGCCAGTCAAGGGCACATGCCTGGATTGTAGGCTCTATTCCTGATAAGGGGCGTGCAGGAGGCAGTCAATCAATGATTCTCTCTCATCATGAATATTTCTATCTCTCCATCTCCCTTCCTCTATGAAATCAATAAAAATATATTGTGGGGAAATTGGTCATATGGTATAAAAATTAAAAACACACACACACACACACAAAAACAACAACACAGCATAATCTGTTATCTCCGGGAAACAACTGTGACTTGGGGCTCAAAAGACAAAAGCTGTAATCCAGAATCATACTCTTGCTTTGACTGGTGGTCATTCCCAACCCTGGAAGGTCTCATTTGTGTCCAGGCATGTGTCCCAAACCCCAGGTTGTTGTAGCAACATGTACTGTAAGAAGCGGTTGCTGGGAAGAGAATTTGTAAAATATGAGGAGAATTTTGCCGATAACATTTAATATGCGGGTTACCACAACATTTACCAACAGGGAATCAAGCTTTCTCTGACATCTTCAAATGAAAATCACCCTTTGTTCCCTCAGGGACACACAAAGCCACTGTTCCTATAGCAACCCTGTCATGTGATGTCAGAAATTGGGGCTAGACCTTGAGTTATGAAACAAAAGAAAGCATTGGCTAGTTAGCAAGGAGAACATCGTGAAAAGATAACGCCAGGTCTCCAAGAAAAGAAAGAAGCAGTGCACACATATATACACATTGCGTATTTCTTTGTGCTTCAGGATTGTAAATACATTTTGAAAAATGTATTGTTGTACAATCAGTTTTATGGATGTGTCAGATCAGTTAGAAAATAAGGTTTTCTTTTGGCATTCATGAACATCTATTTTTCTCTTGTATGTAGTCAAAAGGAAATTGTGGACAAAAGAGTTCATTTGCCCAAACCCTTGAGATCTTTGACACTTGCCCTGAGCAGGGAGTCAGTAATTCTGAAGGGAGAGGTGAGGAATGAAGGACTGTTTTTTTAAAGATCTAAAGTGGCATGAACATGCATATTTTTATGACAGGCACTAGATTTCTTATGACTTTTTAAGAATTAAAAATATACAAGATATTATAGAAATATATTATGGATTTTTTTAAAGAGAAAATTATGATAATTTAAAATATACAAGATATTATAGAAATATATTATGTACTTTTTAAAAGAGTAAATGTTTTATGAGAATTCTGACAGTTGTCAAATAAAGATTGACTTCTCTTCCCACAGCTCTGAGAGAGCACAGGAAGCCCAAAGGTCCACTGTGACCCTGTTCTCACACCCAGTAACTGAATACATGTTAACATTAGACAGAGAAACTGATCCCTTGTTCTGCTTTTCAAAAAATAAGTTTGGATGGAATATTGATATAACCCAGAAGGGATTGAAATTGCTGTTGAATTTGCAGATTCTCCAAACTAGTGCAATGACATGACTTTAACCTACAAAAGCAAGTTTTATCAGAAGTTCCACATTTGCTGAAATAATATCTTCTGGTACTGTAGCTTTGTTTATATAATAATAGAGGCCCGTGCACAAAATTCTTGCACTGGGGAGGGGGGGTTTCCTCAACCCGGCCTGTGCCCTGCTCAGTCTGGGACTCCTCAGGGAATGTATCAGTATACCAAGCAGCAGGTAGCCATGGAAAAACCCAAATCTGGGCTGGGCACCACTCGCAGTCATCCAGGCCTGCTGTGCCTGCTGCTGTGAAATCCGGAAAGGCTCCCACCACCACTGCTGCACTGGCCAGCTGTGAGCCTGGCTTCTGGCTGAGCTGCGCTCCCACTACGGGAGCCCATTGACAACCAGGGGGCAGCTCCTGCATTGAGTGTCTGCCCTCAGGTAGTCAGTACGCATCATAGTGACTGATTGTTCTGCAGTCACTTAGGATTTTATTATATAGGCTAGAGGCCCGGTGCACCAATGAGGTCCCTGGGCATGGCCTGTGGAATTGGGCTGAAATCAGCTCTCCAATATCCCCTGAGGGGTCCTGGATTACAACAGGGCACAGGTCAGGCCAAGGGGCCCCATGGTGCACTATCAGGGGAGGGTCGTGGGAGGTTGGCCATCAGGGAAGAGACTGCAGGAGGGCTCTAGTCTGTCTGGCTCATTCCTGATCAGCCAGACCCCAGCAGCAAGCTCACCTACTGGGTGGAAAATCTGCCCCCTGGTGGTCAGTGCATGTCATGGTGAGTGGTTGAGCAGCCTTAGCATATCATTAGCATATTGCACTTTGATTGGTCGACTGGACACTTAGCATATTAAGCTTTTATTATATAGGATAGTTGGAGAATCCAATATCAATGTATTTTGCCAAAAATTTTTAAATGACTAAACTTACGTATATATATATACACATGTGAACATATATGTATACGTACCAATGATATAATAATATTTAATATTCCTATGATATATGAAAACTCAGTAATAAATCTCATTCAACTTTAAAACCCATAAATTAATGTCTGCTTCAAGTTACATGAGCCCAGAGGAAATTGTAAAAATAATACATTCATATTTTGAATTTTAAAATGCTTTTTACCATCTGCTCACACATACTAAAAATGTAACATAGACAAAATCCAGAAATAATTAAGGTAAGTGTGTGGCAATAATGATAGATAAACTTATTGATTGCTTATGGTAGTTCAGGCAGTGGGCTGGAGGCTTCGGAATTGTTAGCACCTTTAACTCCCCACTTATTGTGCCAGTCACAGCTACACTGAGTGGCCAGATTATATGATCTCTGAATGCGTAATAGTCTGGCCACTCAGTGTATATCCTATATAGTAAAGGGCTAATAATGCTAATTATCCCCTCCACCAGGAGTTTGACCAGCAGGCAGGCCAGCCAACTGCCCATGTCCCTTCCCCCTGGCCAGGCTGGCCAGACCCCACCCATGCATGAATTCATACACACACACACAGAGTGGCCAGATTATTATGCATTCAGAGATCAAATCTGGCCACTCAGTGTAAATTGATGGCTGAAACTGATTGAACTGGGTGTCAAATTCAGGTTTTGCTAATCCCCAAAACAAAAAATTCCCCCCAAATACTTCCTTTGGGACTAATGTTTTTCCAACAGGTCAAGAGAGCAAGGGACTTGCGGTATAATGCTTACATGATGATGGCATGCATCTTATAGGCACATCAGATACAATGAATACCAGCATTTGTGACTTAAAGAACAGTAACTGCTCCGGGTGAAATCAGGTCATTACCCATGATTTCGCAGGTGACACAGCCTCTAAGCATAACAGTGAATCCCCCCTCAGGCCCAGAAATTGTCTTGGAAAATATTTTTGTGACCTTTCTTTTGCTGCTGCCATGGAACCCTGGAAGGTTGATAATATTATTTAAATGGAATGAACAACAATCATCTATAGTGTTTGCAGTCTACTATTATTTCTTTGTGGGAGGTTTATTATAGGGTTTGGTATGTCATCTAAATTAGATGTCTGAGGAAGAGAAGACTATTAAGTTTAGGAAATTTTAGAGACATCTTTGAGTGAGGTTCTTCTTTGAAAGTCCACAAATTTCCTATGGCCTTTGAAGATTTTTGTCTGAAATTTAGTCTTCTTTTCTCCTTTCTTTTAAAGAAACTTTCTCTTTCAACCATGCACAACAAATTGGCTTTCTTTTATGTTTATGCAAAGTTGGATGCAATTATTTTATACCATCCCATCTCTGTAAACAACCCTGTAATTTTTAGACTTTTAAATGTCATTATCACAAACACAGATCAGTGCTTGTTCTGCCCCTGATTGGCTTTGAAATGGCATTTAGAATTTGCATGACTCTATAACCTCTGTCAACTGGATTATCCTGGTGAATAAAGTCAGTTAGCAAGTTACTACTGGTTCCACATTACAGCTTTTCAAATTCTTGATGCTGCTGATATATACCCACAGCCTGCTCTGAAAAAGGAATGTGCCATTTCATGGTACTGGAGCATGGGTAGAGGGAGAGACATATTTCACTAAGGCTATTGGAGCAGGTGGGCTGGAGCTGAAGAATTGCACCTGGTGGTCATTGTTACCTTTCCTGGCAGTTAGAGCTTTAAAGATAAAGGCTTATTAGGGAATAAGTCAGTCTAAGTAATAATTTCATCTAATACTTATTAGGTACTATCTTAATCTAAGGTATGTCATGGGTCATTTGGCCCTACATCCTGGTTTTGAACCTTAAAGATTAGATTACACGACAAGGGTTAAGTCCTTGAGCAACTCTCTGGACACCAGTGCTTGAAAATGAGTGAGCTCAAGCACATGGTCTTTAAAGTAGGATTATCTCTGGTTTGCTCTCATAGTATGGGCATATGTATATCTTGTTTCATCCAACAACTCTCAGGTGTGAGATAGAAGTTCTATACCCAATTCCTCCCAAGCCCTCTCTGCTGCATCTGAGGTCAGCCATTTGCTGTGCTTGTGCTTTTGAGAAAGTCACTTCCCTCTCTAAGCCCAACAAGTTACAAATAATGCTGGCATCCTTGCAGTCAACTGTAAGGGTTGAATGAGGTAATCTTTTTGAGGCATTTGGCACAATACACACAATATATGCCCAATACTAGAGGGACTCATGTTAGACCCTTGCAGGGTGGGAAATCACAGCACTTGTGCACCGGGCTGCTTGTGATACACAGTGTGCAGTCTCTTGCAGGCCGAGCTCAGCTGGCCAGCTGTCTGAGAGCTGCAGGGATCACACGCAGGTGGACCTTCCATCCATCTCCATGCCCCAGGCGCCCTAGTTGGAAGGCTCTGCCTTGGCAGAGAGAAGACCTGAGAGGCCCATATCTGGCCTTGCCCCAGGGCTGATCTTGGAGTACCTGCCTTCTACTTTTAAACACTCATTTCTGAATAAACAACATGGGGGATTTGCCAAGATGTGTTTCTGTATGTGTGTGTTTTTAGGAGATTTTAGAAAACATGACAATACCAATTCCTAACAAATGGACTACTGCACTATAGAGAAAATAATGCATAGAAGATGACTAGGACTAGCGTTTTCTCCTTCATAAACATAGGCAGGGAAACAACATGCAGGCTGGACAAGAACTAAATTCTGGTCCTTGTCAGGCTACAAATAGCTACCTAACTTTATGTTAGGGGTGTCGAACTCAATCAGAGAAGGGGCCAAAATCTAAAATCCAGCCTAAATCTCAGGCCGAACGGTTTACTGAACAGTCATAAACTGTCATTGTGATGGAAACTCAGCGGAGTGCAGTGATGACAGCGCAGTGCGGGCCACATTGCAAGGCCTGGCGGGACGGATTTGGCCCGCGGGCCTTGTGTTTGACACATGTGCTTTATGTACATCTTTTTAATCTCCCTAAACCTCTGTTTTCTCTTCTGTGAAATTAGTGGATGAGACCACATAATCTTTAAAACCCCCTTCACTGATTATATTTTGAGATTGTAAAAAAAAATCTTGTTATACTCAGAATGCCATCAGCATCTGTTGGATATGTTAAGGGCACTTTTCAAGAGCTTGCACCTGAGCAGTGAGTGTGACAAGAAGCCCAGCAAGCACTGTGGTTTCTCCCATGTTCTCCTACATATGGTGACTGAAATCAGTAGAGGTATATTCTAGAATGTGAGTAGAAAAATCACAGAGGTGCAAAGGAGATCCTTACAGACACAGCCTTAAGGCCATAACTCAACATGTTCTAGCTTTTATAGTCTCCTTTTTAAAATACAAAAATCATTCAGGAGTTTTCAGGTTCATTGCAAATGAACAAAATTAATTTTTCCTGATTAAAATGGTGGATTAAACTATAAATCATATTTCTAGTTTGGCAATAATGCATATTCCTGGTTTTGCATCTTTTCATTCAGATATAAATGAGAAATTAATATTTTCTTACATGACTTATGTGAGGCCTAACATTCAAAACCAATGTAAAGTTAGAAAATGTGTTATGGTTTCTTAGTCTGAATTATTAGAACAGGTAGAAGTTTAATTTTCTTTAGATGAATATAATGTATTCTCTGATATCTGGACATGGACTTTTTCACTTTTAGGAAAGTATCAATCTCTACATGACTATTCCTTAAATAATGGTTCTGTGCCAGTGTTTGTCTTTCTTTCACAGAAGACTTCGCCTTAACTGCCTTCCAGTCTTGATGAGATGAAACTTGAACTAAGAGCAGAACCACCTCCCCTCAGCCTTCCTAGCCTCTGAGACCTATACAGAATTCTCTCCACGCTATGTGGGGGACTTTGCCTCAGAATTGATCTTCTGAGTGTCCTTGATTTGGACTTTGATAACTGAGGTTTGACCCCAGTGTAGAAGGAGAAGATAAGACAATCCTTAGTGAGTAATATAAGAGAGATTTTCATACCATTTCTTCTTTGATTTTTCATTCATTATTTCTTAGGAAGGTTGGCTCTGAGGATAGAGCCTCAGGCCACATCCATCTCCATGGCCCAGGGTTATCCTCAGACCCTGAAACCTCACAGAGTTCGTCTAATGGATTTTGGAATTACTTAGGACTGGTGGGGACTCCTTTTTTCCTTTCTTGCCTACATTTTTTAATGTGTCTCTAATGGTTATCTTAGGCCCGCACCACTACTGTGTTTTGGAAGCAAATAACTTGTTTCTTGAATTTCACAGACTCATTATTGGAGAGAAATTTTGGCTAAGGATGGACCATACTCAGAGTCTCTTGGGACCTGATTTAAGATGATTCAGATGAGGAGTTTGGGACTTCGGAACTGATAAGATTTAAATGAGATTTTAGATTTGAGTAGATGCTGAAATGGGTTGAAACTTTAGGGGACCTTGGGATAGGGTGAGCTTGTTCTGCACTTGTGAGATATGAATCTGTGGAAAACTGTGATGGCTGGATAATGACCACAAAGATGTCCATGTCCTGATTCCCAGAACCTGTGAATATGTCACTTTACACGGCAAAAAGAACTTTACAGTGTGATTAAGTTAAGGATCTTGAGATGGGCAATCATCCTGGATTATCCCAGGGGGCCCAAAGTAATCACAAGGTTCTTATAATTGAAAGAGAGAAATTGAAGAGGAAGTAACAGAGAAATGCCAGCATGAGAGAGACTTAGCCTGGCATTGCTGCTGGCTTTGAAGATGGAGAAATGGGCCATGAGCTCAGAGATGCTGGTGACTCCTTAAAGCTGGAAAATGGTTTCTCCCCTGGAACCTCCAGACAGGAACACACCTTGCTGACATCTTAATTTTAGCTCAGTGAGACCCATTTTCTACTGCAGAATAATAAATTGGTGTTGCTTTAACCCATGAAGCATTTTTTACATAAACAATAGGAAAAAAAATACAGAGTTATTGAAACCAGATTGCCAATAACCTTTAATGTGGGTCCTGATTGCCAAAACTGGTTTGGCTCAGTGGATAGAGCATCAGCCTGTGGACTGAAAGGTCCTGGGTTTGATTCTGGTCATCGGCATGTACCTTGATTTATGTTTCCCTCACATCAATGTTTCTAGCTCTCTATCTCTCTCCCTTACACTCTGTAAAAAATCAATAAAATACATATTTTTTTTAAAAATGTGGGTCCTGATTGCCCCACATTCTTCTGTAAAATAGATGTAGTACTAATTGTCAAAGTTTATAAACAAGAAGCAATTCCCCTTTATAAACAATTTTCTATCAACTAAAAGATTAGAAGGGATTTGAGTAGGTCAATGGCAGCCAAAGGTAGCATTTTACAAAACATGAACAGGGAAAGGAAACCACTCTAGGTCAGTGTTGAGCTGCTCTGGGCACCTGCCAGTGACTCAGCTGGAGCCTGAGGGCTGTGAGACTTAGAGAACCAGGAACTAAAAAAGGTGAACCCAGTAGGAAGCCTGGATGAGTGACAGAAAACAAAGCAATCAGTACAAGAAGCTACAGGAGTACAATCACATTAGCATGATCCTCTCACATATTTAAAAAAGAAAATGCATTAAATGATTATTATATAATACTTTGGGACAAACATCATGGAATGGTCTAAATCTATACTCATCTGAAATACTTGCATATATATACAAAATTCTTCTCAAGCTGAGAACATCATTTTGATTTTGATTTTTTTGCCTGACACAGCATCAGTAGAAAACTGAGTGTACATAACATATTCTTGTTTGTAAAAGGACAGAATAAACCTGTGGAATTAAATTTGAAAAGCGAAGTAAGAAAAACAATGTGCACATTTCAGAGCCTAAGATATTTTAAGCAACGTGTGGGTCAGGAAATGATGATTTTAATGCAGCTATCAGTATGTGAGGCACTTATGCATAAGAGTAGCAGGTGGAATGGCCATAGGTTTTGATTTAATGATGGAAAAAATGTAAGATAGTTCCTTTAGTGGAAACTAGAGAAGAGGGATCTCCAAAGCATCTGCTTGTGAAATTCTTCTGGAAAATGGCCAACAGCATAAGTGCCTCAAGGTAACCCTGTGTTTTCTGTCCTTGACCTTCATAGGAAGGCCCATCACATATGCCACATGGCAAAGGACATGCACACAGCAAAACCTTCAGGAAAACCTTATTATAAATAGTCAGCTTTGGTTTTTGATTTAGTTATTTATCCCCCCCTTTAAATTAAGCTCACATAAAACAAGAAAAAAGGCAGAATCCATTCAGTTTTTCTTGTTAATAACTCAGAAAAGACCCAAAGAAAGAGTAAGGGACTCTGCCAAGCACTTATATCACAAGCTTGTAGCTGTGGCGAGTCATAGACGTGGTTGACAGTCCTCCGGATCTGTCTCCTTCCCATTGCACCAAGGACCCAGCTGATAAAGATGACGGTTAGAAAGGGAAGATGTGGCAGCCTCTTTTGAAGGGGCTGCGGACACTGAACTACTCCATGAGACCCACTCTGTGATCTCAGGAGCACCTGGGGATCAAAGTTGGAAACTCACAAGGCCAAGTGCTTCCTGTGAATAGCTGTGGACTCTGGAGAACAGTAAGCATTAGTTTTGGCCTCGCCATGGGACATTAAGCTACTTAGCCCCTCTAAGCATCAACTTTCACATAGGTAAAATGAGTGTTAAAGTAATACTCATCTCATAAGAAGGATTGTTATAGAGGCTAAATAAAATAATGCATAAGGTGTCTTCCTATCATGTAGAAAGTGGTTGATAAATGCGTGATCACTCCTACGTGCAGAGTGTGATCCTATAACAGGTCCCGGACTGCTCTCCAAAGCCAACTTTCTCAGGTAAAGAAGGGAACAGCCTCTGAATTCTGTGCAGTATTTTCAGTCTGGGTTGAAGTAATCTCACTAAAGACTCCACATGGCTCCTCTTCCATTCTGGCACTCAGAGTCTTGTTTTAGGGGAGAACAGAGATTCTCACTAAACAACTCCAGTGGCTCTGCTTCATGGGAACCAGGGGAGTTAACAAGTTACCTCCAATTTTTATAGGCTCATCTGACCTGTGGTCCCCACACCATGAACTGCAGTTGCCAGAGTTGACACACAGTTACGAGGAGATTCCTTCATCCACATCCTCTCCAGCCAAACAGACAGTTTTGTTTCATCAAATCTCCCTGTACTGTTCACATGTCTACTTTTGCAACATGAAGATGACTGATGAAGATACCAATTTTGGAGGGGACAAACATACACATTTAGAGACAAGATGGCATGTGTTCAGGGCTATGCCTAAAGTTTAGGGTTGCTGAAGAGGGAAGACAGTGGGAGGAGCGAGGTAGGGTGAAGGGTGAAGAGTTGCCGCTGGAGGAGATGCTGCTGAGAGGTTCCTGCAGGATATAACCCTTACCCTAGGCAGGGCAGGTGAGATTATTCAGGTCCAGGTAGTAGCCTGAGCAGTTATTAAACATTAACTTTAGAGGTGGCTTTGCTTTATCAGAACTGGATTTAGAAACTGGTTCAACTGATTCAAATTCTATGATACCCCAGAATGGTAAAAATAAACAAATAAATAAAACTAGTGCAAGATTTCCCATTTTTCTATATCTGAAGGAACTACAAAGTAGATTTAAAAGCTTAGATTAAAAAAAAATGTTCTATATTTCTGTGCAAGCTAAACTTGTCCCCAAAGTGAGCAAATAGCCACACCACTCCAAGGTGCCATTGTTACAATATCCCTTATTGGTTAAAAAAACAAACAACACCACTCCAAGGTGCCATTGTTAAAATATCCCTTACTGGTTAAAAAACAAACAAAAACTAGATGCTTGTCCTGTGAGAAGACTGCTTGCCTTATTGGTCTCTCACAATTGTAGGAAATGCCCCTGTGGAAATCTGACTCTCCTCAAAGCTTCTTAATTCAATTCAGCTTCATAAGTGTCTGCAGACTAGAACTCGCATTTCACCCTGTCTTGAGACTCTCTTAGGGAGAGGGGAGGGGAGTTCTTGGCCCCCACTGTGGACATGGCACTTGCTTGGTTAAACTATTTCTCAGTCTCTACTCATGATGTATTTTTACCACACTTAAAACCCATACCTACCTAGCTGCACCTTATTAATTATTTCAATGTTATCTTAGACTCAAGTTGTCTAACACAACAACAGAATAATTCTCTTTATCATTACCATTACTACTTAGAAAAAAACACTTTGACATTAGTTCACAGTTGGCTAGAAATTTGTAAGCATGGGACCAGAGCCTCTATTCCAAAGATCAGATGAGATTTCTGAAGGAGAGACTACTGAAGAGGTGGCACGTTGACCTGATTCACCCACACAGAACATACATTCACATCCCAGTCCTTCCTCAGAGAAAATATTAATATGATGTTAAGAGGGAAGGAACAAAGTGCTCTAAGAGAAAGATGAAAGATGCATTTTGAGCACTGGCCATCTATAATAAAATCCTGCTCAGAGTTCAGGCAGAAGGAAGCAGGGAGAACAAACACTGCTCTTGTCTGCTGCTCAGCAGCCACCAGCTGGCTCCCCATTCTCTACCAGCGAGGCCTCTGCCACCAAGAGGCATCCAATTACAAATTTACCTTCTGCCCTTAGACCTGGCCTCCTGAAAGGAGTTTTTTTTTTTTTTTTTTTTTTTTTTTTTTTTTTTTTTTTGTCTTTGCCTGGGCTGGAGTAGTAGCTAATTGAGATGAAAGGCAAGGGGAGCTACTTTTAAGACCAAAGCCATTATATTAAAGCTATCTTACCAACTGGCCGAAAAGGAATATTCTCAACTGATTTCCTTACCTAAATATACATATATATTGTCTGGGCCCCCATCAGGAGTGATTATTTTGGAAAGCAGCTAGTTCTGCCAGCTGGGGCACCTCACAGTGATTTGCCATTATTCTTTCTTAGCTTCAGGAGCTGAAAGAAAACGCTCCTTGAAAACAGCTGTTTGTGCATTGTGTGATCCTCTAATAAGGAACCAACATGCATAAGTTGCAGGGAGGTGATGGCTGAGGCTCTGTTGTTCTTTTTTCAATTAAAGGAAACATCCACCATGAGGTCATTCACAGGAAAAGGACTTCAAATGCAAAGTATAGGAGCATTAAAATGAAAAGCATTTTTTTTTAACAAAGAATAAAAAGATTAGGGGCCTAGCATTCAAAGGCATGCTTGTGGGCATATCTGCCTAAAGTCATGAGCAGGAATGAGGAAAAAAAATACCATAATTGGTCAGTGTGGGGCCAGGTTGTGGAGGGCTAGCATCTGGGACAGGGGTCCGGGCTTTGATAGGAAATGTGAAGACACGGCTTCTTGTTGCCTCAGTGGGGGCATTGAGAAAGAAGAGGAATAGGTGCTGATATACTTCATGTTATGATGCCTTTGCATGTGAGAAAGATTAGAGATGGGGGGCAAGAGTCAGGGAGACCAGTTGGAGGCCAAGTACCTGTGTTTAGTGGGTACTGACAAGTGCCAGATGGAATCTTTAATTGGAAAGATTAACCAACACTGAGGAAGAAAGATCTGCGGTGTGAAGGACCATTGTACTGCTGCCTTCTACTTCCAAAAAGTTTCCCATACTTTATCTGAAGATGAAACAGGAATTAATTTTGAGTGGTCATTTCATCCCTCTTTCTGACAGGTCCCAATCACATCGTCTTTACTTCATGTCATGACGCCTTTGCATGCGGTTGGGGAATTATTAAAAAGCTTCTGCTCGTCACCCGGTACCTTTCCTCCTTTTTCCGTTAAGTACCAGAGCTGCCTCCCACTTCACCCCCATGCCACGGGACTTCAGAAGGTACAGCTAGGTAGGAGCTGGTGCCACTTTTCAGATAGAGTGATTGAATGCCCATGTGCAGTTTCCACTAGACTTTGCTTCCTCCTCCTTTTCTATAGATTGGGGACAGCGCTTGGTACTGGAGCCAGATTCCACTCTGCAGATCAGAGAAACATCCTAGAGAAAGTGGGCTGAGAAGAGAGAAGGGACCTAGACCTTGAAGGAGCTCAAGGAACAGAGCTTCCCACACCCCCTGGGCCCTGCTAGCATCAGGACTGTTACATGATGCTTTTGTCCCGTAGGAGCCATGTGTCAACCTCACTAATGTCCACTCACACATGGTGGTCATTTATGGGAGGCCCCTTTGACACGAGATTCTAAGGCAGCGAACTTGCTGCATTTGACTAGAATAAACGGCAGAGAACTTTCTATTACCCAGCCTGTAATCCCTGGGAATTCTTCCAGATTTAAATGTCTGTAACTCTTATCTTCTACTTTATCATATCTGAGAGGAGGGAGTTGCAAGATTTTTGGTGTTATATCTTCTGCCACAGATTTTAAAAGATGAAGACAGGTTTTAAGATAAGTAGTTGCCATGGTTAATTTTATGTGTTTTCTTAACTGGCCATGGGGTACCCAGATTCAACATTATTTTTGGAGTGTCTGTGAGGGTGTTTCTGGATAATCAGTGGGCTGAGTAAAGTAGATGGCTCTTTTTACTGTGGGTGGTCACCACCAATCTGTTGAGGTTCTGAATAGAACAAAAGTAGAAAAGTAAAGAATTTCCCCCTTTATTTCCTATCTCATGACTTGAATGAGGACATCTCATCTTATCTCATCTCATGCCCTCGGACTGGGACTTAAAGTATCATCTTCCCTCATTCACAGGACTTCAGACTTGGATTGAATTATACCACTGGCTTTCCTGAATATTCAGCTCACAAACAGATCATGGACTTCTCAGCCTCCATACTGTGTGAGCCACTTCCTCACAGTAAGTCTCTCTCTCCCCCTCCTCCTCTCTCCTCTCTCTCTCTCTCTCTCTCTCTCTCTCTCTATATATATATATATATATATATATATATATATATACACACATATCTATCTATCTATCTATACATGTATGTATACACACATATATATATACATACATACAAACACACATGTATACACACATATGTATAGTTATCACTTGAACGACACAAGTTTGAACTGCATATCCTCTGGTTTCATATCCATGAATTCAACCAACCTGTGATGGAAAACAGTACAGAAGTCCTAAGAATAAATTGTCATGGATATTAAGGAACAACTTGGGAGCAAAAAATTATTTGCATATTTTCAACTGAGGGGTGCAGGGGCTTTGGTGCCCTGACCCCTAATTGTTTAAGGATAAACTGATAAACTATATATAAATGTGTGTGTGTACACACACACACACACACACACACACACACGTGTATGTATATACACATATAAATGTATATATATGCATATGTACATATGTATGTGTATGTATATTCACATATAAACAAAAAAAAATTAGAATATGTTGCTCTTAGGTGTAGATAAATAGACAGATGATAGACAACCTAATCTCCTCGGGGCTCTGTTTTGCTGGAGAACCCAAATACTGTGAGTATATTTAAAGAACAAAAAAAGTAGGCATTTTTACAAATGAATCAATCAAACAACTTTGCCTCACAAAAATCTTTGACACATTAAAAAAAAGATAATGGTACTCTTTCCACTTATTCCACTTTCCAAGAAATCACTGAAGCTCAATAACAATTATTTTTATTCTTTATACAAGAGAATAGGAATCTTCAAATACATTTTTTATTAGAAAAAAGAAAAATAGTATTGAATGGACAGGGAAGAAATAAAAACAGTGGTAAAAGATAAAAAACAAAAACATCTACAATGTGTGGCCAGATAGGTCCTTAGAGATGGGGTGAAGATGTTGTAGAGGGCAGCTTGACACCTGTGTGGAATGCTCTTCTCAAAAGAGGCAACAGAACCACTGTCCAGAAACTAACAACTAGACTCAGCAATCTGCTACACTCCTGCACTTTCAATGTGCTTCTATTTTGGAAGGCACTTATCTTCTAATCTAGAACATTTGGGTTTGAACTCATTTGGTGAATTATTTCTGATAAAAAACATATAACCTTATGTCTTTTAAGGTTACTTCTAGTTTATCTGTTTCCATTATATTTAAAACTAGAGGCTTGGTGCACAAAATTCTACATGGGTGAGGTCCCTAGACCTTGCTGGCGATCAGGGCCTATCAGGGCCTTCCTTTCCCCAACTGCTGGCTGGGGCCTTCCTTTGTTCTGAGTCACCCCCTGGTGGCCAGCACACATTGAACTCCTGGTTGGTTGAACTCCCGAAAAGGCAATTTGCATATTAGCTTTTTATTATACAAGGTCATTGTTCCTTCCTACGCCCTTTTCTTCAGAAAGTGTTAGGCATTGGGCCTTCCTATGCCCTTTCCTTCAGAAAGTGTTAGGCATTCGGTGTTTAACCCTCTGGTCCTTACTGGAAGAAATATATTTCCATTGGATTTTTTCATTATTTACCCTTATTTACCATAACTATTTTCAGACAAAAATGACAATCATTGTTAATAGCTACTTTCAGACATCAATGATGGTCACTGCTCCCAAGCCAGTTTGCATTTCTTCATAAAGGAAAATAGGCTATCAAGTATTATGCTAAAATAAACACATACGGCACCTACTATGTTACCATTTCCACCAAACTTATATCAGGAAAAGAAGCCAAGTTTGTCTGATGAGATTTGTTCCCTCAGCGCCCATCCATGCCAGGGCTGGCTTCTCTAGCTGGTCTCTTGTTAAGAGATATTTTGTGCCCAGTTTGAAGCTGAGCACAATATAGAAAAAATTCACATTAAATTGTCTCCAACACCACTGTGTCTGTAGGAGTGAATCTACAATAACATTTCTGGGAGGTTGTTTTAGAATTTTCATTTTGAGTTACCTGCTCTTATCTTAAGGGCAGGCATCATTTTTCTCTAAAGAAGTTAATAGGTGGCTCTCACCCTCAATTTCTATTTTGCATTTTGTGTTGATATAATTACTGCACTACTTCTATTACATGATCTTTTCCTGACCCATTCTGACTAAATCTGGATCTCTGAAAATCCTGCATTTATTAATCTGTATTAACCCACTTATGAACTATATAATTTTGAGAAGGTTATCTCATTTCTACAATGAAGAAAATACTATCTTTTTAAGGGGACCAAGTGAGATAATGCATATAAAGATACCTTCACCCTCATTAAGTACTATTTCTACCTTCATTAATATGGCTTATGTTTTCCATTGATAGCTTTGGTGAGTGATCCAATGAGGTGACTAATCAAGAAAGCTGAGTGTTGCTCTTGGAGATCAACTGTACCAGATCTCTTATCACCAATATCTTGTATAAAACTGCTCTGTAGAAACAATTTATGCAAAACCCTTTTGTATCACCTGGCTCTCAACTAATGAAGCTATAACTTGCAGTTCCTAACATGTCCCTCTAAGTCATCTAACTGTTTCCCTTCCTGAGATGTATTTGGAGCTAGAAATCTGTAATGTACTATGTAAGTTATTCTTGATAAATTTCTAAAAACCAGACTGAATTAGGGAAAATTTACTATGGCAATCAATGCCAAGCCTAAGGAGGCCTCTTTCACTGAAAGGCTTATCTCTAACATTGTTGGTTCACCCTCCATGTCAGACTTTTGCATTTAATACTTTGACACTTATTCAACCAATGCTTAAGATCTGTGGAGGTTTGGGGTGATGCTACATGGTAGATAAGACCACCACACCCTGTCTCACTGCCTACAATGGAAGGCTAAGCAAAGAACATGTAAACATACACAATAGCAGTAGCTACATAGAAGAAAACTTAGTGTGAGGAGGGGTTTTAGGTGGGAACGGGGAGAGGGGGATGAGGACAATTATGAGATACCATAAACAATAAAAAAAGAAAGCTTACATGACAAAGGATCAGTTGTTATATTGAATACCAAAAGATCAGTGCATCAGTCTGATTTTATTAGAGAACTGAATAGTTATGGTGGAAGTGGACAAAGAGGGGTTTCTAAACTACCCAGGAAGTGAGTCTATCCAATAAGGATGCAGGATTTCCATGAGTGATTGTGTAGGCTACACATGGCACAATTCAGCAGGTGCCTTTAGCTGGAAGAGTAATAAAAAATAATACAATATCCAATCACTGAGAAAACACAGGAAATATAGGTTGAATAATCAATGGACAAGTAAGAAAAAAAGGAAAAACATATTCTACAATGAATTTTGTAAATTTTTTGTTGTTGTTGTTGATAAGATACCCACATTACACAAGACTTTTGCCCATTACAAGGATCTTTGTGAATCTTAGAGCAGCTGTGTCTCAGAGATTAACTGAACTCTCACATATAACTGGTGAGGGAGCTGAGGCCCAAGGCCGCACACGCACTGCTGGTGAACAACAAAGGCTGGAGTACTAAGGATCATGAAAATCCCTAATAGTAAGAAGGGGCCCTGATGACAACAAGATCCCTACCTCGTACTAACCAGCTGTGTACACTCAAGAAATCAATACCCAGAACGGGCTAACTGAATGAGGGACTTGAGGCAACTGGTTGCAAAATTTTGTTCATTCTACTCTAAGCAGGAGAGACAAACTCAAAAGTTTAGTATTTATACCAGTGCCAAAATTATAGAGAAAACATTTATATCAAATCAAAATGAGCTTGCTTTTAATAATTCAATCAGTTTCACCCAATAATAATTTTAATATGAATTACTCCTTACTTTTTCTATTAAAAGTGTCTCTGGCTCTAGCTGGCTTGGCTCAGTGGGTAGAGTGTCAGATTGCATACCTAAGGGTACCAGGTTTGATTCCAGTCAAAGGCACATGCCCAAGTTGCTGGCTCGATTCCCAGTTGTGGGCCTGCAGGAGGCAGTTGATCAATGATTTTCTCTCATCAATGATCTTTCTATCACTCTATCCCTCTTTCCTCTTCTCTGAAATCAATAAAAAATACTTAAAAATGTCTCTGGAAGAGAATAGATATAGTCTTATTCTGAGCTATTCTGGGAATAGTATTTATCAATGAAACCATATAAATAGAGGTTATGACACCATTCCTGTAACTGCCTTCTAAATAAAATTAAACTCATCGTGTGCGATTTTCTTTGTGACTGAACTGTTTATTTTTCCTCACTGTTTATATTAGACACTTTGGATGCCTACATGATGAGATGTCTTACATATAGTGTTTACTGCAAAAGAACCATTTCCTCAAGCATAAAACTTCTGGACACTGTACTCACGCAGACTATATAGATACTGTGCATAGGTTGATCAGTGCTAAAACATCATTTCTGTTAAATATTATGACATGAGATGATTCTGTGCAACAAATAATAATACTTCAGTGCCCCAAGGAAATAGGTAAAAAGAAAGGGATGCTGCCCTGTAACCCATAAATAGCAATTTGTCATACTTCCATTGACTTTGAAACAGTCAATTTGTTTTGATAATCTAAAGTGGAAAGAATCATATCAAACAGCAGTATTTTATATGTCATAAAATGTGAGTAATCTTTCTGTATCCTCCCTATAAAAAATTTTGCCATGCATGAGGAAATCAAGGAAGATGGGCTGTCACTCAAGGCTATCTTATCAGTGATGTCCCTTCAATTCTCATTTCCACAGAAAACCTTGAGAGTGTAGGAGACACATGAGCTGCCCATGGTCGCCTGTCCTCTCCCCTTGACCACTTCCCATCTCAGTGAATGTATGTCTACTGGAGTTCATAGAATCCGTTCTCCACATGGGAAAGACTTACAACCTTCAATGTTCACAAGTGCTCATCTGGGGCATGAGATGACAGGCACCCTGATCTCCAGGACTATTTATTTTAGAGCCCAGTCCTTGTCTTAAGCCCATGAGCATCCATTAATTACAATAGCCCAAAGGGCCAAGAACTAAATTAAAAAAATCAATCAATTTGGGCAAACTGCATTCTAGCTCTTATAGATTGTGTAGGCTGTTGGGTGGAAGAGTGTTGAATGTCAGGACATCTTAGTCTGGGGGAGTATATCATTCTGGGAGCTACACAGCATTCTCTTTGGAAGGTTACTAAAAAACTCACTAAAATGTGCCAATACTTAGTGCCTCTGATAACTAAATATAGCCAAAATACAGTGATAAGCTCATATCCTTTCTTGTGTAAAAACAGTTAGTGTGGGTAATGATTATAATTAAATAAGGGGGAAAACGGGGGGAAAGATGCTAAAATAGCAAGTTCAAGCCATCAGGCTGAGAGATGGTTGAGTCTTCCTTTAATGTGGTTTTGTGATTTGCTGGTTTGCCAGTGCTGGGTTGTTTTTTTAATGTACCTTATAAGAACTGTTTTCTTAAAGGCCAATTCATAGTGAGTGAAAGACTGACAAGAGAAAATAGGATTTTCTATTTATAAGAGAGAACGATGAATTTTCTGCACATGGGCCTTGTTTGGTTTTCTCCTGCTCGCCCTCTCATGGCTGTGGTGAACTGGAGTCACTTGTCATATGACATGGTAAGTAAAGAGCTCTCGTGCCAATGGGATCATGAGTCACAGGCAGTAGAAGGGCAAAGGTAAATTGTCCAGAGGAAGGTTGGGAGTATAAGAGAGTTCTCAGAAGGCTAAGGCCAGGTGGATGTTTGGCCAACGTGGTTTTTCCTTGGAAGGATGACACTTCTTTGCATCCAGTCCATGGAAAAAAAAATGTATTACTCAGACAGGGAAGACACAGATGACCAAGCAGCACACTTCTCAGGAAACCACAACCCAGCTTCAGCCAAGAGAATATTATTCTTGTAAAGTGAGAGTTTCCCCCTTCTGGCAACTTTCTGTGTTACTTCACTTCATCTGGTAAAAAATGAGAGGTAGACTGTTGGGGGGAAGTGAGGGAGGTGTGTAGAAAGCTAGGTGTAAGCCTGCCAATGCTCTGGGCTGTCTGGGGTGAGCTTATTGGATTCTGTGCCTGACTTTCCTCAGGATCAAGTTGAAAATGGAGGATGATGGGATGGATCAGGAAGGCCTTCCTCAGTCTTGAAACTCTGACTCAGTGTTCTCCAGAGAAACCAAGTGTTTACTTGAGAATCTGAAAGAATTCAGAAGTGGGCTGCCTCATCCAGCCCCAGATCTTCTCTTACATCAACGGAGCCCCACCGGTGGGCCCGCCGCAGGTGGCCAGCAGCATGGAGCATTAGCAGGCCAGGAGCTAATAATACTTCTAGCCTAGGTGGTGCCACTGCTGTACATCTCTTAAAAATGTCATCTGCTAAAGACATTCAACATTTTAAAAATTCTATGAACTTTACTGTTTCTAAAAATATCATGCCAGCTTTGCCGCTAAGTAAAACCTCTCTTCCAAGGATGAGTCAGACACATTTTGCATCAATGGCTCCACATACTTGAGAAACTGTGTTGCTTTTCCTTGTGGTGAAGATGTTTTTCCATTTAGAGCTCCAGTAGAGCTCATTTCTAAGAAACTTCCAATTTTCCTGGAGTAAGATGAAGGCTTCAGTGTGTAAGAAGAAGGATGTCTTGCTCCAGGATGACTTCTGAATCCTTGTCAAAGCTGACTTTGGCCTTTGAGATCAAATTTTGTTCTATCTAATCTCAAATATATTTATTTTTTTTCCTCTTTCTCTACCCAGTTCTTATTAATTGATGCCAACATTGAGTATTAGTGCCCAGATATTATCTTTAAGACACTTCTAAGTGGTATTATTTCCATTTCATCATCTCTATCGACTATACATTATATCAAAATGAGTTGGTCCACCAAAACCGGTTTGGCTCAGTGGATAGAGCATTGGCCTGTGGACTGAAAGGTCCCAGGTTCGATTCCGGTCAAGGGCATGTACCTTGGTTGCAGGCACGTCCCCAGTGGGGGTGTGCAAGAGGCAACTGATCAATGATTTTCTCTCATCAATGTTTCTAGCTTTCTATCCCTCTCTTCCTCTCTGTAAAAACTCAATAAAATATATATTAAAAAAAACAAAACAAAATGAGTTGGTCCTTTAACTCCACACAAAAACAAACATTGGTAACTTTATGATTATTATTAATTTCCTCCTTGCACTGATATGTTTCCCAGTGACTCTAGGGCTCCATAGCGGATGGCGGTTTTCCTGTCCTATGGTGTGGGTGCCTGTTAAATGTTACATGTGTGGCTTCTGTCATCTGAGTCCAGCATAATGTCACATGAATTAACTGTCAGTTGATAATATTTTGGGAAACCAAAGATGGTCATTGCTGTTATTTAGATCAAAATCTGAAATGTCATGAAAATTACTCAAAAGGAGCAAGTCATAGGAAAGGGAGAGATGAAAAACTTATTTTACTTTTCAAAGGATTATTTAATAATTTAGTTCCCAGCTGGTCAACTCAACCAAGATCTTTAGGACTCCAAACCTATCTGAGAAGCAACTGGGGTCATAAATTGTAAATGGAAACAATAAAATGAATGATTTCATTTCCCTTCCCAGACCACTTTTTTTTTTTTAAACCATAACATAGGGGTACACAATGGTTCCAAACAAATGCAAAATAAATTAACTTTGACACACTCAACAGCTCTTCCAGGGTCATCGGTTTATTCCAGTCTTACTATGACATTATACTAACTTCATCGTTCATTCCTACAGCCCAAGTAAACTAAAAGGAAGCAAGATGATTAAAAAACAAAACAAAACAAAACAAAAAAAAACAACGAGGGCCAAAACTGGTTTGGCTCAGTGGATAGAGTGTCAGTCCCAGGATTGATTCCAGTCAGGGGCATGTACCTTGGTTGCGGACACATTCTCGGTAGGGGGTGTGCAGGAGGCAGCTGGTCAATGTCTCTCTCTCATCGATGTTTCTAGCTCTCTATCTCTCTCCCTTCCTCTTTGTAAAAAATCAAACATATATTCTATGAAAACCTCTCTATGAAGTGTGATTAGTGTGATAGTGTATGGGCATGTGAGCAGTTCTGAGGTGCTTCCATGCCTGTAGAAGACTCTATGGTTCCCATTTAGAATCATTAAGACAGAGAACTATTACTTCACATCAGGTTTTCTGAAGTTTGGTTTTCCTGTACTTAAAAATTTATATGCTATTATTTCTGACTTCTGGAATATTTTTAAATCCAAATGTAATTTCCCATTTAAAACCTGTTTTTCTTTAGTTTCTTCACCTGAAAATGTTGTTTCCCTAAATTTTTTCCTTTTCTTTTGCATGTGCAAGTATAGTGTCAGAACAAGCCAGCAAAATGTATGTTTTTCTTAATTTGTATACTTTGTATGCAATATTTCTTTTGTTCTGAATAGAAATGATTTCTTCACATCTTGTGATCCAATTGATATGCCAAATAAGGTTATTCTATCTATTTGTAGGCAGTTATAGAGAAAGACTCAAATGAAGATGTATGATTGATAGACTGGCGACTTATCTCCAAGGAGAACCAGAAACAACAACACATTTAAGCAGAACCCAGGTCATAAATGCAAATAATTGACATCTACTAATAATTTATGCAATGATTACAGAAATCAGTTAACAGAAATTTTAAATGGTGACAATTTCTAAGCAATACCTCAAAAATAATGGCATGTGGTCATCAGAGATACCAGTTTGTCCTCAGAAGGAAAGCAAATGGGATAAGAACAGAGCATCAGAAACATCCCCAAATCAATGGAAAGAGTAGAAAGATATTCCTCAGCCAGGTTTCAAGTTCATCTTTTACTCACTTATCCTTCTCACATATTTTCTCCTGAAATGTTATCATCTCTGAGAGGCTTCCTAACTTGCTTCTCCCTGTGGATTCCAAGATAACAGGGGGATAAAAATAACCAACTGCTCCAGTAAAGTAATTAAAAACATCAACAACATGAGCAGCCCTTCACAGATCTTTTCCAAGTTTTTCATGAAAGTCAATATGGACCCATGTTCTTTGGTCATAAGGAGGCCAGACAGCACATTCTCAAGTTTCCAGTGCTCCTGGGTGTTCTAAGGGCTTGCTCCTGCTCCTCCTTTCTTTGGCTGGCATGGCCTTCTGATCTTGTACCATAGTCCCCATCAACACAAAGGCTTTTCGTAGCTTCTCCCTCTGGCTTTCTTCAGTATGCAGCATCTTCTGGTTCAGACAAAAATCTTGGCAGGGTTCTAAGATATATCTTCAAATGTTAATGAGCATTAAAAGCAAACACAACAGAAATCTTTACTACCTACGCTGTGTTTATATCAAACATAGCTGCATTCCTGGGATATGTGACTTTGCTATGGAGTCGAGTTTTTGTTAGAGATCGTTTTATTTGCTTGGTTACCTTACATTATTTATGACTAGGGCTCAGTGTTGGAGCTACTCCTTTATGAAAGCTGACTGAGCAGACAATTAGAAAAGTCAGCATTGGTCCAAGACATCATTGGCTTTTAGTTTTAATGATGTTTTAAGAACCTATTGTTCCTAACAGGATTGTTTTGAAATTAGCAGTATGTAGTTTATTATAGAGTAGTAATTTGATCAGGCTTCTTTCAGAACAGAAATCATACCAGTCACACACTCTCTAGCCTGTTGTCTGACTCCAAAGTATTTTTGTGTCAAATCCAGTGTCTGAGGGCAGATGCTGCCATCACACCATAGCTTCCATTCACACATGCCTTCACAGGAGAGAATGTGGTATGTCTGAATCCCATCCCAAGCACTTTAGTCCACCCTAGGACAACTAGATGGTTACGTAGTCAACAAGAATGTGGAGTGTGCTGTATAGATGACAGAGCCTTGAATCAGAGAGCAGAAGTGCTAGTTATCCATTAAGTGCTACTTACCCATTAATTACATGGCAAACTCAAGTTTTATAGTTGTAACGCAAGAGATCTACCTATTTTTTCTTAATTATCTGATAGAATAGATTAACATAAGGTCGATTAGATTCACTTAATGTTCAGGCTATGTGACAACAATCAAATCACTTATTTGACTAAACTTTGATGCATTGCCGAGACCGGTTTGGCTCAATGGATAGAGCGTTGGCTTGGGGACTGAAGGGTCCCGGGTTTGATTCCGGTCAAGGGCATGTACCTTGGCTGCGGGCATATCCCCAGTAGGGGGTGTGCAAGAGGCAGCTGATCAATGATTCTCTCTCATCGATGTTTCTAACTATCTCTCTCCCTCTCTGTACAAAATCAATAAAATATATATATAAAAATAAAAAGAATAAACTTTGATGCATTTATCAAATATGTATGTGTCATGCAAACACAATTCTTTAATAACCTTTCAAACAAGTTCTGTTGCTTGGAACAGCGTCTGAGAAGGTGTTACAGAGTTATTCATTTTCAATTTAGAGATAAACAAAGTCATATAGCTCACTGCTCCCAAAACAATAGGGGGCACTTTGAAAGCTGAAAGCTGGTTGGTTGATAGTTGCCACTGAGGACCTAGGATATACAGGATTCAATGCTTCCAGCAGCTGAAGATATATTTCTGTACATAAAATGTTTGTACTCATTCATTTATAAGAATCCCCAGTGCAAACACAGTGACCCTGAATTGTGAAGCAGATGGAAGACGGCTGCAGCTTGTCTATCTTCTGATGACCTGGTCACAAAACTGACTCTTATTGGAGGCAACTTCACCTTCAAGCTTTGGTTTTGTTATATTTTATTTCTGCAGATCTTTCCCACTCTGTCTTTTGCACTCAGATGGGAGAACAGGCAGCTATCTGCCCCAACTGTGTAAATAGTACCTTTAGTCCCTTTTGCTCTACTGTACTCAGGGTGGCTGCCCTTGTCCCCTGTACTTAATCATATCCTTTTAATGAGGGAAGGATCTGCTTTCCAGGGACAGAGTTAACTTTGTACATGTGCGCATCTCACACCTTTTCTAAAGCTACTAGATGCCCAGTGCATGAAATTCATGAACTCAGGGGGTCTCTCAGCTTGCTCTGTGCCCTCTTGCAGGCTGGAAGCCCTTAGGGGATGTCCAATTGATGGTTTAGGCCCATTCCCTGTGGCGAGTGGGCCTAAGCAGTCAGACGGAAATCCTTAGCACTGCCATGAAGGCAAGAGAGGCTTCTGCCACCACTGCTGTACTCGCCAGCCATGAGCCTGGCTTTGGCTGAGCAGCCCCCCCGCCCCCCACCCGCCGTGGGTGCACACTGACCACCAGGAGACAGATCCTGCATTGAGCATCTGCCTCCTGGTGATCAGTGTGCATTATAGCAACTCATCATTTCTACCATTTGGCAAATTTGCATATTAGTCTTTTATTATATAGGATTTTGTCTTTCATTTGGAAAATTATTTTCTCAAATATCCTCAGGTCCACCATATTTCAGGATTATGAAACCATAAAGTAACAAGTTTCTCCCCAATCTGTACCAGTTCTGTGTACATCTGTATTTCCTCAGTTTAACATGTACCACTGTGTGTGTGTATAGGGAGGGGGTGAACTTCTTTAGTAAAAGTTTAAGACAGATAAATATTTTATATACATTGGCAAGCTATTCTATCTAATCTTTGTTGTGGCTATATGGACTGTCAACTCTTAATATCCACTCCTCTTGGAAATTGGTACAATTGATCTGGTAAAGATCTAAATAATTTCTAACTTGAATAAATTGCTGCCTGCCTTTGTAAGGATACTCATAATAATATTGTTTCAGTAATAGCAGCAACTCATTTGCAATGTCAAAGATGTGCAGTTTGTTTTCACCAAGAGGTTTAAAATTCCAGTATGGGAAGTGTTGCTTTTTGTTTATTACTTCTAGCAGAAGTTCAAATGTTATATAGAAAAGTGGCCCCATGATCTAATTCCATACAAAACACTGTTCTGCTTATTTGTGTGATCTGAGCATGTAAGATTAAAATAGATCCTTACATGTCGTTATACATTTTTGTCCAAATCTTTAAGGTGTATTACACTAAGAGGGAACCCTAATATGAACTATGGACTTCGGGTGATGAAGATGAATCCATGTAGGCTCACCAATTGTAACAAATGTACCATCTGATTTAGGATGTTGGTAATGGGGAGGCTGTGCATGGGGGAGGGGAACATATGGGAAATCTCTTTACCTTTCCCTCAATTTTGCTATGAGTCTAAATCTTCTCTAAAAAAAATAAAAGTCTATTAAAAATAGAACTTTTAAATAAGCTGTTAGGATTATGCTGATGGTTTTGTTCCTACAACACCCTCCAGAGATAGTTGTAAGAATAAATGAAATGACTTTTGAGAAAAATGCAGAAATCCTTGAACCAGAGGCATTCCCACAAAGGAAATAAAATATAAGAAATGCATAATTTCACAACAATGGAACAATAGCAATAAAAACAATAGCAGCATTTTGAGTCTGGAATTCTTAACCTTAATCTATTATATGTATAATTGCATCTTTGTTACTTAATATGCTTTTTTGAGCTACTATCAAAATAATTTCAAATTGGTAATTCTCTTAGTATAAAAATATTGCATTCCTTGGTACAGGCATACAGGTATATCCTGTGGAAGAAGCATTGCTCAAAGAGTATATTAAGCACCAAATTGAATATTACTTCAGTATAGAAAATTTGTAACGGGACTTCTTTCTTAGGAGAAAGATGAATGAATAGGTTTCCTGCCTATTTCATTTCCCTAATTACTGGTTTCCACCATGTTCAGGCTCTCACTACAAACCTTAATCTCATTTTAAAGGCATTGAAAGATAGCAAAGAAGTGGAAATTATAACATGAGGAAATGAGAAAAAGGATAGAACCACAAAAATGGCCAATTCTGTTTCATGTAGGGTGCTACAGACTTCTCTCAACTCATCGACTGCCCAGAGTTTGGACCAGGCCTTGCCTTTTATGCAGATGTGCTTTAACTTTTTTTTCAGTCAGGGTGATGATCTACTGATGCTCTGGATGTCATTTGATCCAAATATGCAGAGAATAGGTGACTCACTGAAATGTCATTATAAATATTGGAACAAATCGTGCTGAAGAAATGAAAACCACCAGAGTTACTTCTTTGCAAGAATGTCTACTCCCAACTCCTGTGGAGGATGTTGCATTAACACTACAGTGGAGATAAACACCCATGTGATGATGATGACGATGAGAGATAGACCAGAGGACTGCTGTTGTTTTTATAGGAACTGCCCGTTTGTTTGCAAATAACCTGGGCTGCATGTGCTACTTTTTATTCTAGAAATATTACAAGATTCTGTCTTTTCCATAAGTAGACTGTGTACTTATGTTCAGATCAATAAAGTAGAAATAGGCTTGAGTGGCATTTCCCAGATTGTTAGGTCCTTTGCTATTTAATTTGCCCCTCTTTTATAGTATACTTTACCTCACATGTTGTCATAATACTTCACATGGATTTTATGATTTATTGATGTGGAAAGAAATTTAAGAAATGAAAGTATTTTTTTCACTCTTTAAAAATTTGTTTTTTTTATATATACACTAGTGTGAGGCACCTGCCATCAAAAAAGCACAGATGGACAGTCTCACAGATAATTTTATTCATTGTTTCTTTAGCTGCCAGACCTCTGTGCCTCTAAACCTAGAAAGCAATGTGGGCAAGTGTTTTAAAATTTGAAGAAACATTTTTAAGGTTTTTAATATAAAGATATGCTGTCTGTATAAGTTGGGTTAATATATTGTGTGAATGTGGGGGTCCAAGATGACATTTTTAACCTGCTCATGAACAAACATTAGTTGAGTTAGATAAAAATAAAAATAAATAAAAAAATAAAAATAAAAAAAAACCTTCTTCCACAGAGTAGGTAAAATAGGTTAGTCAAGTTAGTGATGCCTGTCCTTAAGCAATTTATGCATTAATAAAATTACAGGAATAAAATTGAAAGAATTCCACTCTTAGTCAAAAGTGTCAAATTTGTGTCAGTAATATAGTGGCCATTAGGGAGAAAAAAGAACCATGGAACATTATAATTATTTTTAAAATAATACTTCAACGCTGTGCTTTAAAGTTTTTATTTCCAATACTGGATTATTTAACTAGATCCTTAATTTCGGAATTGCCACTACTTAGATAATTCTGTAATTAAAGTCCCAGATATCTGCCTAGATATCTGGTCCTTCCATCAGACAAGTGGGCTACTCTAAGGCAAAGTTATTCTATGCAGAATAGCTGTGATCTCTTGAGCTACACCACGGTAAAAATTATAATGATCCTGTATCCTCATCATACCTAGCACTTTGCTAGACATTGAATTTACCACTTGTTTGGATTCCAGAACTAGCACTCCAAAGATAGCACAGTTTATGAAAAAATCTATTATTTCCTTATACTCCACATACTTCCAGGTTGCCTCGCACACCGATATCTTCTATCCTTGGCTACTTGTCTCCAAGGCTGCAGCAAACTCCATTTCTGTGAATTTCCTCCAATTTAAGGTTTACTAGATGTCAGGAAAAATACAGCCCTTTACATATCCTGACTCATTAAATCCTTTCAACACCCCTATTATATAGTACTAGAGGCCGGATGCACGAAATTCATGCAAGGGGCTTGTCCCTAGCAGCCCCAGAAGGTCATCTGAAGGGATGTCCAGGCGGTCATTCTGATGTTCATTCTAATTAGCATATTAGCTCTTTATTATATAGGACAGATTACCCTATAAAAGATGAGGAAACTGAGGCATGTACAGTACAGGGCAATGGTTTCCCTAGACCAGTGGTCAGCAAACTCATTAGTCAACAAAGCTAAATATCAACAGTAGAATGATTGAAATTTCTTTTGAGAGCCAAATTTTTTAAGGTTTTAAACTTAAACTTTTTTAATGCCACTTCTTCAAAATAGGCTCACCCAGGCTGTGATATTTTGTGGAAAAGCCACACTCATGGGGCAAAGAACTACATGTGGTTCGAGAGCCGCAGTTTGCCGACCATGGGTCTAGACCACTGAGCTAGTTAGTGAAGAATGAGGATGGAACTCTGGAACGCCAACTCCTAGTGCAGTGGCAGCCCCAGCTTATGTAAAAAAGTTTGTGTTTATTGTTGGTTGTTTGTTGGTGTCCTGTGTGTGTTCATGGAATGGCTCATACAATGAATGGGTGTCCGGCCCTGATTCTTAGGTCTATAACCTGAGTGGTCCTAGCATGTCTTTTAGCTCCTCTAAAGCTTAGTTCAGACTGAGTATGTGATTCCATCATCTAATTGTCACCACAAAGAGGGACACATACACACTTGTGTTATTATGATGATGATTATATGCTGATGCCAGAACAAGGATATTGATTTTTGCATTTATCAGTGCCTTATAACAAAGATACAGTGTTTTGTGCATATGTGTTCTTCCAGCTGTTCAATAAATGCTTGTTGATTAGGTCATTGGTTGGTCTGAGAAGTGGATTTTGATTAAATAAGACTGTATCATAAGATAAATGATATCATTTCTGAACATTATTTTCTCTTTATGAAAAAAATAAACAGAAGGGTTTGGAGGACAAATATAATAATATAGGATGTTTTTATTTTAGCAACTAAATTATACTTGAATTCATGTATGAGTGGGACCCCTCGGTGTGGCCCGTGGGGATCAGGCCCTAGCTCGTGCTCCCAGGCTCTCAGCCCCATAGTCCTGCCTGGCATTCTGTCATGGCCTAGTGCCATCTTATCACCTGCTCCACCATCCCACCTGCAGGGTGATGGGTCTTGGCTGGGCCCCTCAACCCCCTTGCCACTTGTGGCCATCTGTGGGGTGATCAGCAGGGAGACTGGGCCCCCATCACACCTTCCTTGGCCTGGCTCTGCCCACTCACCTGCTCAACCATCCTACCATAGGGCCAGCATCGCCTCCACTGCTGCCACTGCCAGTGCTGCATCACCATCTCCCATGTTCCGAGCAGCCTCCTAGTGGTTAGCACATGTCATAGTGAGCAGTTGAACTCCCAGTTGAACAATTTGCATATCAGGCTTTTATATATAGGTTTATGAAATTTTCCAGGCATGACCAGTTAATGCAAAGACCATGAGTAAAAGTTTCACTCTCAACAATGCTCGTCTCCTGTTCCTGTGACCCCAAAACACTAAGACTGTCTTGCTGTGAATTTTGCAGAAACTGGATTCTGGCACCTGTGTTCTCAGTCAATGAGGAGGTCAGGTCAGGACCCCATTCTATCAACAGCTGCTGTGAGTTCTACAGAAAATGCTTCACAGATTTTATAACCACGAGGTCACCTGGCCTCAGGGAATAATTTGTGACCCGGGTTTTACCGCAGCCTTTCCATTCGCTGCTTTCCTTGTTTGCTTGCTTTCTGCTTTAGTCAGAGCTGTGTCCTACTATTATGACCTAATGGCATCACAATTTTTCCAAATTTGCCAGAACTTTCTGGAATATACTCAAAGAAAGCAGTCACTCTGCTTCTTGTTAGTTGGCCCTCATTTGCAGCGTCTGTGTCAGAGCTGGAATCAATGAGTCACACTGGCTGATCAAAGGGGTGATTTCAGTGGAGGAAGAGGATGTGGAAGGCCCCAAGCTCCCTTCCTAGAAAAAGCTTCAAGTCAAATGCAGATAACGGATGTTAGGTGACCAAAGGCTTAAACCACATTGACCATTTCTTATGACACTTTCATTTCCTTGGAAATCCTAAACTAGGCACATATGCAATGTAATTCAATTCTTTCAGCTCTAGAAGGTGGGGTTGAAGTAGACAAAAACAGAAAACAGTATAAAGTAGAGCTTAAATGCATCACACTCAGAGATATGCACAAAGCTTCCTGGCAGTTTTCAGTGTTTGGGTGTTATAGGGCCTTTAATAATCTGAGGCAAAGTTCCGTGTTCTCTGCTGTCTTCCTCAACACAGCTTTATGAACTTGTATTGGAGGATGCCCAACACATAGTGGGTCTGTTTCTGAGAAAACAGCCCAACTCGAACTGGGAGAGCTGGTCAAGAGGTCACAGACCCAGGGCATACCAGCCATGAAGAGATGGTATTGCTCTAACCTGGGTTCTGTTTCTTAAAGACCTTGGTGTGGAATTTGAAATGTCTGAGGACAGAGATGAAAAGTCCTTTTAATTTTGACCCTCCCAAAAATATATGCTAAGCCCTAATAACACACATTCCATCATACAAATTAGACAGAAAAGTCATACTGTACTCAGTCAAGGGTTAGGTCAGATGTCAGAGTTGTCTTATTGGTAGTGTTGGCTGAGAAGGAAGGAGATGGAATTTGTATAGTAGAAAAGTTAAACTTCCATTTTGAGAGCAGTGCTAAATGACATGCTGACTTGAAACAGGATAGATTACTTTCCTAGGGTGGCCATAACAAAATGCCACAGTCTGGGTGTCTTAACAGAAATCTCCTTTTCATTCCTAGAGGCTGGAAGTCTAAGATCAAGTTGTGAGTAAGGCTGCTTTCCCTAGAGGCCGCTCTGTTTGGCTTGTAGATGGCTATCTTCTAACCGTTTCTTCTAATGGTTTTCAATCTGTATTTCTGAGTCCTAATTTCCTCTTCTTATAAGGACACCAGTCATATGGGATTTGTGTCCATCTAATCCTATATAATAAAGAGATAATATGCTAATTAAACTGACAGCAGAATGACCATCTGGACTACATTCAGGATGAGTGTACAGATGACCTTCTGGATGAAGCCAAGGCTGTGATGGCTGGCTGAGGCTGTGGGGGGCTGGGAGGGCTGGCCGAGGCTATGAGGGCCAAGCCCCTTGCATGAATTTCATGCATTGGGCCTCTAGTTAATAATGATAGTGATCTCATTTAACCTTAACTATCTCTTTAAAGATTCTATCTCCAAATATAGTCACATTCTGAGATTCTGGGGGCTAGGATTTAACATATAATTTGAGGAAGAAACTTAAATCAGCCCATAACAGATTATGTCCATGTCTGTATTTCCTTTCCAAATCTATAGGAATTAATATTCAGTTAAGAGTTTAAGAAATGCCCTTAAAGAGCCTTATGTAATCCTATACTGTTATTTAGACATTTTGTGTTGGTCTTCAAATGTTGGCTCACTAGGTGATAAGAAGTTTGATAGCTAGTTGATATTTTTTTCTCTCATAGTTTCCAGCACAGAACTGAGCATATACTAGGTTCTCACTATACACTTGGGATTCAAGGACTAATTATTCTAATTTTGGCACATTGTCATTTTCTAGATCTTCTGAGACCTTAATCTGTGCTCTGGTTTCTCTTTAACTAGTAAATATGAAATAGGCAAATGGACCTGACATCTGATACAAGACTTACAATGTATAAAAGGCATATAAGGAAGGTCTGTTGAATGACTTAATATGTTGAATAAATTATAGTCATTTTTCTAACTGACCTCTGCCTCTGCATTGAAATCTCTACAGAGCCAAAGTGATCCTGTGAAAGAAGAATAAAATTCTTCAATACTGCAAAGCTATAGTGATCAAAACAGCATGGTACTGGCATCATAACAGACTCATAGACACACAGAATAGAGAGCACAGAAATAAACCAACATATACATGATGAATTAATATAAGAAAAAGGAGGCAAGACTATATAGTGGGGAAAGGACAGTTTCTTCAATAAGTGGTATTGGCAAAACTGGATAGATAATTGCAAAAAATTAAAACTGGATCACTTTCTTACATCATATATAAAAATAAACACAAAAATAGATTAAAGGCTCAAATGTAAGACCAGAAGCCATAAGAAAACATAGACAATACACTTTTTGATGTCAGGCTAAGAAATACTATTTTTATATGTCTCCTCATGTAAGGACAACAAAATAAAAAACAGGTGGGACTACATCAAACTGGAAAGTTTTTGCACAGCAAAGAAACCATCAACAAAACAAAAAGGCAACCTATTGAGGGGAGAAGATACTTGCAAATGATCCTATTTAATAAAGAACTAATATGTTAATTAGACTGGACAGCAGAACGACCATCCAGTCATCCTTCTGGACTACTATCCGAATGACCTTCCAGATGAAGCTGAGGCTGTGAGGGCCAAAGCTTGCGAGGACCAAGCCCCTTGCATAACTTTCATGCATCAGGCCTCTAGTATATTTATCAACCTGTCATGACCTACAGGTTGAGAAGCGCTAGCAGGGTCACATAAGACCATCGGAAAACACATTTATTTACATTATGATTCATAACAGTAGCAAAATTACAGTTATGAAGTAGCAATGAAAATAATTTCATGGTTGGGGGTCACCACAACATGAGGAACTGTATTAAAGGTTGAGAACCACTGACTTAGAGGGACAAATACCATATAATTTCACTTATATGGAGAATCTAAAAAACAAAAAACATACATACAAAAAACCCCTACACAAAACAGATTCAGATACAGATAATTGATGCTTACTGGAAGATAGGGGATTAGGGGTTGGGAGAAAAAGGTGACAGGGAATAAGAGGTACAAACTTCCAGTTATAAAATAAATAAGTCATGGGGATATAACCTACAGCATAGGGTTATATAGTCAATATATCCTAATAACTATATGTATAGTAATAGATGGTTACTAGATTTATCAGAGTGATCACTTCATAAGGTATATAAATGTTAAATAACTATGTGGTACACCTGAAGTTCCTGTAATACTATATATCAACTATAGTTTAATTTTTTAAAAGTAAAATATAATCTTTTAAAAAATATATTTTATTGATTTTTTACAGAGAGGAAGAGAGAGGGATAGAGAGTTAGAAACATCAATCATAGAGAAACATCGATTAGCTGCCTCTTGCACACCCCCTACTGGGGATGTGCCTGCAACCAAGGTACATGCCCTTGACTGGAATCGAACGAGGGACCCTTCAGTCCACAGGCCAATGCTCTATCCACTGAGCCAAACTGGTTTCAAAAAAAAAAAAAGTAAAAAGTAAAAAATAATCTTGACAAATACCCCACAGGATACTATACTTATCCCTGAGGGTATTCTTACAGACACCCACACTCTGACAAAGACCAGAATTTATGTCTTGCTTTCTGTCTTAGTGGAGACCACAGGATTCATTGTTTTCTCACATTGGGCAAAATGAAACATCCTTTGACTCCTTAGAGAAAGACAGAAATGAGATTGAGAGGGAGACTTCTATAGGCCCAAATGACTTCATCACTGAAATATCTTTTTAAAATCTGTATTATTGACATTTTTGGTGGAAATGATAAATGGTCCATTGAAAAAAAAGTTGGAAAAGAAGACGAAATATATAGAAGGAAAATCAATCTTATTTATGTTTGCTAAACTTAGCAGTAACTAAGGTTGTTACTTGGGGGTGGGGACCCCCTAGTATTTGTTGCTATGGCAAAGTGAGTAGATAACCCCATTTATTGTAAAGTCAACCAACATATCATGGTGAGCAGCCTGCCTACTCAACATGATATCCTACTTTGTGTACTTAGCATTTCCAAGTAATTTAAAATTCTTTAAAACTATAATTTTCAGTTATTATGTGCTATTTTACCTTAATAATCTATCAGAAGTCTTTAGTCATTCTGAGTCTTGATCAATGTTAACAGTTCTGCATAACTAGAATGAAATCATTGCACATAGATCTTTATACATGTCATGTTAGCTATCAGGATGTATTCCTAGGAATAGAATTACCTTTTCAAGGGACATGGATGACTTAAAATCTGTTGCTATAAATTGAGAAACTTTTTCTGGGAATCCTATACCAATTTAGACTTCAGCCAAGAGTGACTAACCTTATCTGTCTACTAGGAATTCTAGCAAAAATGGGGATTTTATTAAAAAAACAAGAAAGAAAGAAAGAAAAATGTTGCAAATTTGTTAGGGAAAAAATGATAATATTTTAAGAATTTGAATTTCTTTTCATTACCAGAGAGAGTTAGGGGGTTTTCATTTGCTTTTCAGTCTCTGCATTTCTTGTTCTATGGTAAAATTTGGCAGTTTTCATGTAGGAAATACTTTTCCTATAATTCTTGTGGTATGTAGTTCCCCTCTTTCTTTTAGTTAGTTTACAATGACTGATACTATTTTTTTACTTCCTGGATTTTTTCACTTTATCAAGGCATATAAAAGCCCAGAATGGCACATGAACTCTGTGTTGCATGTGAGCACAGTGGTTCAGCAGTGGGCCTGTGGAACTGTCAGGATAGGTTGTACAACAAGCCAGGATCAGCACTCACAAAAATTAGTGACCTGAGGAAAAAGCCAGTGCTTTTGTGATGTTGTCAGTGATCCCGATTAGAAATCAAATTTGTCAATATCTTTCTGGTAATTTCTTCCATTGACTGTCTTCTTGGAAAGCCTTTTTCTCTTGAGAAAATGTTCCTCAATTTTTTAAGTTGTTATTTTTAGTGTTTCATCTTGCTTCATAATGCATTTAATTCTTCTTAAATCTATTTCTATACATGATATGAATTAAGAATTTAATTGATTTTTTCTCCCAAGTCCTCAAATTTTTAAACATCATTTGTTGAATTAATTATCTCTCTTTGTCACCCACTAAATTTTTCTCTATTAGCATTTGTTTTGGGGAAAGCTAATCTTTTCCAATGATTAAAATATTTACTCTTCTGCCAGGACCTCAGAATTGTATTGCTATATATCTAGCAGGACTGGCTCTCCCTCCTTACTCACTCATAGTTTTCTTTTTTCTTTAATCTGCCTTGGAAATTTGTGTTTCCTCTATGAGTCACTCGATGGCTTATGAGGCTATGGCCTTGCTATCTGACAATAGATGAGAAAAACCGGCCAAAGGCTATTAGGACCTGGTGAAAAATGAGGTGGTCCTTGGACAGAGGGAAGCTTCCTGGCCTATTGGGAAATATGGCCACAGCCTCAGAGGAAGTGAAACCACTGCTCAGGGGCCCACCCTTTTTTAATTTTCTAATTCTTAGTACCCATGGCAATGGATCTCTACCTGATGCTTCATGTAACTAGCAGTTTCTGGCTTCTGTCTCAGAGCAGTTGTGCTCTGTTCCCTAAATTTTGTCTAATTACTGTTGGGTTGCATCACACTTCCTGTCCAACACTGCCAGTAGAAGCATCCTGTCGTATACCTTGTACTGTCCCGCACAGAAACCACAGGCCACATGCAACCATAGAGCATCTGAAAAGTGGCTAATGCAACTGAGCAACTAAATTTTACTTACTTTAATTTTAGGTTGTTTTTTGTTTGTTTGTTTGTCTGTTTTTTTAGTTTAAATTTAAACTAGGCACATTATTAATGGGAATTAATATATAGACAGACATGGTAAGAAGTTCATCCCTATCTAGCCACACTATCTGATCTATGCAAAGAGCGAGCCTTTGACACATAATGACTTTCCAGGCATATAGAGGGCACTGATTGAAGAGGATATGGCACAAAAGAGACCACTTGTGCCCAGGTTGATATTTAGGCACACATGAACCACAAATCCATCTCTAATACATCCCTTGGGGCCTAGATCATATTTCCATCCATTCTCCATTTCTTTCCCATCTCACAGCTCCAACCTCCCTAAGAAGTGACCCCCACCAAATAGGTTGATAAATCAAAAAGATTTCATCTTTACTTTGACCTCTAAACAATGTTGGACTTGCTGACCATTCCATCCTGAAATGCTATCTACCCAGATTGTTCTGACAAATGCTCTCCTGACCTCTGTCTTATCTCCCAGGCAGTCACTTTTCTCATCTATGAGCAGGTGTGTTCCTTAGAACTCTATCTTCATGTGGTCTCAACTCCCCCCACCTATGCCTTTCCCCACAGATCTCTCCTCTGAAATGTAGACCTGATGGCAACTATCTCCTAGCATCTCCAACCAGCAATCTCAGCACACAGTTCCAAGGACAAACTGTACCTGGATGTTCCCAACATTCAAGGGCCAGTGAGACTCACTGCAGAGAAGTACCCAGGAGGGCACTGGTAGGATATGTTGAATGGGGAGCTGAGGGAGCTCTGTCAACTAATGCTGAGTCAGACAGCAAGTCCATTCAAGGAAGATTCTCTGAGCCACAATGGGCAGGGGACCCCCTAACCCCCTGTGGTCAGTTGCCCTTCTAAGAAACACCAAAGTAGCACCCAAATCACCAAGGGAAGATGCATCCTGTGGTGGGTGTATCTCTCCCTCCTGGGCTTGCCTTCCTGTACTGTAGCTATGAAACTCCCATGTTGTCAGAGCCCTGCATGCCACATTCCTATTTATTGTGCAACTACACTAGTTTGGGCCTAAACATATTTTAAAATATCAGCCTACTTATTCGGTCCCTGGGATGAGAAGTGCAAGAGTCTCAGAAAATGCCATGTTTGGTTTGGATGTTGTCCTGGAATGTAGAATGGGAGAAACACTAAATCCTCCTAGAGTATTAACAGGATTAAAAGAGAAAGCACACACACACACACACAAAAAAAAGCACTGGGTAAATCCCGATATGTGTATTCACTCTTGTTTTTATTTATCATCACAGTCATTATTAGAACCATCAGATCGTATTGTTATAGAGGAATTAAAGAAACAGAAAGTGGACTCTGAAATAAGATCTTTCCCAAAATGTCAAAGCTGAGGAGTCCGCACAAATATCTTCCACCTATAAAAAAGAAAGAAATGAAGAAAGAATGAACTGTTCTTAATGCTATTGAATCACTTGAAGGGCAAAAGATGAAGGATCTTTAGAAGACAACTCACTTAAGTTATGCTGGCTGGACTGATAGTGGAGACCTCAGCTAAGTGCTCCCTCACCTGTCAACTGGGCTCCAACCTCGGATGAGGACCCATGAGTAGGGACTGCTGATGCCTGGCTAAGTCCATTTGGGGCCACTGATTAAGCTGATAACAGAGTTCACCTGTTTACCTGCCTGTTCTGCCCACCTGGCACAGGTTGTGTGGTTACAGCAGATGCTGGTACCTTCTTATGTCTAGAGTCTGGCTCCACCATGCATCCTGGAGCCAGCAGTATCACCTTTTTTGAGAGCTGGTGAGAAAGGACATGCAGAGTCTCAGTCTGGCTCCTGACTGGCTCAATCAGCATGTGCTGTGACCTGACAGGAGTTGTGGGCTCTTCAATAAGTGAAATGCACTTAAAACCAGACTGCAAATTCTCTTTATGTTTCTCTCCTCATCTTTAAGGATGTACCTTCTTGGGCCAGGTCCCCACAAGCCCTCACTCCAACAACTGACCCCAGAAATATGATCATCTCCCTACCTAGTCACAGATGGCCTGCGGGGACTTGTGTGAATTATATGGTGGCACCTCTGGAGTCCTGCACCCCGTGGAGAGTATTCTCACCCCCTTTGTGGGGGAAATTCATAAACTGACCCACCTCTTCAGCCACTTTCTCCACCATCCCCATCAGCTCAGCTATTAAGTGCTCATCCCTGTCGATGATGTGGACTTTCCAAATGGAGATTCAGCTATCACTCATTTGGTTCTGTTTGCTCGTTCACATGTCACTGAGTAATGGTGCCAGGAATGGGAATTAGCAGGAACAGAAGGATAGAGCTCAGCCATATTGCAGCTCAAGGACAATGTAAAAGCTTATGGAAACCTGAGAAAGAAGCAACGTTTTTGAATAGCATGGCGATGCCCCTACGTTTCAGCTTCATTCGCAATAAACACAATTGATATTTGCTCTTACTGAGACATGTGTCCCTTTCAGATAAGAAGCTCCGAAGCTGCATGTGTTAGGACTCAGACAACTGATGCCATTTGAATGCATCTGTGCTATTTGACTTTCGGGTTAGTGAGCAAGAGGCTCTTGTGCTGGCCAGGGTTTCTGGGTTCAGATGCTCTATAATGTTCCAGACCAACAGATTTTGCCAAAATAAAAACTGCTGTATTTCACCGTCCCATCAGCAGTTTCTTTCTCCTTTTTTTTTTTTTTTTTTTTTTTGCTCATTCATTCCCCTCCTGTTTCTTTGCCATAGAAACAGCTCAACATTGTTGGTAAATTGACTGCTTGGAAGAAATATCACTTTAGAAATAAAAATTTATCTTATTTTATAATCACTTTATGCATGCCTCATTGTGGTTTAACACCTTCACATCTTCACTTCCTACTGTGTTCCTCTATTCTGAAGACTTCCACTAAGACCTACAGATCTTCTTTTATTGGGGAAAATTCTCCAATCACATTAAGCCCCTATGATTTAATTTTGTTGTAAAATTTCAGAAGTAATTAAAGGGGGCAAGAAGACACTATAATGATTATAAATTTATAATGGTGACCCTTCTTCCCCATTATCATTAGCACAATGTATTTTCTGTTTAGTTCCTTTTGAAACATATTGAATATTTATTTTTTAAAATCCCAAATTTTAGTTAGATTCAACAGACTTAAAATTGTCCTCTCAAATTGTTAAAGGTTTCTAAACCATTATTCTCAATTTCTGCATGTATCTCATCATAGGTTATAAACAGTTCACAGTTAAGCCCCTATTCATAGATTTCACATTGTGTAGCACTGCCTTAGAACAAGAAATGGAAGTTTAAAACCTTCACATCTTCATTTCCTACTGTATTCCTCTATTCTGAAGACTTCCACTAAGACCTACAGATCTTTTATTGGGGAAAATTCTCATTCATTCTCTTCCCTTTTCACTCATCATATTCCTTCACCAACTGGCTTTCTCCTAACTCACATAGATGTCTTAGTCATGACTGGAAATAAAGACATGGAGAGGAGCCATTGAAATAAAGGTAGTAGCTAAACTCTTTGGAAGGTGAGAGGAGGACAGTATCATGTACATTCTCATTCTTCTGGGGGATGGCTTTAGTAGGAAGCTGAATGGGGAAACATAAAAAGAAAGAAATAGTTATCATTATTACCACTGTGACCATACTGATTAATAACCAGGTAATAATAACAGCATTTGGATATCAAAGGAGAACAAAATTTCAAAGAAGAGAAATCTGTGGTTATAGGAAGCAAAGAAATCCAAGAGGAGAAAAATGAGTGCACTTTTTCTATCTATAATTCATCAATCCATATAGTGATTGAACTTGTATTTGAAAATGTTAAAGCAGCTCACATCCAAAAATGAACAGGGGCCTTGTCATGCAAAGCAGTCACATTTGTTTTCTCTTACCTAAAATAAGTACAACTTACACTACAGAAATATGCACAAAAAAGGTAACAAAATTACCAACTTTGTCTCTAAATTCTTGTTTATGAACTCACTATTTTAAATGCTTCTTTATTTTTTCTCTTAAAATGGAGAGAGGAGCCCAGCTGGCATGGCTCGGTGGTTGAGCCTCAACCTATGAACCAGGAGGACATAAGTTGCTTTATCCTAAACATGCTCTAAAAAATGAAAATCATTAACAGTTTGCTGCTAATCCCCTTTTATGGCAGTGGTTTATAATGGGAGAATCTTTCTTACTTTGTTAAAATTGTTGTTGAATTTATTGGGGTGACATTGGTTAATAAAATTATATAGGTTTCAGGTGTGCATTTCTATAATATATCATATGTTGTCTGTTATTGTATTGTGTTCATACCCCAAGTCACATCTGCTTCCATCACCATTTATCTCCCCTTTACTCTCTTCTACCTCCCCACCCCCTTTTCCCTCTAGTAATCATTATATTATTGTCTATGAGTTTTTGTGATTTTTTTTCTTCTTAAATAATCCCTTCACCTTTTTCACCCAGCTCCCCAACCCTTCTACCCTTTAGCATTCACCAGTTTTTTCTCTGCATCTATGACTCTGTTTCTATGTCGTTTGTTAATTTTTGTATTAGATTATACATATAAGTGAAATCATATTGTACTTGTCTTTCTGTACTGGCTTAACCCACTTAGCATAATATTCTCCAGGTTCATCCATGCTGTCACAAAAGGTAAGATTTCCTTCCTTTTTCCAGCTGAGTAGTATTCCATTGTGTAAATATACCACCGCTTTTTATCTACTTATCTATTGATGGACACTTGGGCTGCTTTCAAATCTTGGCTACTGTAGAAATAGAGAAAAAGAGTATTCTTGTGTGAGCAATGGGTTGAATTTGCCTTCCCTGCCTTCTGTGACATGAAGCAGGTTTGTTTATGGAATATGATCTATTTAAGCCTTTTAAACTTGACAGAAAACTAAATTAGTACTATTTCCTATTTCCATCCAGCTGTGGGAGGATCTTTCTTCTTGATGAAATGAGAACAGAAATGATTAAATGATTTTGGAGACCCTGAGTTTGGCTGACAATAGTCCTTCGTGCACTGGCAACCCTGTGAAATTCCCCCAAGTGGGGCAGGAGAGGAGGAGGGCCAGATAACAGGGGCCTGCCAGCCTGCCAGTGAGCTGTACCCAGTAGCACAAGTCAAATTCAGAATACTCATGACTAAAATAAGGAAGGGCATGGGGAAGCTGGTGAAATTTGGTGAGAGGCTAAGCAAAAATAAATAAATAAATAAATAAAAATGGGGCAAGATAAACCAAAATGAACAAAGAAAAAATAGAGGAAGATATAGTTGGTGGGGGCAGGGGCTATATGGGCTAATAGGTGACCTTTTAAGGTAGAACCTGTTGTTTGTGAGTCACTTCCTTGGTCAGTAAGAATGAATGAATAAATGGCGAATGAATGATGGAGTTCATCACCAGCATTAGCAGACATAACTGAATCTATCTCTAACACAAAACAGGTCTTCTAACCTGAGCATTGCTCAAGCTCTGGCTTCTCAGATTCTCTCTCCTGCCCATCTTCTACACCCCATAGTATGTCTACCTAGAGTTGGAAAGCTGCTTGTGTAAAAAGCACATGGGATTTTGGTCTTAAAATCTTGAGTTCAGGTTCTGGCTTCTCGTTTTCAAGAGCTCAAGAGCTGTGTAAGCCACCCCTTAACTTTTCAGAATGAATTCCCTCACCAACAAAATGGAATAATAATGGATGTCTTCTTACCTCATGGAGTGTTATGAGGATCACATAAAATCTTGTGAGTGAGAGTGTCTTACAAACTGCTAATGATGATCAATGATAGGTGGACTAGAAAAGGAGCCACTGTATCTTTAGGAGCAATCTGAGAGCCTGGGAGTTGTAGGGCTTCCTAGTAAACTGGAGTCATAGAGAAAGATGCTATAAATAAGGGAGGATTCACTCTATTGCAAAGGATGCCTGTGTAGGAATATAAGCTGTTGTTGATTTCATGATTCTTTAATTTCCAAGCTTACTTATTTGGAGACATGAACCTGTGTGGCTGTGCTACTTTGTATTCATGGCCAGGCATGGAGGGTGGCTTTTACATTCCTGTTTATAATTATATCCAAGAACTCTGGCTGTCGGGGTGCCATAGGCATCCTAAAATGTCTCATTGTCCTTGAGTACACAACCTAAAAAAGACGTCAGTTCCAGGAAAAAGCTATGCAAATAGCATTCATACTGTCTTCAAATTTATTACCGATGAGCTAACTTCTTAAATATGGAAACAGTAGCCATACATGTCACATAAGTGAGACACACTAGTATTTCCCTTGTAATGCCAAATAGAATCTCGCCATTGCAGCCACAAAGGCACGAGAGTAACAATTCGGCTTCCTGTGCCATTGTCAGAACCATGTTCAATAACCTCCTGTTTTTGAGTCTTTCTTCTCTCACGTGCCCAGGCCCTACTGTGAGTGAGTGTGATCTTCCTAAAATAGAAGAATGAATCCCCCACCCCCTTCTCCTTCATATAATGCATGGGGGAGGGCTTTCCATTTGTTGAGGGAACTGCAAACTGGGAAGGTGTATACAGTGCACAATGTGGCACATTTTTGCCCAACCTGAAAAGGAGCCAATGTGAGGTAGGTGTCAACACATCACAGAAGTCCCTATTTGTCTGAGATGACAAAGGCCAACTATAAACAGAAGTGCTCTGGCATTCCACCCAAACAGGTCGACTGCTCTAGTGAGTTTGCCAATAAATTTAGCTCTTTATGTGTCACAATCCTTTTCAATTATGAAGGATGCTGGGCATTATACATCCTGTTTACTTCAAGTGTGTGGCATACAATGAGACTTTAGATTGTAACACAGGGATGGGCACTCTGCCTTCCATTCTCCTCATTTGAAGGGATCTCAGGTCCTGAACTAATAAGGCAAAGTCAGGATAACACAGGAAAACAGGATGAAGCAAGTTTGGAGGTGTTGCGCAAAAACCAAAAAGAGAAAGTGCCATCGACCCACGAAGTCCCAGATGTTTTGCTCCCTCTTGGGCTGTTCCATGAACAAAATTTGGCTGGCCTCGTAGGTAATGGATCAGGAAAGACCTCCTGTGTGGCAATGAGGAGAAACCTAATTCTAACTGGACTAAACACTGATGGAACTCGTGGCCTCGCACAGGGATGGTGCAAGGTGGTTCCCCGGTGCCAGCTGCTTACTCGACTCTGCTTCCCAGATCTGGATCCTTTCTTGCTTGACTCACACCTGGTTAGTCTCTTCATCCACTGTCTCCTTGGCTCTGCTGGGGGATTCCCCCATAACTGAGCCATCCCGGTGGGAGGGGGGATGTTATACGAAGGAAGCACTGACCAGTTCAGTGCAAGCCACACTCATCCTTGGTCAGGGCAGCTTCAAAGTGTGGAGAACAGAAAGAAAAACCATGTTTTATAAACAAGCTCCTCCACCAGAATCTTCCATCCACTTTCAAGCCTCAAGGTCTATATTAAAGTGAGGTGTGAGCCACAGACAAAATGGTACATTAGAGGGGGCCTTTGGAAAGTTTCCCCTGCCCTCAATTTTCTCCCTCCTTGGCCTATTATGATGTTTGTCCAAAATATCCACCATTGGGGTAACAGTGCTCTATTAAAAGGAGAAACTTGTTAAAACATGCAGAAGTCCCTTGTCAATATGGGTGTCCCATTTTGAATTAGCTTCACAGATCGAACCCTTAACTCAGAACAAGACTTGAAGGGAGAAACAGGAGGAAGGATCACCTGAGGTGGGGGAGATCTATGTGGTGCAACTGCTTCCAAAGCTGGTGCATTGGAGTAGCGTGTCAGTCTTGTGATGAGGTCTCTGACTTACTGGTAAGTGGCTTGCTGCCTTGTATGAGTGGCAAAATCACAGAAAAAGACTGGAAGTCAGTTCTGTGTGCTTTCAGCTTACTGCCTTTCAGAGAGCACTAGCTCTAAGGAGAATTTCAGGAGCCAGAAAGGTGAGGTTTAGAAATGCAAATAATTCATAGATGGAAGATGCTGACGACACCTCTCCATACCAGCAGACAGCAGCTGCATGTTGCTGAAGGATGCCCAGGACCAAACCAGAGACAGTTGGACCTGTATCACCATTGTTTGGCCACCAACCAGATCTGAAATAGCATGGCTGACATGTATACATAAGGAACTATTTGACATTGAAATTGGGACTCAAAAGAACTGTTGGTCCAGAAAGGAACTCACTACAGACTGATTCATTTGCCTCTCAGCATAACCATTATGGCTTGTCTCAGTTTAGGTTCTTACAAGGGTATTTCTTAGATCACAAGATCTCACACATCTAGAAGAAATGATGTACAACATAGACTGATGAACAAAAACAGACTCAGAGAAAGAGAAGCATCAAACAGACTTTCAAACCTCAGAGGGAAAGTAGGAGAGGATGGGGATAAAGGGGAAGAGATCAACCAAAGGACTTGTGTGCATGCATATGGGCCAGGCCAGTGGCCATGGACAATGGGGCAGATGTGTGTGTGTGCGTGTGTGTGTGTGTGTGTGTGTGTGTGTGAGGGCATATGTAGGGAAGGGTTTGACATGGGATTGGGAGGATGAGGACAATTATGTGATACCATAATCAATAAAAAAAATACAAATATACATATGTGTCTCTCTCTCCTTTTCCCAGGACCACACTGGGAGGCAGTCTGGAACCTGGCCAGATTTCCCACCAGCTTTCCCATCCAGAGGGACAGCCCCACACCCACCAGGAAGAAAAGACTGAATCTTAGCGGGAGGAGTAAAGATTTGCCACTAAAGAACCTGTGTCTGGGGGATTTTCACTCTGCAGTGGTAGTTGTAGTTTTCAATTTGTCTGCATTAAAACATCTCAAACCTAAACTATAAATCATTCACACGGTGCATTTATGGAACAGCTTCTAGCTTAAGTTTCACCCTGCCACATGCAGGGAGCTACATACGTTGCTATAAGAAATAGCCATTGGTGTTTCATTTCGGCAACAAAGATAGATAGTTAAATTATGAATACCTGCTTGTTGGGAACATCTGTTGTGCCCAGTGGAAAAAGTGCATATTTTTGTTCTAATCAACGTCAGCTGCCGGCCCATAAAAAGTCACAATGCATAAAAAGTGTCATAGATTTGGTTCTAGCAATTTAATTAATTTAGCTCATTTGGGAGCAGATGACAGGACTTCTTTTTCTTTATAAACCTTCGTGAATCTGCTTAAAAGAGCACTGAACACCAAGTGGCAGGGATTCAAATTGATAGCAGGTAAAGTTGCCGTTCGGGTCAAGATTTCTGAAAGAATCCAGACGGTAATCAGCATTAATCCATTGGGATTTAATGCTCTTCACATGTAATAACAATAAACAATCCAGGCATTGGCTTTTATTTGGGGATTAAATGAAGAGCCTAAACTTTTCAAACCATTTATCTTAGTCCAAACCCTGGAATGCTGAGCTGGGCTCAATCATGAATGCTCGCAGGCTACAGTCTGAGAGAGGAAGCTTAGGTTTTTGAAAAACAAAACTAGAAAACAAAGCACTGAGACTTGACCCCTAGGTGCTATTTCTCCCTAAGACTCTCCTGAGGTCTGAGTACTCTCCTAGTCCTGAGGCTACCTGGGAGACTGGCCATGGTCCTGATACTGGGTTAGGGGAGGGGGAGTAGTAGTGGTTACTGCCTCTTGTATCAGGCTAAAAAATGCCCCAATGTGTCCCTCCTTCCTCCACTCCCAACCCCATGTTTTTTCTGCAATATTTTAAGTTAAATGAAAGACTTCATAAAACCTTTTTTTTTTAAATGTCATCACACACCATTAATATATTTGAAGGCATTTCTTCATATTCACTGACATGCTGTAAATTCATTAGTAAGACTTCTAAGTCCCCATCAACCAGATTCAACCATTAGAAACACAGGGTCAACTATTTCACCTAAATAGCCCATACAATAACTTTTTCTATATCTAGGATTATTTTTAAAGAAATCTTAGACTTCATTTGTAAACACTTCAGGCCTTCTCTCTCTTAAAATAACCATAGTACCCTAATTAAGAACAACAATGATTGGTAATAACCCCATTCTATTAAATACATATTACATGTAAATATATAATTCAAATTACTTTATTTTAAATATACGTGTATATATGTGTATGCGCATATGTTTATATCTAGTTGTCTTCTTTAAGCCAGATTCCAACACATTCTAAACATTGCATCTGGTTGACAAAGCTCTTGAGTCCTTTAACCTGCAGCTTTGTCTTTTATTTATTTTAACTTGCAATTCACCAGATTCCTTATCCTGTAGAATTTCCCCACCCTGGACTGTGGCGCCTGCATGCCTCTGATGCCTTCTCTGGTCCCTGAGCATGCCTGTAATCTGGCACAAAGATTACAGCTGTGCTGTTCAGTGGAGTTTCCACCAATGCATGTGGGTTGTTGAGCACTTAAAATGTGGCTTCTGTGACTTAAGAAAATAAGTATTTACATTAATGTAATCTGATTACATACATAGATAAAACTAACACTCAGTTCAGTTATTAGAAAGCTTGCAAGTATGACTGGAATGGCTTCTTAAAAATTATTTTTAATTAAATTTATTGGGGTGACATAGGTCAGCGTGTTTATGGTTGCAAGTGTGGGTTTCTATGTTTGAGATCTGTATATTGCACCATGTGCCCATCACCCAAAGTCAAATTTTCTCCTATCACCCTATATTAGCACCTCCTTCCCACCACCTCCTTCTTCCCTCTGGCAAACACCACACTGCTATTTGTGTTCATGAGTTTCAGTTTTATATTCCACATATGAATGAAACCATAGGGTTCTTAGATTTTTCTGTCTGACTTATTTCAGTTAGCATCATATTCTCAGTGTGCATCCCTGTTGTTTCAAACAGCACTAGTTCCTCCTTTCTTGTGGCTGAGTAGTATTCTATTGTGTATATGTACCACACCTTCTATACCAGTCCCATGTAAGTATAAAATATGTATCTTTGAAAACAGGAATTCAAAGATTTAGTATTAAAAATATTTAAAAATATATCATCAATTATTTTACAGTATTATAATAAAATTATATTTTTGGTTACATTAAATAATATACACTGTTAAAATTAACTCTGAAAATTTTCTTTTTTATCTTTTTAATGTTTTACTAGAAAATGTAAAATTCCTATCTGGCTTTCATGATATTGAACAGCACTCGATGCAGAGATTTTGTCAGATTGGTGTTCCTCTGGTGAAGAGAAAAGTCTGTGGGCGATATGTACACACACTTACCACATCAGACACCCAGGACACTACTGTTTTTCTCTGGTGCTGTGATGGGTGAGGCCTCAGCTCATCCTTATCAAGTTCTCTATCAGATCTTCGCCTGATGGTTTTGGCATCACTGATGACTATTACTTTGATTTTTGTGTCATGGGAGATTGCATAAACCTGATAATTTATCTCTAGAATTCTTTCTTTTATTGCCCAAATTTCTTATATAAAAAAACTTCTTAACTTTTTAAAACCCAGAAACACAATTCAAATACAGTGAAATAAATGTATGTTTCCCCCCGCCTCTATTTCAGAATAATAGTTTATTTTTCTTTCCATTTTTTGTTTCTATTCTGTTTTTAGTTTTAGTATCTCCATGCTCTAATGGATTCTGGCAATTTGATGTGCTGCAAGCCATTGCAATAACTATTTTTTTTTTTTTTGGTACTTAAATTGCTGTGATGTGGCTTCTGATTCTCAGTCACAACTTAGCAGACCAGGAAGCATCTCCCTCTCTGCAACAGAAGCTGCTCCAGGATAAGCTTACATTTTCTGCCCAGTCCTTGGAGCAGCGTTTTCTCCAGGAAACACTGGCTGCTTTTAATGGGAAATGGTTTTTAGCACTAATAAGGATGCTCACAGTACTATTTATGGGTGAGACAGTATTTCTTTCAGTGGGCAGAGCTAAGAAATGCTTTTTTCTTTAAAAAAATGCATCATAAGTACATAGTGATATGTTTAATTTAAATTTATAATTACAGAGCTTTTGCTTAACTTTAAAACTGCATCATCCTTTTATCTGTAGTACTCTTTTCTCCCTTATCCTAAGATTCTTGGTTTCTAAAGACATTAAGATTATTGATTCTAACTATCTAAAAATACATAATAGTTTAAAAAGAACAGTACCAATATTATTGCTGATGGTGTAATTACTAAAAAGAGTTTAAAATTTCTTTGTGCTCTTTTGTCCAAAGTACATGTCCCATTTGTTATGTGCAGTTAAATCATATATTGAAGTTATTTAAGGTAATATTTTATTTATAGGTTAGCTACCACTTTATGGCATTGGATTATTTGTTTTGATTTTGTTTTTAATATTCAGGGATTGCCTTTTAAATTTTGGTTTAATTTTGTCTCATATAAAACTAAGTTGCAGGGTTCAACAGAGGTGGGGCACAGACCCTCACACCCCCAACATTGCAGGGGCCTGAACCCTCATCCCTTCTGAGGGAAGTCTCCTGCCCCCACAGATGTTTAACTTCCCATGCCCAGCTCAAATTGGGACCCGGGTAACAGAGACTTGGCCAACAGCAGCTACCCTCTCATTGCAACAAGACTTATTAGAGTTGTCTTGTACCCATGGTCTGGGGAATTGGGTTTTTGATATCTAAATCCAGCCTACCACCAGGAATGCTCAGGGCCTATCCAAGAAAGCAAATAATCCTTCCCACTAATATTTACAGGGTAAAATAAGATTGTTGTTAGAGTATTAAATTTGACAGTAAAGTAGTAGTCAAGTTTTCAGGCTAATTTAAACTGGCTAATTGAAATAAGCGAATATTCTAGAAAAAATAATTGTACTGGACAAAAAAGCTGTTCCTAAATTGTTAACTAAAATTTTTATTGGTAGTTCATCTCATGATAAAATTGCATAACATGTAATGAACCAAAGTAGTCATATTATAGTGCAAAAAATAAAATTTAAAGGTATCAAGACTACATTATAAAATTTTCAAAAGCCTCCTAATATTTATCAAAAAAGGGGATAGTAGAAGAATGTCATGTAAAAAAAATATCCTGTAGGTAAATTACATCTAGAAAATTTGTACTTTAGAAAATTAATTGTAATGCTAACATCAATTCACCTATGAAAAACACACATGGTGTCAAAACAAGCCAGAGGAAAATCATTTGGGCAAAAAATGAAAAGAACTCAAATTTATAGAAAATATTCCTTTATTAACTTTTGGTTGAGAATATGCTTGTATATTTTTAGAAAACAACTCTGAGACCATGTGGATTCCAGCAACAGAGAGGAATTAACAAGACTACTCCAGCCATGAAGACAGAAGAGAAGCAGTTCAGAGATGGAAGAAGCTGATGTCACCTTGTCATACTAGCAGTCAGCAGCTGTACGTCCCTACAGGTTGCCCAGAACCAAAGGGTTGGACCTGCATTACCACCACCCAGAATTGTAATATCATTGCTGACATGTACACATAAGGAACTGTTTGACATTGAAATTGGGTCTCAAAAGAACTGTTGGCCCAGAAAAAAACTCACTAGAGACTGATTCATTTGCCTTTCAGCATAACCATTATTGCTTGTCTCATTTTCGGTTCCTATAGGTGTATTTCTAGTAGCACATGATCTCATTCATCTAGGGGAAATGATGAACAACATAAACTGATGAACGAGAACAGACCCAGAGACAATGAGGCATGGATCAGACTGTCGGACCTCAGAAGGAGGGGAGGAGAGGGTGAACATAAAGGGGAGAGATCAACCAAAGGACTTGTGTGCATCCATATGAGCCTAACCAGTGGTCAAGGATAACAGGGGGATGGGGGACATGTGTGGAGAGGGGTTTGGGATGGGAATGGGGGATGAGGACATATATGTGATACCTTAATCAATAAAGAAATTTAAACAAACAAAAAAAGTTGCAAAATCAAGTCTATAAGCCAAGATCTATTCAGAAAAATCTAACTTTCTTCCCTGACACCTACAGCAGTTTCTTACCTCCACCATAATATTCTTCATCTTCAATGTTTGATTTACCTTTCAATTCTAGAACAAGGTTTCATTGCCTCATTTCTTCAGTGTTGCCTATTAGCTAAGCTGTTGACTTTAGACTAGGGGTGTCGAACTCAATCAGAGAAGGGGCCAAAATCTAAAATCCAGCCTAAATCGCGGGCCGAATGGTTTACTGAACAGTCATAAACTGTCATTGTGATGGAAACGCAGCGGAGTGCAGTGATGACAGCGCAGTGCGGGCCACATTGCAAGGCCTGGCGGGACAGATTTGGCCCGCGGGCCTTGTGTTTGACACATGTGCTTTAGACCATAGATTTCTGAGGCTGCAAGGCTCACCCGACCTACCTGCAATTACAACTTCATACTCTTCAAACATCTACGAATCTAGAAAAAGTTGATTCTACTCATATGCTTATTCTAGGTGTTTTATTCCTTTCTTTCTGTCATGTTATAAGCATTGAAATAAAGAGAACTCGAGAAGACAAAGAACAATGCTATATGGTCATCTACAACCTCTCCTGTCTTGAGCTTGTTGAGTTCTGATATGCACTAACAACAAGAAGCAATCCTGGTTATCTCTAAGGAAGGACTTGTGGTCATCAAAGAAATTTGTTAACTTTCTCAAGGACTCACTCTTTAGCACAGAGGCCAGGTAGAGTTCTTGGGCCCCAGGGCTCTCTTCCTTTGAATAATGGGATTATCTCTAAGAAGGATCCAGTTATTGTCACAAATCCACAGAATAAGGGCAGCAGCAATGTGGAACTGACACAGAGAAGAGGAACCTAGTTGTGAAAACTGCCGATCTCTTGAAAGGAGAGAAGCAGCTGTATGGGGCTCCTGACTGTGTTGGGTGCTTTACCAAGTGCTTTGCATATATGATATCATTTAACTCTTATATGACTCACAGCCAACTTTGAGGCTGACAGAATCATTCTTTTGTTATAGATGAAAACCAAATTGATGTTTAAAAACCTTCTCTTTAAAAAAATCATTTAATGGAAAATGTTATAAAATTGTTATTTACTGACAGACACAATGAGCATTGCATTTATATTGAAAACCCCAGAAATGCACCTAAGATAACCATATGGCCAAAGAGTAATGTGCTCTGATTAACAGAATGGATCATCTTACTTTAAATTAATAACTTTATACTCTATATTTGTATTGGCAAAATTGTGCTTGAAAATAGTGCAAAGACCTCTGATTTTAGAAATAATTTTTAAATTAGTGTATGTCCTTCATAAATGATTTTAATGATGAGAATTTTGAAGGCTATGATTTCATCTCATTGATAATATAAGTATTTTATATGTTATCTCAAATCACGTCATGATTGAATATTGCCCTGTGAGTTTCCACCGTACATTTTTGCTTAACATTTTATCAAATGGCTGTAATCAGTAGTAATTTAGTTGCTGTAACCTAAACCTAATGCATAAGTGTTTACATGAAGTAAAATCAAAATGACATTACAATGCTGTGTCAACTAAGGAACTAAGGCACATGTGTCAAACACAAGGCCCGTGGGCCAAATCCGTCCCGCCAGGCCTTGCAATGTGGCCCGCACCGCGCTGTCATCACTGCACTCCGCTGCGTTTCCATCACAATGACAGTTTATGACTGTTCAGTAAACCATTCGGCCCGCGATTTAGGCTGGATTTTAGATTTTGGCCCCTTCTCTGATTGAGTTCAACACCCCTAAACTAAGGTATTGTAGAAGTTTGAATATAGAAAAGCAGTGGAGAATTAAAGCAACCCATAGCAACTCAAGTAGTCATGCTGAAGTCAGAAGACTGTCTCATAAGTAGAGTTATCATACTTATGTCTCAAATGGCAGTTTTTTAAATAGTAAAACCTCTGTCATATTATGTGTTAATCTGAATTTTATTGATTTTAAATCTTATATTTATGTATAAATTTATGTGATTTTTTTGTTTTATTGGATTATAAATATGAAGTATTTACACCTAGCTTAGAGTTTGTATATAGCTATATAATCCTATAAATTGTTTAAATCAGCACTGTTGGTCCATGACAATGCTTATTTCTCTTTAAATGCAAATGAGTATGAGCCAAACAAAATGTAGACAGCACCCAGTAACTTGGGCAAGCAGAAAACACAAATACATTTGAATCAATCTCCATTCTCTTTACCAAAAACCCTACAGCACAGATAGCAGAAAAGCTGCTTATGTCCTTGAGAAATAATATTTCAAAATTTTAGAAGACTGAGCTGAAATATTAGATTCTGGGATTATATTTAAATAATAACTGCTCAGTGGAAGGGGACTTTTAAAATTACTAACAAATATGTAAATATTCATTTGGTTCTGGATGTTACAAGCATTAGAACAGCTGAAACTGGTTTGGCTCAGTGGTAGAGCATCTGTCTGTGGACTGAAAGGTCCCAGGTTCGATTCTGGTCAAGGGCATCTACATTGGTTGCCGGCACATCACCGGTAGGGGGTGTGCAAGAGGCAGCTGGTCGATGTTTCTCTCTCATCAATGTTTTTAGCTCTCTATCCCTCTCTCCTCCTCTCTGTAAAAAATCAATAAAACATATATTTTTTAAAATAAATAAAAGCACAGTCTTAAAAAAAAAGCATTAGAACAAGTCTAGACTTGAAGCTATTGAAATATGTCAATTGCATGGATTCCAATTAAATTGAATTAATTAATCCACGTGCATTTACAGTCAGTCTGGTATTATGAAGAGTGTTTATATCATAAAATTATCTATCTATATAAAGAGGTAATATGCAAATTACACCAGGACTCCATAACAGGTCATGACCAGACAGGAGGAGGTTCACAGGAAGGTAAGGCCCTGTGCAGAGATAGAGACAGAGGCAGGAGGGCCTGCCCAAGCAGGCACAGTGGCTCTAGCGGCCCCAGAGTGGACACAGACAGGAAGGCTGGGGGACGCTGCAAGTCAGGCACGGGTCCTCGCCGCCTCCCCCCTCGCCCCAGCACTGGTCCTGCCTACTGTGGTGCAGGTCGGGCCTGACTCCCATGGCTGCCAGTGCTGCATGAGTCAGATGTGGGTCCCAGCCTCCTGCTGGGTGCCTCCTCACACAGCAGGAGGCATAGTGCTGGGCCTTTAGTGTAATTATATAGACCAATGGAACAGAGTAGGGAATCCAGGAATAGACCTAAGCCATTATGTTCAATTAATATTTGACAAAGGAGGCAAGAGAATAAAATGGAGTCAACATAGTCTCTTTAATAAATGGTGTGGGGAAAACTGGACAGATACATGTACAAAAATAAAATTAAACCAACTTACACCATACACAAAAATAAACTCAAAATAGATAAAGGACTTAAATGTAAGATGGGAAACCATAAAAATCTTAGAAGAATCCATAGGCAGCAATATATTAGACATGTCATAGGGCAATGGAAACTAAGGAGAAAGTAAACAAATGGGACTACAGAAAAACAAACAAACAAACTTCGTCACAGCAAAAGAAACCATCAACAACAAGAAAGCCCACTGCATGAGAGAGCATATTTGCCAAAGTTATACCCAATAAGGGCCTAATACCCAAAATTTACAAGGAGCTCATAGGTAAATCTTAACAAAAGGAAGATAATAGTTAACAATCCAATTGAAAAATGGGCAAAGAATTTAAATAGACCCTTTTCAAAAGTGGACATACAGAAGGCCAAGAGACATATGAAAGCATGCTCAAAGTCACTAATTATCCAAGAGATACAAATCAAAATGACAATGTGAAGCCATCTCAGAGCAGGTTTTATCAACAAATCAATAAACCACAAGTGCCGGTGAGGATGTGGAGAAAAAGGAACCCTTGTGCACTGCTGCTGGAATTGCAGACCAGTGCAGCCACTGTAGAAAAACAGTGTGGAGTTTCCTCAAAAAAATAAAAATGGAACTGCCATTTGATCCAGTGATTCCACTTCTAGGAATATATCCCAAGAAATCAGAAACATTAATCAGAAAGGACATATGCACCCCTATGTTCATAGCAGCACAATTTATAATAGCCAAGATTTGGAAACAGCCTAAATGCCCATCAGCAGATGAATGGATTAAAAACTCTGGTACATCTACACAATAGAATACTGTAAAAAAGAACTCTTACCATTCCCAACAGCATGGATGGACATGGAGAGAATTATGAAATAAGCCAGTAGGACAAAGATAAATGTCACAGGATCTCACTCATTTGTGGAATATAATGAACAACATAAACTGATGAATAATAGTTCCAGAGACAGAGAAGCATCGAACAGACCATCAAACTTCAGAGTGATGGTAGGGGAGGGTGGGAATGGGGTGGAAGTAGGTAAGGGATCAACCAAAGAACTTTTACGCATGCATATAAGCATAACTAATGGACACAAACACTAGGGGGGTGGGGGCATGTACTAGTGGTGGGGGTGGCCAGGGAGAGATCAATGGGGGGGGGGGGGGAAGGAGACCTATGTAATACTATATGTAATACCTTATACAACAAATAATTTAAATATATATATAAATAATAAATTATGTAGTTAGTAGTGAACATCCCCAGTTTGGAGTTATCCACACACAGGAAAGCAATATGGCTATTGTCCTCAACAGAACATTGGTTGAATGACACTCAGATTAAAAATATTCTAACACTAAAATTATAATATGGTCTCAAAACAAATGTAGTGGTCTGATAAAACAGATCTATTTTATCAATGGGAAAAATCTCCCTATTATTTTTTTTCCATTTGGAGATTAAATTATCTTTAGCATATTAAAGCATAGAAAGGAAATCTATTTAATTTTGCTAAATTCAGGCTTTCTTACACTTTTAGACCACTGACCCTCATATCATCATTATTCTGATTATGATTTTAAACACCTTCATCTTTAGGAAATGTAGACCTAATATATAATTTGATGTCTAAAGAGAGGTACCAATAAAACACTACAGGATTTTTGACTAGCTTAGAATATATATCTTGCTGAGTAAATTTCTCTTTGTTGAATTACATTATTCAGATAATATATTAATACATTTTCATAGTAACAGCAAAGTAATCTCACCACAGGAAAAATATCTTCTTAAATTACTTTGCTGTTCTTCATGTATTTATGTATAACTATATCCATACAATATCTACACATTTGAGTTTTACACACACACACACACACACACACACACACACACACACATACGTGTGTGTGTGTGTGTGTGTGTGTGTGTGTTTGTTAATGTATATGCAATAATATGGAATAAATTTAGAATCTTCTAAAAGATTTAAAGTAACTTTATTAAATTTAACAGTTATATTTCTGTTGTAAAATGTTACTTTTTTGTTATTTTAAGAAAAAAAATACCTGTGTTACATATATAAAATCATAGACAGAGCAAAATTAGGCTATCCCAATTACAAATTTCTTGAGAAGTTTTAGTGCTTCTTGTAAAAACATCTCACTTATAATTAAAAATATCCAGTGCTTGAAGGGAGTGAAGAAATCAGAACTTTCATGCAGTATTGGCAGGACTAAAAACAAGTAAAAACTTTTTATGAGAGCAATTTGGAAATAGTGTCAAATTTTGAAATACATATAAACCTTTGGTCCAAATACCCCATTTCTAGACCTGTGCCCTGTGGATAATCTTGCACAAGGCAGAGAAGATCCATGGACAGAAGGAGGAACATCTGTCTTTTCCTTCCACTATGGCCAGAGTGGCCTTTGATATCCCTTCCTCCATTTGGTGAAACACTCAATGTCAAAGTCTTGGTGGGGCTGACCCCACAATTACTATAAAGACTGGAGATGGCAGGTGTCCCTTGCCAATGGTCACACCCCAACCCCCACCTGGGCCCCTGGAGTCACTGGCTAAGACTGATCCCAGCTGTGATGGTTAATTTTACTAGTATGTGTCACCTTGACTGGGCTAAGGGTGTCCGGAGAGCTGGTATGACATGATTTATGGGTGTATCTTTAAAGGTATTTCTGAAAAATATTAGAATAAACAGATTGAATAAAGAAGATCTACCCTAACCAATGTGGGTGGGCATCTAATCTACTGAGGGACTGAATGGAACCAAAAGCAGAAGAAAGGGGATTTTCTCACTCTGCTTCAGCATTCATCTTTTCCTGATCTCTGACATCATCCTGGTTCTTGAGACTTAAACTGAATTACACCACTGGCTTTCCTCATTTTCCAGCTTGCAGATGAAAAACTGGCCTTCATGACTATGTGAGAATTCCTATAATATATATCTCTTCCCTTATTTTCTTTCCTTTTCTCTTCCCCATCCCTTTCCTTTCCCTGCTGCTCTTTCTCCTTCCATCACTTCCTCTCTCTCTCCCTTCCTCCCTCCCTCCTTCCCTCCTTCTCTTTCTTTTTCTATCTCCCCTATTGGTCCTGTTTCTCTGAAGAACCCTGACTAATACGTTAGCTTATATTTATTTCCATGGAAGTGAGCAGAAACGTTACAAACCTGGCTGAAATATCACACATGGGGATGGAAACATCAGTAGAGGTTCAGTGCAAGGGAAGAGTGCAGTTCTTTTTCTCATTGTGTCCTGCTGAGTTTGGTTTCCAGTTAACAGATTTGGTCTTTTCAGAGAATTCCCCTGTGGGAGTGCCTTCCATCCACCTGTGATGTAATTAAGACTTCTGTGGAAGGTTAACCTACAGTCTGTGTGCTATGGAAACAAGCTAAGGAAAGACCTCAAGAGACCTGTCGCCCTACTGCTGATTGCATTCATTTGCTTTAAGTAAAACAAGAGCATATCTCCTTCTTAAGCCCTCTACTCCCCACTCCATACACACAGACATGCACATCTCAGCAAGGATTATGAATGAATAAACACTGTTATCCATTTACGTCTGTGCATCGACTTTTTAAAGTCCTTTCCTAATCTTTGGAAAATGAAGAGCAAATCTTCCCTCTGCTTGCCCCTCGCAGGACCAAGTTGACTACGAAGAGTGAGGATTGAGTTTATACAAAGGACGTGTATGGGCCAGGGGTTCCCAAACCATTGCCCCTTTCTGTTTTGTGTGTATGTATATAGTTTTCCCCCTTGGGAAAGGAGCATCTGTTTACATATTGCCTGTGGCTGCTTCTGCCCCATAAAAAAGAGCTGAGTAGTTGTAACAGATACATTAAGGCCCTCAAAGCCTAAGCTATCTACTATCTTGCCCTTTGCAGAAAATATTTGCTAACTGCTATCATAGAAAGCTGCAAACTAGACCTTAGAACTGCTGGACAAACATTAAGGAGATCAAGTTCCCAATTTCCTTAGACAGTAGTATGTTGCTCAACTCTCTAGATGTATAACTGTTAGAGAAGTTTACTCTCCTACCCTCTTTCTCATTCTAGTTATATGTAGCCATTCAGTGATTTATATGTGTTCCAAGAGCTATAGTGTGCATTATAATTGGAAGCCAAAGTAAAATAAGCAATCTCTTAAAACTAAACTAAAATGTCAATGGCTCAGTACAATATTTCATTTTTTAAAAAGGATTCATTTAAAGTAAATTTACCAAATCTTACAATTTGTAAAAATGTGGTCATTTGATTATGGGTACTAGAAATTAGAAATGTGATATTAATATTAGCAAAACACTCTCGATTCCAATATGAAACAGCTAAACTATAGGGGTTACCCACTCTATCATGTGCCTATTAAATTAAAGCATGATCCAAGGACATTACATCCTAGATGAAGGTGACAGATATTAAATTATATCAGAGAAGAGGAAACAAATATACCTATGTGTGGATGTGAAATTGATTTAGGAAATCTATTTTCCTCAAGAGAAAAAAAATCCTACTTCTAATTAAAAATACAATTGTAAGAGTTTTTCTCTAATTCACACATACCTGTTTAAACACAGAAACACACACACACACACACACACACACACACACAAACAAACACACACTCATATCTTCATATTTTAAGTAAAGAACAAAGTGATCCTCTATAACCATGGGGATTTTGAGAACTCAGTGACAATCTTAGTAGGCAGGAAATCACTGATGGGCCCAGTCAGCTATTTAATCTGTGGGATCCAGAGCAAAATGGAAATGTGGGGCCCTCGCTAAGAAACTATTAAAGAAGATCAAGTTGGTGACAGCAGAGCAATAAACTTAGTTTACCAGTACGTCAGAAACCCATGAAGTAATGGTGTCCCTCTCCTCTGCTACCCCCTCCCAAACACAGAGCAGAGAAAACTTCAGGAAATAGCTGTGCAGTTACTCATTGTCATGCCTGCATCATGACATATGTTATATGACCCATCAAAGGAAGTTTTATAGAAAGCTCCTCCCTCTTGTTAGGCAAAACATTTCTTTTGGTAAATTCTGCCAGGAACCTTAACTGTAAAGACCTTTCAGTTGCACCAATTACCCATTTCTTCTAATCTGGCTTAAATGCTTTCTCCTTCAGTTAAAAAATTATTTTTTAAATCATTTTTTTTGTCCACATGAGCAGAGCTATAGATAAATACATGAAACCTTATAAATGGACACTTGCAAGACTAGAGACCTAAGAATACAACAGCCTGGGGTGGCCCCTGGTGCTTTGTCAATGGGCAGCAGATCACCCCTGTAAGTGGTTCCCAGCCACACCAGGCAGCGCCTCTATGGGAACTGGAACAAACTCCAAACCAGAGACCAGGGATGCGGGTGGGGGTAGACATTTCAGCAAAAAAACAAAAGCAATGGGGCCTCAGACATTTTATTTTGCTTAAAAAAAAAAAAAAAAAAAAAGGCCTTCCAGCTTAAAAATGGCATTCTTGTTCTGCTCCTAATGACAGGGCCATGAGCTGTGGCTGCTTAAGCAGTGACATCACAGCTGGGTCATGGTCCCTAATTCACCCCAGGCAGAGGCAGGGGAGAGGGGACAACAGGAAAGGGTCAAGGCAGAGAAGAAACCATCCTTCAACACAAAAAGCTCCATTGCAGTGAGTGCCAAAATGCTTCATTTCATAGGAGTGGGTGCCTTTATTTGGAAGTGTGTGTGAGTATTGTCTGCCCCTAAAACCCCTCCCACTGCTCAGCCATCGCCGCTCATCTATCAGGCCAGCCAGGGCCAGTCCAAGGTCATCAAGAGAAATTCATCTTTATTTAACTGAAAAAGCATAAGTTGGCCATTATTTCCTTTTGAGGCTGGAGAATCTGTCCTTTCCTCCACTTCCAAGGCAATGACAGGGACCAAGGGACTGAGTTCTCAGATGGACAACATAAGGGTGAGTTATCATTAGTGGAGGAAGGATGTAAAATCAGAAGCCTGAATTTGACAGCTTATCTCAGCCACTCCCTAGCTCTGTCTCTCTACAGATACTTGCCCTAAGGTCCTGAATGCCACTCTCTTCATGTTCAAAATTGGGATCAAAGTCCATTTCTCTAGGACCAGCTACATAATACCCGGGGCTCAGTCCAACATAAAACACAGGGCCTCTGTACAAATACAGCTGAGAACATCAATGCCCTTCTAAGCTCAGGGCAGTGGGACAGCCCACGTGGCCTAATCTTGAAGTCCACCTGTGTACCTTCTTCCAGTGGTGAAGAGGAGGGTTCAATAGATGCTCCTGGCTGTGGAAGGAGCATCAGTGAGTGCTTGCTCAGTTCAGACAGATGGCAAAGGAAGGAAATTACCTAAGTCAGGATGCAAAGTCTACATGTGAAAAGAATGGATAGCTAAGAAGCAGTTATATACATGCAATTGAATTGTAATATTTAAAAAAAATGAAATAAACATGGGCTTTGTTGCCTCCACCCCTCAACTTCAAGGCAAAGGAGAAGTTTGATTATGTCAGTTTCCAAGGTTAGTAGTATGCTTATACTAAACTAGAGACCCAGTGTACGAAATCTGTGCAAGGGGCTCAGCCAGAAGTTCGATTGGCTGTCCAGTCTAATTAGCATATTGCACTTTTATTATTATAGATGTACACATGAAAATCCATTAATAACTATGATTATCTTCAAATAGATTTTTCTCCCTATATAAAATGTCCCAAAAATATATATACACACTTTAGCTCAATTGATGTTTCTTTTCAGCCAGATTAAGGTTTGAATAAAATAAATTCATCCAAAAATGCTACTGGGAACTTGAAAATGCAGTTGAAGTACAAACACTACCTTTATAATTATTCAAAGTGTGTATACATTTTGGGGGACACACTGATAACTCAATTTTGACACATTTTCAGGTTTAACTGATTTGACGTAATGGGTGAGGCCAGGGACAAATTTGTCCAATAAACTTTTTTATGGGGATGTGTAAATTATAAAAATTTATGGTAAAACCAGCAACAGTTGACTAATTAAAGGTGCACACATACCAAACAAAATGATTCTTGATGTTTTTTATTTCATTGCTTTGTGTTATCAGCAGTGCCTGGACCACAACAGGCATCAGTTTGAAAAGAGGCATTGACAAAAAAACAAAAACAAAAACAAAAACAAACAAACAAAAAAACACAACACATACTTATTTCTGTAGATTCTTTATAAAAATTTGAAACTGAACTATATATTAATAAACAATGACTTTGTAGTCATTCAAAGTGTGTATACATTTTTGTACACTAGAAACCCAATGTATGGGATCTATAATTCCCCCTAAAAATGTTTATACAGTAATTTTAGCCTGTAACTTCCTTTCTATGTAAAACTATTTTATCTCATTATCCTGCAGCCACCCTATTGTCAAAGACAACTCTATAGTTCAGATATTTAGGAATTTGGCTAACATATTCATGAAAAAGTTAGCAATGCCTTTCATGAACTTAATACACTTCCAACTTATCTTCACCAGAGCCTTCATCTTCTTTTAAACAAAAGAGCCCTATATTTTAATGAGGTTTTACAAGTCCTTCCATCCATTTCATCATGATACCTGCTCCCCCATACCTTTAATATTGCAATAATATGTATACTGTCTACCTATTTATCTGTATAGCCAACAATAGAGCTCTAGCCAGTTTTTCTCAGTGGTTAGAGTGATATCTCATGAACTGATGAATTGCAGGTTCAATTCTGGTCAAGGGCATGCACCTAGATTGCAGGCTTGATCTCAGCCCTGTTCAGGAAATGGGAGGGTGGTAACCAGTCAATGTATTTCTCACATAAATGTTTATCTCTCTGTGTTTTTCCCTCTCCCTTCTACTCTCTCTAAAAAAAAAAAAAAAAAAAAATCAATGGAAAAAATATTCTTGGGTGAGGATTAACAAACAAAAAAAGAGAGAGAAAGAGAGAGAATAAGAATCATGCATACACACAATAATTGGTATACACATTCCATTCTTTCTTTGAAGAATAAAAACTATGTCATTTATATTTCTAAAATACCAAATTTCATCGCCTAAGATCTGCTAATGTTTTGTCCTGCAGTAGGAATACATTAGACTGATTTCCTGAGAGCATGTGGTACAAGTCCATGACTGATAATTACTTACAGTCTGGGGAACATCTGGCCTGCAGACCTTGTAAGGTATTTGGTATGGCCCTTAGGTGTGAATTAATAAAATGTCCAAATATAGCAGATAATTTTTAAGTTGATAATTTTGTATGGCCCCTGAATTATATTATAAATATCCAAATGGCTCTTAGCTGGAAAAAGGATCCCCATCCCTGCTACAATAACATTTTGCATTACTTTTTCCAAGAACCTTCCCTTTACCTGCCACACAAAATGTATCATTCATATTTCCTAATTGTTCTCCTGATAACTTGCAATAGTTCGTGATAACTTTATCCCTAAAATTAAAATATATACATTTACAATTATAGAGTTAGAATAAACACTATTTTATTTTAAAACTGAGCATCTACTGTATGCAAATAACACAATTCTAGGCTTTGAGAGTTAATGTGAGTAATGAAAATAAACATTAATATAAAACGTGTGTTTTAGCTGGCCTTGGGGCTTTACATTGAATGTTGCTAATAATAATCCAAATGCCTACCTGTTCACACAGTAATTTTAATATCTTGGGTATTTTATAGGGACCTCAAGAACTAACTCCTTTATGAACACAAAGGAATCTTCTCCCATTAGCTGATATTGTTATTTGGTAAAATATTACATATCTGAAAAAGCCAAATTCAATGTCAACAGTTGACAATAGAGGGGAAAAGTCTTTCACCTTCATGTAATAATTTTGAAGGTCTCCCAATCACAGTTACTTGTGCCCCACTGTTTTGTAGAGTCGTTATTTAATAAACCCTCTTCACTTTTCATTCATAGCCTAGGACTTCCATGCAATTCAGGAAAGAAGTCCTCAGAATGATCACCAAACCCTTAATGGAAAGCATCTTGGTGACTGGCTCATGCATCTTTCCATGCTGAAGAGGACCCTTTCCTACCATCCCTGCTCTGGACCCACCAGTGGTGGGATATGTTCAGATGCACTGGAACACCAGCAATTTATACCCAATCACCTGAGCTCAACTGTTTTCAGTGCTTACAGCCAGAAGTGGACAGGTCGGGTATGAAAGAGTAATACTCAAAAATAGTTTTTCAATGAGCAAGAAAAGAGTGGGAGCTAGTTGTTAATGTGTTAGAGATGGTGTGGGATTTATTTCCACTGATGGGATGTCAAAGATGTTAAAATTCTGGGTCATCAAGGAATTGAGGGGAGGCCCACCTCACAGCCATGCTAATGCTAATTTTCCAAATTATAACATTCAGTCCCAGTTGGGTTAATTGTCTTCACTGACTTTACACAGACTGTTGGTAGAATATGAACTAGAAAGAAGTTATCTTATGCCAGATAATTCACAAAACATATTGAAATTATCAATGCACTGATGGCCTCCTAGGAAACTCTTTATAGATTAACCAGAAAGGAGCTCATTTTCCTCTCTCTCTTCCACCCTTTGCTTCAGCCCAAATTGGTGCACTTGGCACTAAGTCTATAACAAAATATCCCCTCTAACCTATAATGAATTATTTGAAAATATAATTTACCATAAAACTTTAATTAAAAAAGAAAATATTTACTAAGCACATACTGTGTACAAAGTAAAATGTATGTTCTGTGGAGAATACAGCAGTGAAATATTTTGTTTGAAGGTCAAAGTAGATTACATAGAGATGGGAGGAAATTATGTCCTTTCCTTTGACTGCATACTTATGTAACCCTCCCCCCCAATTTTTTATTAGTTATGCAAGATATTCCATTATAAAAACCATTTGCCTTTTACCACTAATTAGGCTTTATATTTCTCCTCAATTAGCCTAATTTATATCTTTTAATCAGTTTCACATGGATGGAACTTAAATTCATTAATTTGTAGTTATAAGAGGTTTTTCACAATTTTTTTTTTTCAGGAATGTGCTCATTTAAGCAAACCATTATTCCTTTGAATATCAGATATTTAGACTTTCAAAGTACACATTTTGACTGGCAATCACAACTTCATCTCTTTAGTGTGTCCATCTGCAGCTAGTGGTGTATTTATGCCATTTATCCTGGGCATTTTGTGAGTGATGGTCTAACACATCTGCTAAATGGAATGTCATAGTTCTATGAGAGTTATTTCCATTTCATTTCTCATTTTCCAGATGTAGGAGTGAAGCCCTGACAAAAGTTCTAGACACTGATGAAAGTACTTAGTCACCTGGTTGACAGTTTTGTTTTGTTTTTTCTCTCCTAAAATATTGACCACTTCTTGTTTGCAGACTAAACTTGGGCACAGTTACTGGAAGGGAAAGTATATGGGCCTCATGTTCCGGAGACGGGCTGGTTCTGAATTATCAACTTTTTTTTTAAAGTATATTTTTATTGACTTCAGAGAGGAAAGGAGAGGGGAAGAGGGATTGAAAACATCAATGATGTGAGAGAATCATTGATTGGCCACCTCCAGCCCACCCCTTACTGGAGATCAAGCCTGCAAGCTGGCCATGTGCCTTTGACCATAATTGAACCTGGGACCCTTCAATCCTCAAGCATTCACTCTATCCACTGAGCTAAACCAGCTGGGGCCTGAATTATCAACTGACTAACACTTCCTTAATAACTCTCCACGTCCCCATTGGCAAAATTGGGTACTAACTCCTGTCTTCTCTGCCTTGTCACCAAGTTTTGGAGAAAACAGGATAAAATAATAAATCTGAAAATGTTTTATGAACTGTGAAACCTCATATAGGCACCATTCTTAATGTTTCATAACTGACTACAACCACTAAATTGTACAATTGTATGGTTTTTCCATAGCACACATTGGTACAAATATGACAGCTTTAGGTGTCTTTCCTGCTTTGCTCTTGACAAAATTTGCAAACCAATTATATTTATAATTTACTTGAACCCTCTTTGTTTCCTAAGTTGTCTTTAAAAATAGCATGTTAATTGTCACTCTTAAGTTGCAAGTGTCAAAGACCATTTCTACCCACAGCTATGTTTAACAAAAAGGCTCCACTGGGAAAAGTACTAGATATCTCACAGAGTCCAAATCAAAATTGAACAGCCCTAGGCCAACTAAATGAGGTTAAACTAAGCTTCAAAAACAAGCAAACCTGGGACTTAAATGCCATCTGGACTTCTTTTCCATCCTCATGTTTTTCAGCCCAGTGTTTTGGATTTATCCTTTGCATGGCAGGAAGCATGGCTGCTGACAAATTTTGATAGTTGCTATGTTGCCCTTCTGTCACCATTGTAGTGTATAATATTGTATATTGTTACTATCAATAAGACTGTGAGGCACTTATGTTGCTATTCTAGTGTTACTATTGCTCATACCATTCTGTTACTATTAGTATTACTTGAGTTATATAATTACAAATTCAACCTTTGGTGAGACACCTGTCCAAGTCCAAAAACTTGTTGGAAAAGACTTATTGGCCCAGTTCTGAAATGAGTATTCGGCCCACTCAGTTGTGGCTCAGCATCAGATAAGTGTAGAATATGGAAGTTTCCAGTGAAATAAATAAATAGAGTGGGGTGGAAGTACTGCCATGGAGAAATGTGGATGGATGTACTGAGATAGATGATAGCTAGATGGATAACTGGTAGATAGATAATAAATTGGTAGATACATAGATGAATAGATAGATACAGAAATATGATATATATTATAAAATTAGATAAGTAGGTGTTAGCTTGGTAAATAAATGATAGATGATAAATAGGCAATAGGTAAATATAAGAATGATAGATGCATAGATAGATGATAGATAGATAGATAGATAGATAGATAGATAGATAGATAGATAGATAAATACAATCTCCACCTTAAATAGAAGTAGAAAAACAAGATAAAGTAAAAATTAAATAACTACTAAGGAAATTTCTATGAAAAAGTGAGTCTAGAAAAGATAAGTTATAGCCAAGAGTGAGTTTAACAAAGGCTGCCTTAATGACCTACCCATTGATTAGCAGAAGTGGGATTATGACTCTGGCTATCAGCTTTTTGGCTGCCTTTGCAAGATGTAAGTAGGATAGAAAATAATTCAGTCTCCTGATTCACCACTCTGGAGAAGCTCAGTTATTTCAATACCAAGAAGAGGGACAATCTCTCCCCCGGCTCCAGAAGGAGTCAGGGTAAATGTATTAAACAACACTAACAACATCCTAAGTGTGAGCATAATAATAAAGGTTGATGAAGTTGGTCAGCCTGTGACCTGAAGTGCTGGGGCCGAGGCTTTGTTTCCGTTAAGCCTGGCTTCTATGCAGACATACATTTGGAACACCTAAAGCAGAAATGCCTTCAGAGATGGCAGGCCATAGAAGCAGAAGTCCTGGATGAAGGCAATGGGCTGTGGAGCATGGATAGAAGATGATTTGCACAAAGATATACTGTTGTGTTTGAGTTTTTGTTTACATACTGGGATGTCCAAGCAGATGTCAGCTGCAAAGGATACATTTGGATCAAAAGACTTCAATTGATAATCTCTGAGTGGTCAAAATAATGAATGCTAGTACTTCAGGAAATTCTCCAGATATGCATCTTCTCTCAAAAAGGATTTTGACAAGTGAGCAGTCATGAGTTTGGCACATGATAGTCAAGCCATCTTCTAAAGAGTGTTCTAACAATGCTTTCTTGGATCTATTAATCTCCGGGCTTCTCATGAATCAAGAGTCCAAGTGTAGTAGCATTTGTGCACAAGCACCGTCTATATAATTCTACACTTAAGCACCTAACATAAGACAATGTTAAATTTCTGACCCATTAGATTTAAGTCTAGAGCTGCACTGTTCAAAATGGTGGCCACCTGCTTCACGAGGCTGTTGAGCACTTGCCTAAAATGAGCTATCAGTTTGGTGCAATGTTTGGATAGAACATTGGCCTGCTGACCAAAGGGTTCTGGATTCTATTCTGGTCAAGGGCATGTACCTTGGTTTCAGGCTCCTCCCTGGCCTGGGCCCTGGTAATAGCACATGCAAGAGGCAACCAATCAATGTGCTTCTTTTACATAGATGTTTCTCTCTGTCTTTCCCTCTCCCTTCCACTCTCCCTAAAAATCAATGGAAAAATATCCTCAGGTGAAGATTAACAAAAATAATCAAACAAAAAATTGAAATGCATGCTGGATTTCAAAGATTGTATGAAAAAAGGAATGTAAGCTATCTCATTAATAACTATTTATATTGACTACATGTTAAATGGCAGCATTTTGTATATACTCAGTTAAATAAAATGTTAACCAAAATTTGAATTTCTCTTTTCTTGTGTGATTACTAGAAAATTTTAAATAGCATATTTTCCTTACATATATCTCTTGGGCCCTGCTGGACTAGATTACAAGACAAGATGGAAATGCCTGCCAGAAGATTCTGATCCTCTCATCCGTAGTAGCTACTTCTCTGAGATCAGAACTCAGAATCCAAGTGCTTCTTTTTCTCCTTCTTTTATCTCCTACAGTTTAGTTTCTAAGTCCCTATATCTCATCTTTCAAAATTCTTCCCTCTGTGTCTATTCTAACCCCAAGAGGAGGTCAGAACTCCTTGACGTGTGTCTGGTGTACTAATCGGTCTGTATATATCTAGTCTCTCCTCACTCATTCTCTCCTCATAAGGGACCAGATCAGTGTGTTTGTTTTTTTTTAAAACCATGTTTCTCCAGATTACAAATTTCAGACAAGGAATGAACAGCAGTGAAATTGGCAAATAAATAAATAGAAAATAGCCCCCCTAAAATTTTGAAGAATGATTTCTCAGAGCTTTCTACTGCTAATGGAACATTTCCAAATTCCTTGGTTTAGTCATCAAAGCCCTTCACAATTGGGTCTCTGTCCAGGCATCTGATTTCCAGCTAACGCCCCACAGTTCCTTAGTGGCCTTGCTCATTCATCCTCAGAGATACACAACTTGCTTTTCTTGTTTTTCTCTCCATCAACCTCCCCAAATCCTGACTAACCCCCAAAGACCATCCATATCCAACCTCTCCTTTCACCTGGTTTTCATTACAGCTCTGGCAGGGAGCCCCACCTGAGTTTCTTATTATCTTCTCGACTACATCTATCAGCACTTCTTCAGCGACTATTTTGCATTATTATTTATTTCATATATGTCATATATTTCTAATTAGCTTGAAATGTATTTATAGCCCAGATTTCCATTTTCCCTCCTGACTGTCTTCATTGTAACCAGGACAATGCTGGTTCTGTGGAGTTCTCAACCTCCCCATCAATGAACTGGATCTGCACAATGCAGAGACGATGCTGGTCCTAGGGCATGAAATCAGTTGGTTCCTCATTCTCTGCATACAGCAGGTCTGAACCCCATTAGAAGGACCTGCTTGTAGGAAGCTTTCAGCTTTTCTCCTCCATGAAAGCACAACATGTGGGTACAGATGTCTGTGGTCAGAGCACCTCAGTGAGATTTAACTTCTACCCCTCAAACTTTCTCTAACTCTATAAAAACACTTCTAATGCAGAGGTCTGCTGCCACCATGAACCCAAGACAGTTCCCAAAAGTATTTTCAATGAGCAGACATTACCGATATATATATATATATATATATATATATATATATATATATATATATATATATATATATATAATTGTTTTTTTTTTACAGAGAGGAAGGGAGAGAGATAGAGAGCCAGAAACGTCGAAGAGAGAGAAACATAAACCAGCTGCCTCCTACACACCCCACACTGGGGATGTGTCCGCAACCAATGTACATGCCCTTGACCTAAATCGAACCTGGGACTTTTCAGTCCACAGACCTACGATCTACCACTGAGCCAAACCGGTTTCGGCCCGTCTTAGGTCTTAATATGGTTGAATCACCAATGGATGATTCTGTGAAAGTTCAAGAAATAATTGTCTTAAAAGTAGAACAAAGAACTGCCACTTTATTGGGGGGGGGGGTGACAATGTTGCATAATCAAATTAAAAGATATTTCTAATAGAAATGATGGCTGAATTATTTTGTCTGAAGCAATATGTTTTGACTTTCTAATTCTGACATCTGTGTTTCTCTCCCTCTCCTTCTCTTCCATTATTCCTCATGTATTTTCAGACCTTCTACATAATAATGTTAAAGTGGAATAAAGCATTCTTTTAATTTTATAATAATTTATATATATATATATATATATATATATATATATATATATGGTATAATTTTCTTTAAAATTCACTCAAAAAGCTATCCATCTATATCCTAAAAAACATAATTCTGAAACTTGGCTTTATCACTTCAATTATATAATCTTAAGTTCTTCAATAATAAAAAGATTTTTTCAATTAAAAGTAGATTTGATAAAATAAAATAAAAAACACAGGTCAGCTAGAAGTTCAGTCTGCATAAAATACTCAAAATAGAAGACATAAACAGTTGGAGAAAATTGATGATCTTCTAGGGAATCTGGAGAACACATTTATCACATAACATTTTCCAAGCTATATTTATATACATTAACTACAATGTGAGATCTTCTATTTATTGAGGATGGAGTATAGTGTTTAACATGATTTTCTCTAGTTTCTAGCAATCTCGGATTCCTTTATCTAAACCAAGCATTCAGTTATCATTTGAAGAAAGAAAAAAAAAAAAAAAGAATAAGCTACAGAGACTATAGTTGGTCTCTACCCTTAAAAAAAAAAAAAATCCATTTTGGATTGGTACAGTAAGAGTATAGGGAGACAGTGCCCCCAAATCCCCAGAAGAATGGCTGCTTCAGAAGGAACTTTAAGATAAGCTTATCAGGTTGGACCAAATCACTGGGAGGTAATTGACAAAAAAGACAAGGAGTGGCATCTCAGAGGGAAGTCAGAAAATAAGCAGAAACATAGGGTTTGGGGGAGGAAAGACATTCCAATACCCATCCTAGGTTCTTTTGGCTGATCTAATAATCAAATAGACATGAGGTAGATTAACAAGAGAAAATTACCAAATTTAATTACAGACTTACGCCTGGAAACCCACACACATGAAAGGGTGCGACACCCCCCCCACCCCCCCACGAGACACACACACACACTCGAGAAGTTCAGGGACAGAGGGGCAAATAAATGAGCTGTGTATGACATTATGAGCTTGGAATGAGGTAAGACAGCTTGGTTGGGGTTCAGGAGGAAGGAAGGTCAGTGCAGAAAGATAAGAAGAGTGGTTAAAATTTTGTCCTATCCTATTGATAGGTCATAAAAAGTTATTTCTGATGATAACTCTTACTATGGGCAAGGCCTCAATTTAAAGTCTTTAAGAAAGATATAAAAGTTTCTCCTGAGACTCCATGGTCTTAACTGCCTTCAACACAAAATAATTCATACACCAAAGTGATACATCTTAGGGGGCACCTATTGTGAATCTCTTTAGGAGAAATGAAAGAAACATAAAATGATGCTAAGTCAAATGTACTAATTTTCAGGTGCTTTTCACCTGCTGAATAAGGAAACCCAATGTCATAGGATGGGCAACACAAGCTTTCCAGGTCCAGCTTTACTGGTATCAGTAGGAAACCTTAAGTTATAGAAGAGCTCTCTTCAACACATTGCAAATGGCCTTTTAGTTATTTACCTGAACAGGGTGACATTATGAAGAAGATACCCAAAATAGGGGAAGGGCATGTTTAGAACAAGAAAAGCAAAGATGAGATGTTTAGAGGCCTTGAGGTCTCCTGGGCCCCACAGTGCCTGTCTATGGGTGTGCAGTGCTATCTGCTATTTGGGAGGAACTATGAAAGGGGAGGGGGAGTGTAAGAGGAGAAGAATGCTCTCTACAGGGCTGGCCCTACGTGGTCCTGCCACTGTATCATTCAGGTTCAGTGGTCTGCCCACCACATTGCTCACAGATTTCTGTTAATAGCCACAGCCTCTATGAATCAGTTTCCAAATTCTTGTGATTTATAGTGAGGTTAGTGCTCCATACTGAGGTTAACTCGATGATGCTAAAGGGATTATGGGCTGTCAGCAGAGCACATCACATCCCTGGAGCTAAATGCCATCATTTTTCACCCTGCCTTTTTCCCTGTCCTCCTGTCACCTCAGCCTGCTCTGTCTGGGTCTTATTTCTGTTTTCATCACTTCTCTGCAGCCAATGAATGCCTGTCAACTGACTCCAGACTCTCCTCTCCAGTACTTGTCCATGACCAACCCTGTTGTCCCTCTGCCATATTTTTGATGTGGGCATATTTCCTTCCAACAGTTAGGCAGTAAACACAACCAAGTCTCAGTCTACTCTTCCATTTTTACCATCTTTCATAGCAGCTAGTAGGATGCTCCACACCCAGTAAGAAGAAAAACAGAGTGGAATCAGTGAAAGGAAAAGAGTCATCATTTAATGCCATTCCTGTCACTTTATCCACAAGGGAAGCCGGGCTTGGAAATTCTGTGTCCTTCAGTGGGTCATTCAGAAAGTTAATAGCAAAAGACTTATGACTGGAGCCAATTTTCATGATTCCCAGCCAGTGGTTATTTTTACTCTATACAATCCATCTAGAGGTGTAGGTATCCACTTTATAAAACGAATGCTGGAAGCCACTCAGCACATTTGTCTTCTCCACTGTTTCAAAGCAAAGTTATAGCATGAAGCCAAATAATTAAATGTGTGGTGAGATGTTTATCTTCCTGATGGGATGGATAAAATAAAGTTGTAGTCATTTTTATTCTAATTCAGCAATACATTTAAAATGTATTTTCTTTCCTTTTAGGGTCTCTGGACTAAAGATCCCTCAGACATTTGATTCTGAAAAGTGTCAGTGAGGTGGAAAATTTCACGAAGAGTAGTGACTGAGGGGAGGCACCTGGCCACTGTCAGAGGTGGCTGGAGACAAGCTGAGTGTGGAGGTGGAGTCTCTGAAAGCTGCAGAATATGAAGAGCAAAGGAGTACTGGCCAAGCAGCAGAAGGGCTAACACAAGCAGGCTGTGGTCATGATAAGCAGAGTTACCATAAGAATTAAGGAGCACCAGCACACCTACTGGTGACCTGGTTCCCCAACTTATTCTAATGTTGAAGTCCAAGGGAGTGTCTTCTCCCTGTGATTGGCTGAAGTGTAAGTTAGGCTCCTTTGTGCAGCTCCCAGTGGCCTACCATGGGTCAGCACGAGACTAAAACAATCTTGTTTGAATCATCCTATCCTATTTAATAAAAGGCTAATATACAAATTACTAAATGGTGGAATGACCGGTCGCTATGATGTGCACTGACCACCAGGGGGCAGATGTTCAATGCAGGAGCTGCCCCCTGGTGGTCATTGAGCTCCCCCAGGGGAACTAGGGAATTCTTCTCAGCCAGAAGCCGGGCTCACAGCTGGCAAGCTCAGGGGCAATGGCAAGATCCTCTTCTACTTCTGCAGCAGTCAGACATCCAAAGGGCTCCTGGACTGCAAGAGCATGCAGGCCAGGCTGAGGGACCTCTCTCCTCTCTTCCCCCCAGTGCATGAATTTTATTCACTGACCTTTAGTTATAAATAAGAACACTATAAAAAACCCTTCAAAAATCCTAACCACTGGAAATATTTACACTCTGGCTGATTGACCACCAATTAGAACACAATGAAGAGAGAAAGAAGACAGGACTTTTAGAGATATTTATTATTCTGACATCCTCTGACTCTGAACAAGACTGACTATAAACTCCTTTTTTAAAACCACCAAAGTCCCTATCATACTTTAGAATGTAAAATGCCTTCTGTGGAGCCCAAGATAGCCTCACCATTTATCATTGCAGGCGATGATCTAGCAAAGTTCCAGTGTTGATGCCAAAAATTATAGACATGAAAATAGTGACTCAAATGCCTCTAGACAGCTCATTTTACATTTTCTATTCAAGTCATTTTTATAAGTAACGTTGAAATTTCTTTTAATTGCCTCTGAGTTCATTTTTGTGCTATGTGTCAAATCCAGCTAAGCCAAATTTTTATTTCAATATTTGAAAATATACATAATTGCACTATCACATGGACTCCCCTTTTCTTAAAGGAAAAAAATAAAAGCAAAAAGTAATGATATAGAAACTGACATTTATTTAAACTCAGTCATGGAACACCTTAATTAGAACGCTTGCTACTGTAGTATCTAGCATATTATGTTTCTGACTTTATGGCAACTATGCAAACCATTTATAGCAGCATAAAAATCAACTTCTGAGTCTTCTCAGATAAACTTGACAGATTGGAATGCTCCTTTGAAAACAATAGGATCTTTTGAAAGATGATGAATTGAAATATTTAATTTGTGTGTCTTGCTGGCAGCCCATGTTGCAGCATAATTACACTTCACCACATGCTCAGAGTTACTAATATTATGATATATTAATCTGTGACATTTCTAAGCCTTACTACTTCCCCCTTCGACAGGTAGTTGTCAGTGAGAATTACTGAAGCCTGTTGCTTTTTAGTAGAAACATTGCTTTATCTTTTTGGCACATCACCCCTCATAAGCCACAAATTTTTGCCATAAAACGCATGCATTTGTGTCATTTTGATCTAAATCAAGACCATGACATTGAATATGTGCTTATTTTCATTGTGAAGACGAGTTCAAAGAAAATTCTCAAGAAAAAAAGGACAAATTCTACTTTTCTTTGTCGAGTCTTAGGAAATACATGCTAGCTTTCTCTCTGATGAATCAGATATAAAAGAGGAAGGCACTAGCTTACTATTTTGGAGTTAATTTTATTTCTGATAATAATGTATGCCATTGCCAATTGACCGTTTTCTTTTTTTTTTTTTTTTTTTTTTTTTTTTAGAGAGAAAGAGGAAGCAAGAAAAAGAAAGAAACATCAATTTGTTGGTCTACACATTTATGCATTCTTTGCTTGATTCTTGTATGTGTCCTGACTAGAGATGGAACCTGCAACGGTGACAATGATCCAACCAACTGAGCTAACTGGCCAGAGCCACCAGTGCCAGTTTTAGAGGAGCAGAAGGTTTAACTTCTGGTGTGATTTTTTTTGTTTGTTTGTTGTTTTTTTGTTTCTTTTTTTGTTAAGTAGCCTTTTAGTGGGCCAACAGAAAGGGACCATGGAGGGAAAGGAAAAGATGCTGGTTGACATAAAAAAAAAAAAAACACCTCAGAGTGAAACCAGTGAAATGTAACTTGTGATTTATTGTTTTAAATATGTAGTTTCATGCATATAAAATATGCCTCATTAATAACATACTCTGTATCATAATTATAGTGACCACCATGACTCTGGGGTCAAATTTATTCAATGATTTGCCACTAACTCACAGCTAAGTGGACAGAATTTTTCCATCCCCTCTTGGTTCTAGCTCTCCAGGTGCAATTGAGCAAAGATATATCAGCTCTGGATGTTCCAGGGCATCACAGACAAATCAGTTTGGTGCTCGTTTTGCAAGGACTCCCATAGCTCCTCCTTTGACTAGCTTGGCTCCATAACTCCTCTAGTAAATTACAGGTGGCCCAAAAGTGTGCAAGACATCCCCGGAGGCCAGAGGGTCCTTGTTTCCTCCTGACCTTGAACTGTGGTGGTTTCGATTTGATATCATTGATATTCCTCCAGGGCTTCTAAGTCCTTCCACCTTGGCTCTTGGTTCCCACTCTGCTCTTCCCATTGCTGCCTCTGGGAAGGGTCACTCTTTCTGCTCTCCCCTGGGAGAGCACCAGGAGAGGGGAAGGCTTGCAAGTAAAGTGTAAGTGGTCTTTTTCCATCCTGCATTGTCTGCAAGAGACCCAAGCTCTTTCTGAGATTTGTCACCTTTAACATTCCATTCTCTGTCCAAGGTCTCACCATTTCCCCAGGCTCTACTTTTAAGAATTAGACACTCCTTTGCGACTTTTAAAAATATTTATATTTATTGTTGAGCATATTTCAGATGCTCCCCTTTTAATTTCCCTCCCATTGACCCCCTCCATCCTGTACCCACCCCTCCCAGATCTTCACCAGACTATTGCCTATGTCCATGGATTATGATTTTTTTTTTAAATCCTCACTGAGTATATTGTTTTCCATTGACTTTTGGAGACAGTGAGAGGGAGAGGAAGAGACAGAGAAAAACACCCTGGTGTGACAGAGACACATCGATTAGTTGCCTCCCGCATGTCCCAACAAGGACTGGAAGCCTGAAACCAAGGTACATGCTCTTGACCAGAATTGACCCTGGGACCCTTTAGTCCACAGGCCATACTCTATCCATTGAGCCAAACCGGATAGGGCAGGTGATGGTCTTTTACATAGATTTTAATGGACATAAGTAGTACAAAAAGAAGAAATGTTGCATCTACTGAATGGCTACATTTCAAATAGCATCCATTGCCATAGAAGCTCAGTACTCTGGAGCTAAAATACACAGAAAGATGGTCAGTTAACATCAATGGGAGATGGTGTGCCAATCCAAGTCTATAAGACAGAAAAGGCTTGGGAGGAATGTGAGCCTGTAGTTAGGATCAGCTATAGACTTACAGTGAGGAAAATCAAGTGAGTCTCCACTCCTGTGCCTTCCTTCTTTTCTCTAAGCAATGCCCATCCCCCCCATTGTCAGTCCTCCCACTTATACTGCAAGTAATTTGGCCTTTGGTTGACTATCTTCTGACAAATATTATCTAACAGTGAAAATATTACTGGGGGAAAAATGCATGTTAAAAATAAATTTTATCACTACCATTTTCTCATAAAATTTTTATAGATTTACTGTAGAAATTTTAAAAATTAAGAGAAAATGAAATAAAAAAATAAACAAACTTATATTCCCACTACTCAGAATGACTTTCTTTGCACACATTCGTCTCCACCCTGTATGCATTTGTGAGCAGTAGGAGTCAGTCCAATATTGTGGTAAGAGGACAAACTATCCCTGAGCAGGTTATGTCAATGCTCCACTTCCATTTTCTCATTTGTAAAATGGAGGTAATATTAGTACACAAGCCAAGAGATCAAGATAATTGAATAAATGTATTTACATAAAGTATTTAGATGATAGCTCAATACAATAACTGCTTAATAAGTGTTAACTTTTATTACTATTATAATATATTACTTTTTTGTCTTTCACTTAATTTAATATATCTTAACATTTTTCATAACTTTTTGTAATTATAAAATATATACTACTTATAGACTGTGCCTGTGTGTACAACCATGGTAGGTAATTTTTAGAAAGAGAGCTATACTAAAAAAATAAGAGAACAATGTCTGTGGAGTAGAAAGAAAGGGACATGTTGCATGACTCATGGCCCAGGTGAAATGAAACCATATATGGGCAGTAGGGACAGAGGTCAATTCCTCCAAGAATGCCCAGGCTGGTGAGGAGCTAGAATTGAACTTCTAGAAAGAAACTAGTGGTTGAGATCTTAATCTTTGCTGTGATAGAAGCTGAGATATCTCTTCACAACTATCTGAGGCTGTGGCTCAAAACATGTGCTTTTGGAGAAAGGCAAAAGCAGAGGCATGTGGGAATGTGGAACTGGGAAATGCAGCCCCTGTGCATGCTGTATCCCTGAGCTGCTAACAGAACTGATGCTGGGCCATATTCCCAAGGAGGTTGTAAACAACACACCTGCCTAGGAAGGAGGCTCACTAGTGTGAGAAAGTGTATTCACCCAAGATGGCTTTCAACTGACAAAGTTAAAGCAATTGAGTTTCACAGCTATGAACAGAAACGGAGTAACATAATTAATTGATTAATTAGCAGATTAACTGGGTGGGGAAAAGAAAAAAGAACTGAGCATTTTGAAAGAGAAATTCACACAAACATATATAAAATGTTTAGTTGATGACTGATATTCATAAGAAATACCAAGAAATGGCAACAATAAAAAAGAATAAAATGCAAATTCTGAAATTAGTGCTATTATGATTTGTTAAGAAAATTCAATAGATGTGAAAATATAGTCTGCTGGACACAATTGGGAATGTAGGCCAAGGAGATGAAAAGATGAAAAATACACACAAATGTTAAAGATAAATTGAGAAGCTTTTAATTGAAGAAAACACAAAACAGGGGAAGGGACAATACTAAATAGATGATAGCTCAAGATTTTTCAGGATTGAAGACACTTGTGAGCATTGAAATGGAAACAACATATAAGCACTCAGCACTTACAAAGCCATAAAATCTGTACTGGCATCATCATTGTGAGCCTACAAAGGCTAGCAATTAGGTTATAAAATATATATGGAAAAAAGGAAAGGTTATCTACCAAAAAATAAAACCACTGCAATAGTTGATCCCTGATTTCTTATCAGTAATAAAGAATGCATAAACCATAGGAGAACTATATCTCAAGGAAAGAGGGAACAATAACTGGAAATTTGGAATTCTGTAGTAAAATCAAAATCTTTTCATACATTCAAGGATAAAACAGTTTACTCATGGTTTTCCTTTTATGGAGCAAAAATAATGAAGTATATCTTTCAATAAGGAGAAAACAATGCAGAATGAGAAATAGGATGGTAAAACCAATAAAGAGCAAGAAAATCACAAATAAACATAGTTTGATTTGTATTTTTATTGAGAAATACTAAATGACAATGATTATGATGACAAAGCCCTAAGTTGGGAAAACAACTTTTAAATTAATTTGAGACAATATGACCACAGACATGGGACAAGTGAAATTTGGGGTAAAGTTAAAACACACTATGTTTTCACTGAATTAGAGAAACTAATTTTAGACTTCTAGAAAACAAGTTAAAATTGAAGTGTAACTTCTGGATTAATAAAATTGGCAGGAGAAAGAATAAATTTAATTAATTTAATACCAGTTAGTAAAGAAAACTTAATTTTTAAAAAGTAAAGAAAGCTTATAGGTAGGCTGAAGGGGGTCAATGGGAGGAAAGTTTATGTATTATCAGGGGACATACGTAAAATATTTTGTTCGAAAAAAAGCAAAGGGAAAGTGTGGGAATTAAAAATCATGTGATAGATTAAATTTTAAGTATAAATAATGCAATCAAAGTAAACTCACTTAATAAAAGCCAATGTCTCTCTGTTAGGCAAAATGTTGTCCAAACCCACCATGTCCACTTCTTAACTTGGGGACCTAACAGGTGATCAAAATGGGAGATTATCTTGGATCATCAAGGTCAGCACAAGGTAATCACATCTGTCCTTCAAATTAGAGGCCTTTGTCAGGAGATGGGCCCGAGGGCACCCGGAAAACTCCTCTATTCCATCCTATAATAGAGCAGCAGAGTTGAGCTGAGGACAGATGACTGTAACATTTTTAACTGCCTATTTTTCCTTTTGAGGAGATTGTGCTCTTAATTTTATCCCAGTGACAAGAATTTGTATGGAAGGAAGGAAGAAAGAGAAAAAAAAGAAAGGGAGTGAGTGAGGGAGGGAAGATGAGAGAGAGAAAAAAAGATATTATCTATCTATCTATCTATCTATCTATCTATCTATCTATTCATCTATCATCTATCTATCTATCAATCATCTATAGATAGATCAATCATCTATATCTCTATCATTATTTATTATCTACCTATCCATTCACCCATTCACCTCATTTATCCATCTATCTACCATCTTTCCAACTATCCCTTCATGCCTCTATCCATCCATGCATTCACATGTCCACCCACTCTATCGTCTATCTATCAGTAATCTATTGATATTTGAATTCTCAAAAGATATACAGTCTTTGTAGAAAGTTTAGAAAAAAGAACATCACAGAGAAAAGCAAGTCATCTATCTACCACAATTTAGAGATATTAGTGGTCATTATTATGCATATGTCCATCCAGTCTTTTTAATAAATGCAGGGTGTCTCCAAAAATGCATATACACTTTAAGAGCTGATAGCTCAATTTTCAAAGTGAAATGTATTTTAATAAACACTGCCCTTATAATTATTTAGTATGTGTAAACATTTTGAGGGGAATATCTATCTATCTATCTATTTGAATTAGAGAGTTTTTCCAACTGTATCCATATAAAAATTTAAAGATGTACAAAGGGTTAGAGAGGATATCTCACTGATTTTAAAAACAGAGGAAGGGGCCAGGAGCCAAGGAATGTGGTGACTTGTAGAAACTGAAAAAGTCTAGGATATAGGCTTTCCCAAAGAGCCTTCAGGAAGGACACAGCCCTGTTGACACCTTCATTTTAGCCTGATAAGAACCTTAATAGACTTCTAACCTACTGGACTGTAAGATGATAGATATGTGTTGTCTTAAGTAAACTTTCATATTTTGTGTTCTTAGAATCAATACCATCCTATATAATAAAAGAGTAATATGCAAATTAACCATTACTCTGCTATATCCACAAGCCATGCCCACAAACCAATCAAGAGAGCATATGCAAATTAACCCTAATCAAGATGGCTGTAGCCTTGGAGTGAGCAGGAGGGAGGCTTGGGTTTCCCTGGCAATGGAGGAAGCAAAACTTTCTACACATCCTGCCTGGCGGGCCCAGGCATCCACTCAAGACTACAAAGTTTTAATTATAGATGATAAATAAATCCCAACAGAAATGGCTGCCACCATGGAGTGAGCAGGAGGCTTGGCTCCACTCCAGGCTACAAAGTTTCAATTGTAGAAGATAAATAAACCCCAGATACCAGGGCCTCCGCTTAAATTGCCAGGGAGCTGTGGTCATCCTGCAAACCACCATAGGCCCCTCACCCAGGCCATCCCACGGCCCAAGGGAACCCCCACCCATGCACCAGCACACCCTTCGGGGCAAACCATCCAGCCCCCACCTATGCATCAGGACTCTATCCTATCTAATAAAAGGCTAATATGCAGATTGACCATCACTCCAACACACAAGATGCTGTCCCTAGGTGGTCAAAGATCCTGCCCCCACATAGACACAAGGTGGCCACCACAAGATGGCCAGCAGGGGAGGGCAATTGGGAGGGACCTGGTTTGCAAGGGAGGGCAGTTGGGGGCGGTCAATCCTGCAGGGGAGGGCAGTTAGGGTTGACCAGGCTGGCAGAGGAGGGAAGTTGGGGGTGATAGGGCCTGCAGGGAAGGGCAGTTGGGGGGGACCCAGGCCTGCAGGAGAGAGCTGTTGAAGGGGGACCAGGCCTGAAGAGGAGGGCAGTTAGGGGTAATCAGGCCTGCAGAGGAAAGCAGTTAGGGGCAAACAGGCTGGCAGGGGAGCAGTTAGGAATCAACCAAGCTAGCAGGGTAGTGGTTAGGGGATGATCAGGCTGGCAGGCAGAAGCAGTTAGGGGTAATCAGGAAAGAAAGCAGGTGAGCAGTTGAGAGCCAGCAGTCCTGGATTGTGTGAGGGCAGTCAGACATACCTCAAGGGGTCCCAGATTGGAAAGGGTGCAGGCTGGGCTGAGAGACACCCCTCCCCCCTGCACAAATGTTATGCACTGGGCCTCAGTGAGTAAATAAAAAAGTCCTTAAATATATTTATTTGCCTGTTTTGTTTTCTGGTTTTCTAAAAATGAAGTGGAAATTGTAGTTTAAAGAGTATCAAGCTTTATTATTTAAGAGTTTAATACTTACTGAGTGAGTTTACCTGGATTGAGTCTATTGACATTGGAAAACTTCTACCAGTTTTCACTAATTTTAGTGATTGTTATCTTTGGTAGAGAGGGAAAAGGAAAGAAAGAGGGAAGCCAGTGGTAAGGAAGAAAGAAGGTCCTGGCATTTCTTTTGCTCCATATCCCTCCTTCTGTATTCTTGTACTTTGGCTGCTGAAGCTGGATCTGGGTGTGATTCCAGGAGGCTGTCCTGGGTCATAAGGTGTCACCCCCTACCCTAATCAACCTGCTGCTCTGCAGGGGGACAGGGCGGGGGGCGGGGGGAGGAAAAAGGTCTAAGATTGCTGATTGCCCCAATCAAAATCTCTATGGAAAGAATTCATATCTCCATGGAAACAAAACAAAAAGGAGCAGATAAGCAGATAAATAATGAATTTGATCTCTTTTTATTCAAATAATAATTTACCATTTGCCCTAAAAATAATATCACTTAAGCATCATAGATGAATCTGTATTTATAACTAGAATCTTCTGGAAAATGGCTTTATTTCTTAGAATTTCATTCTCACTTTTATTATCTGTAAAATGCAGATTTAAAAAAAAAGACACATGTAAAACTTTTGTAATGGTAAATGGTCATATCTGCAAAGAATTGATCACAGGCAGGGCTTGGACACATTGTAGGCAATCAGTAAATTCTGGTTATTATTAGTATTATACAAAATTGCCTGTGGGAAGAACTCTCTCTGCTATTGGCAATCCCTTGCCCTCCCTCCAAAACCTTAGTAATCACATAGGTTTGGATGTAGCTTAGCAGTGGTCCCCATCTTAGGGGGTCTTAAGGACCATCCCCTACGTTCCTGTGATGGGTTCAGTGTCCCGAGTGGGGAGCCTGCCCTTGAAGATCAGTTACTGAATAGCTGCTAGCTGGCAACCTTGGTCTCAGCTATCTGGGCATTGAGCCATGCCCACCTTCTCTTCAAATGATAACAATTACCTTTTAAGGTCAGCACTAACAGTCGTCTCCGCAAACATTAAAGGGTTCTTTGAGGTCAGTCAGGCCTCTTACTGGAAACACATGGAAGTCCAACTAAAGAGAAAGACTTGTCAGGGGAAAATTTAAATCCTACCTTGGCATTTCCAGGTCACCTGATTTATTCATAAACAATGCTCAACACAGGCAGCATCTTCTTCACATCTCTTTACAAGAGAGATGTTTTATAGTAAAACACAGGGGGAGATATGTATAGCCAAAGATAAGAAACTCTTTACAGAATTGTCTTCTTCCATTTGGGGCATTTGAGTCCTTTGCATAGATTGTGTTTTTTCCATCCTGTTGTGCGTGTTTTCCTATTGTTCCCATTTCGGATTGAGAACATGAGGGCCAGAGAGGCCAAGCACCTGGCGGAGTCACCCATTTGTAAATTCGATGGAACTAGAATGAGGTGAACAATGGCTGTGGCCATGTGAATGGATGTAAGGGAATGCCTCACTTCCTTCTCATCCAGCCCTTAAGAGAAATGAGATTTCTAACATATCCAAGCAGGAAACTGAGCCTTTAAAAAAGAATACAAACCTCATGCCCTCAAATATTAAGACCCCACAAAACAAAATCAATTGCCATCATGTTGCCAGGACCTTCACTCATTACCAAGTGTTTTGATGTGCAGGGAAGTAGTTTGGACACAATTAAAATGACAAGTTGTTCACTAAGGTACTTTAAGATGTCTCAAAGCAGTGCTATTTCTGTATTGAAACAAATTCTGAATTTCAAGTCAGGGTGCCTACACAATTGTTCCCTTTGATGCTGGAGACGTGCCATGAGCAGTATTAGCTCTGTGGGCCTGTGCGCGCGCGCACGTGTGCGCGCGCACGCACGTGTATGTGTGTGTGTGTGTGTGTGTGTGTGTGTGTGTGTGTGTGTGTGTGTGTCAGGGCGGGAAGGGATTCCTTGAACTTACAAAGCAAAATAATGTTTTCCCAGAATAAAAACTTAAGTTCGCCAAAACCCATTTGGCTCAGTAAATAGAGCGTCAGACTGTGAACTCAAGGGTCCCAGGTTTGATTCTAGTTGGGGGCATGTACCTTGGTTGAGGGCACATCCCCAGTAAGGGGATGTGCAGGAGGCAGCTGGTTGATGTTTCTAGCTCTCTAACCCTCTCTTTTCCTCTCTGTAAAAAAAAAAAAATCAATAAAAAAACCCCAAAAAACTTAAGGTAGCTCTAACATAGATTGTGAGGGGCAGGGTCAAGTGAGTGGGTCTAAGAAATCCCCAGCAGTGAGAACTGGGACTGAAGACTCCAGATTCCCACCAGGAGGGTACAGAGCTCAGGCTCTATTGGAAGATTGAGATGCTGGAGGCAGAGAGGCCCCCCAGAGGCTGGGGTCCTGAGTCAAGAATAGGCCCTTGCACACAGGAACCTGTCTGATTTTCTCTGAATAAAACTAACATCAAGCCAATATTTTAATATATGAAGATTGATAATTTTTTCAATCTTTGTCCCACAAAATAAATGTTTCCGTTTTATAAAAATAAAAATTGGCCTTTCAGAGAGATTTTGAAGATGTGATAATTGTCTATCGACATTTCAACCAAGATATGTCAACATTAGAGTGAATTTAATTAAATGTGATTTGCACTGACATTTTTGCAAAAACAGTATTTTACTCTGCTAGTAACATAAAAAGAGCAAATATGTTGAAATTCATATTCTCATTTCCTTATTTTGCTTAATCTTACCCTTTACTTCACTGAAATCAGACACCTAAAAGGTCTTGAGTTTGATAGATTTCTATCATTTCTATCAAAATCTCTTATGAAAAGTGTTTATTATATTTGCCAAATTGGCCAAGTGAGGTCAGGAATACATCAATATTGAAACATAAATGCTGTTAATGTCACTGATACTGGGGTTGCTTCTTAATGAGAGTTAGGCTGTAGTAAAATAACCTGAGATTCCTTAGAAACAGAGATGTACATAGTAAAAAAGAAGCAGGCACTTCTTTGTTGAGAGAAATATTCACATTTTCATGAGAATTAAAGAAACATATAAAAATAATCCTCAAAAGAGTTAACACTTCTTTCTTTTCTAGGGAGAATCATAATTATAGCCCTATTCTCAACTAGCTGGAAAGAGCACAGTAATTAAAATTATAAATTCTCTACTATCAACCAACCTTGCTAATTAAAAGCTTTATAATTTAGTCAACCAATCAATTATTTGCCTTTAAATGTGGTAGCAATCAAATGCCTTGGGAATTTTATATGCGTGATATTCATTTTTACATAATACTCTTATTCTAAAATAAATAATGCTTTTATCCTTTGAATCAATCCAGGTGCATTTCCTTAGAGTAATTTTAGAAGAGCACTGGTCAAACAGTCTGAACATTTGAAGATTTTGATATAATTTTGAAACTTGCAGTCAGAATCTTAGAAAGGATATCTATCTGGCATATTGTAAGTGCTTAATAAATGTTCAATAAATCAATAAATTTACCTGAGTCTGTCTGGAAAACAATCACAATATCTTCTCTCTGATAGTAATACAGCGCTATGGAATAGATCTTTAATGTCTTTAATTTATATAAGACAGTGTAAGCACAAAGACTGCAACAGAATTCTCAAATAGACATTAACATAAACAAATAGACAGAACCCAAGCACAGTGCTGAGCCCAGTGCATAGCATCAGACTCTGCCCTCAACTTCTGCACAAGGAAACTCGGAATAATGGCAAAGCACATTGTTTGAGTGTGCTGCTTTGTGTTTTAATTACCACTTCCAGTATTCCTGTCATCAGAACCTGGGCATGGGAAACCTGATGTTTTCACAGCTTCAGGGGTTTGCAGTTTGATTAAATACCTGGTTTTAATGGGTTGGGGGCCTTATAGACCTCATTGCAGAGTGCTCCAAACTAAGAGACCCTTCTTATGTGATGGCCCCTTGCCTGTAAATTTATGTATATTTTAGTCCCTGGTACAAAGTAAAAATAACCTCAGAAACTTTCCCAGGACATCTCAGGACTCAATTTTATTGGATGCATCAGTTTCTGACTTTTCCAGCTCTGGCTGGAGAACACATGTTTTCATAGCAGAAAGTGAGGAGTGCACAAGATGGCCACTAGGTCCCTGAGATACACTTGGTGATGGGGATTCTAGTGGTGATTGTAAAAGCTCTTGTAGGATCCCTGAATACTCATTCTTATACATGTGTAAGTATTTGTTTATTGTGAGTTTATTATGATGAACATAGTGACTGAGAACACTGGTTTTGGAGCCCAGAACATGTTCATTGTATGACTGTATACAAGCTCTATGACTTGGGTAATCCTGAGCTTCTTCATCTGAAAATGGAGAAGAATACTTAGTTTCCAAAAGCCTCCTACAGCTTATATGTGGAAAGCACGAGGCACTATTCTAACAGTAAACATTCCATAAAGAGTAATTGTGAGTCATAAAGTGAGTCATATAACTGCTGCACATTGCACATTTCTGTAAATCCTGAAAGCTTCTACTGAGGGCCCAGATCCTGCTGGCATTCAGAGTCACATCTGTGAGCTTGCTGCACTGAATGAAACCTGAGTGTCCTTCAGAATGGAGAAGAAACCCTTTGGTTTTGTTTCTAAAGTACAACTCACTGGAATTCATTCAGTAATTATAAGCTAGGGAATAGGAGATGAGAACATTCTTAGTGCTAAATAGCTTTTTGTTTCTTGTGGGTTTTTTTTTTTTTTTAGTCCTATTTCTTGCTCTTGGCTGAGAGGATCCCTCCAGAACAGGGATTCACTTGGAAAATAAAGGAAGACAGCCAATACCATGATGGATTTTGCCTTTTTGATGCAAGAAGGGGAATTACTGTGTGCTATTTGGTCTTCTTACAACATTTCTGTGACTGATATTCTATGACTTCCATGCTGAATATTCATAGAAGAAGCATGCTCTTTACTGAATTACTAATTAAAAGGCATACTAACATAGTTACAGTAACAGGATTTATGACCAAGCATAGTCTTGCTTTTCTCAGAGATTTGATGGTTTGAAGACTATATCGTCACAAGCCTGTTTGCTGATAACATTAAAATAGCCTGTAATTCTTTTCTATCAGGGAATTTAAGCATCCTTCTTTCACATCTGCCAGAACTTACAAAAATTCTAAAGGATGGTGGCTATCGACTTTAATCAGCCATCCTGGCTTAACCTAATAAAAACTGGCCTCCAGGCCATGTATAATTAAATGGGCATATTTAGAAGCCAACAATGCTTGTGTTTTTCCTGGTAAAATTATGTTATTATAATAGTAAAAATGTAAAATCCTTAATTCTGTAGCTCAAAGATACTCAATAATGTATATGCCTTGTAAGTAAGCAAATGGGGCCAGAGTTATTTTTTAAATATCTTAAAAAGATTGACATGTCAAACACATCTAAAATGAATTTAAATCGTCACAAAAAAAATTTCAAAATGTTATTTTTCATTAATAGGAGTAGGTGCATACACTATTTTTTTATTTTTACATGTCTGGCTAAAATCACATAGAAATGAATAGCCAGAAACCATGATGAATAAAAATGCAATCTGAATAAAAACATATTACTTTTTATTTTTACCTCCCATAGAGTTAAATTTGAAAGTAAATAGACTGCCATGTAATTTCATCTGGGGTAAATATGTTCCTTGTCTCAGCACACAGGCACACACAACGTATTTATGAACCAGCTCAGCACTAAACCCTAGGTGACTGTGCTCAGGGGATATTGATAGTGTAGCACAGGAATGTCTCCTGCTGGGAGAGAAGACATTCTTAGGAGTATTCAACCCAAGTGCCCAAAGGGGAAAACTTGATGCCATGGTCAACTAAGGATGACAAGCAAAGTGTTGTGGGGTCGAACCCTGGGTTCAAAATAAGACCACCGGAGGCTGATGATTAATTAAAAAAGCAGGCAAGGATTTATTAAAATATCTGGCCAGGACCACACGCAGGTGGTCTCACATGACTGCACTGTTCCAGGTGTAGACAAGTCTTTTAAAGGCCTAAATAGCAAGAATTTTCCTTTGTTCCTAAATCTTAAAGACTAAATTCTAAAGACTGAGGACAGGCTGCAGGGTTGGTTCCCAGTCACATCCTGCTGGACATTGGAATGTGGCCCTATCTTGCGAAAGCCAATAACAATAACACAGAAGCAGAGCTCAGCGGTTAGTCTCTAAAGGTTATCTACAGTTTCTATCCCTGAAGCTACTGAGTCAGTGCGAATCAATCTCCTATTGTCCTGGTCCCAGGCAAGAAAAAATTGCCTTAGCCTCCAGGTCTCCACCTGGAAGCTGAGGTAAGTATTCCGTGTTTCATCAGGCAGGAGCCAGACTTAACAGGGTTCAAATTCAAATAGCAGTTTTTACCAAAGTATGGTTGCCACTATATTTCACAAAGCAGCTGTTATATGGCACAAAGACTGAAAGAGGTGGCCCTTTCTAAGAACAAGTGCTTTGCAGGACAAGTATGAGCAAAGTTGGAGAAATGGAGGAGCAGCCCTGTGACTGTCTATCATTCATGGCTCAGCAATTGACCAGGAGACACTGGGACAAAAAACTATGCAGGAGCCAAAATTCACAGATTGAAATGCCAACAGGTGCCAGGAAGAAGCTGAAAACTAGAATCATGGCCTGTCGTCTTGGGGGCAAGCCCAGACCCCATGCCTATAGAAAGAGGAGAGGTGCTGTTCAGTGCCTGTCAATGATTGCTCTGGAAACACTGGCCTATATTTCCTGGTTGTTCAAAAGAAACTGAAATTTTTCATCTTAGGTGAAATGCCTTGCTTTTTAATTGTTAGCAAATAAACCACATTTTAAAAATAAAGTATTGTGTGGAACCAAAAAAAAAAAAAAATGTGTTCAGGTATATTTAGCTCATCTCCCACTTCTGATCTCTGGCTTCAAGTATCTATACTAATAAAAGGGTAATATGCTAATTAGACTGGGTCAACTGGACGTTTTCCAGATGTCCACCTTCCTTCTCGACAAAGGCATGGTGGCAGGGGCTGATCTCAAACTAGCAGTAGGACATCTCTAAAGAGGTCCTGGTTGGAGAGAGTGCAGGCCAGGCTGAGAGATAACCCCCCCCCCCCTTGCATGAATTTCATGCACCAGGACTCTATTGAAATATAAAGACCTATAGTCAGAAGAGCAATGAGAAGTGTCTGCAATTAACATAAAAGGCCCTGAAACAAGGAGGGATACTTCTGCAAAAATAGACCAAAACAGGGCCAGAGGACACAGAGCAAGCACGACAAAAAATAAGGAACCAACAGGCAAAGATGCACACACTTCCCATAGCCACATCTGAGCATGGTAGTGACTAACATGGCAGTGAAAGATGTGTGTTACTACTATGAGATATAATGTTTACTTGTTAAATATGTATAAAATAGAGGCCTGGTGCACAGATTTGTACAATTTGAATGTAAATCAATTAGAAGGTGGCTGGCAGGGCAGGGTTAAGTGAGAGGAGCCAGACATGCCCTGGAACCAACCTCCTGCGGTCCCTCCCCAGCCAGCTGATCCTGGGCATCGCAGGGGATCAAAGGGCGTCTGTGGGGTGATCAGAGTCCTTTTTTGCAGGTGAGATCCTTCAGCCTGGCCTGTGGGGATCAGGTTGAAACTGGCAGTCCAATAACCCCCAAGAGGTCCTGGAATGTGAGGGAACTTTGTAAAGTTGCTGTCCCTAGGCAGCTCCTCAATTGAGTTTCTGCCCCCTGGTGGTCAGTACGTGTCATAGCTACTAACCTGTTGGTCAGCCAGTCACTTAGGCTTTTATATAGAGATATATTGTATATACACCATACTAGAGGCCCAGTGCACAAAATTGTGCACGGGGGTGTGTGTCCCTCAGCCCAGCCTGCACTTTCTTCAATCTGGGACCCCTCAAGGGATGTCCGACTGCCTGTTTAGGCCAGATCTCCCAGGGGATCTGGCCTAAACAGGCAGTCGGACATCCCTCTCATAATCCAGGACTACTAGGTTCCAACTGCTCCCCTGCCTTATTGATTACCCCTAACTGCTTCTATCTGCCATCCTGATCATCCTTTAACCATTCCCTTGTCAGTCTGATTGATGCCTAACTGCTCCCCTGCCAGCCTGTTTGCCCCTAACTGCCCTCTCCTACAGGTCTGGTCATTCCTAACTGCCCTCTCCTGCATGCCTTGTTCCCCAACTGCTCTCCCTAAAGGCCTGTGTCTCTCCCAACTTCCCTTCCCTGCAGACCCAGTCACTGCTAACTTTCTTCCTCTGCCAGCCTGGTCACCCCTAACTGTCCTCGCCTGTAGCCTTGATCACCCCCAATTCCCCTCCCTTGCAGGCCTGGTCCTCCCAACTGCCCTCTCTGCTGGCCACCTTGTGGTGGCCATCTTGTGTCCACATGGGGGCAGCCATCTTGTGTGTTGGAGTGATGGTTAATCTGCATATTATTCTTTTATTAGATAGGATAGAGGCCTGGTGAATGGGTGGGGGCCAGCTGTTCTGCCTGAAGGGTGTCCCAGATCAGGGTGGGAGTTCCCTTAGTGTGAGGGGTGGCCTGGGTGAGGGTCCTGTGGTGGTTTGCAGGCTTGCCATGTCCCCTGGCTACCCAAGCAAAGGCCCTGGTATCTGGGGTTTATCTTCCACAATTTTAACTTTGTAGCCTAAAATAGAGCCAAGCCTTCTGCATGCTGTGTGGCAACAGCCATTTCGGTTGGGACTTATGTATCTTCTATAAATGAAACTTTATAGACTTAAGTGGAAGCCTGGGCCAGCCAGGGTGTACAGAATGCTTGGCTTCCTCCATTTCTGTGGGGAACCCCAGCCTCCTGCTCTTTCCAGCTCCATGGCTGCTGCCATTTCTGTTTGAATTTATGTATCTTCTATCATTGAAACTTTGCAGTCGTGAGTGGAGGCCTAGGCAGAAAGCTTGGCTTCCTCCATTGCCAGAGAAACCCATAACTCCCTCCTGCTCTCTGTGGCTGTAGCCATCTTGGTTGGGTTTATTTGGATATTCACTCCTGATTGGTGTGTGGGCATTGCTTGTATGTGTAGCAGAGAGATGGTTAATTTGCATATTACTCTTTTATTAGATAGGATAGATACATAATTGTAAGCTATTTACACTCCACTGCATAATTTTAGATTTGTAAATCCCAACTAATCCTTTCTGCTGTCCACATTAAACCATGAATTAATAGCAAAAGCAGCTTTGTATATTTTTAAAGACAGGAATACGATCCAATTAAAAACCCAATAAATAACTGTACCCAAGTTTGAGTGTCTGGAAGTGGCTGATCAAATAAGAACACTCCACAGAGAATCCTGGGTAAGTAAGACTAGATTTGTTTAGTTGTCTAAACACTTCACACTCAAGGTAGACATTACTAAATTTAGGCACAATGGGAAAAGACAAATTACTTTTGATATCTTAAGTCATTTTTCATAAATTTAAGACAAGAATCTAGTAAACAAACAAAAAAAGGCATCCCACATCATTAGCCATCAGAGAAATGCACAATGAAAATATAATGAGTTAGAGCTCACTGACATAAATAAGACTGATAATATGATATTCAAGACAACTTTACATGTCTGGGTAAAAGTTATCTTTTTTTAAGAGTGCTGATATTTGCTTTTATTTTAATAAAGATGTGCTGGGCTTTCATTTTAAGCAGTGTATACAGGTAGATAATGTGGAGATATAAATGTGCACTGTGGGTATATAAGAAAAATGTAAAATAATATGAGAGTCTAGAAATGAATGCTCACAAAGGCACCTGGACATTGCACCATGGAAAGGATAGCCTTTTAACAAACCAAGCTGAAGAACTGAATCAATATGATTCATGAACCGTGGATGCCACAAAAAACATGGAAAAGAACATACAAGCTAAAATCATAACATTTCTGGAAAATAATTAAGAAAGTATCTTCACAACTTAGGCAAATATTTGTTGAAACACAAAAAGCACCAGCTGTAAAGGAAAAGAAAACAATAAATTTTATCAGAATTAAGTCTTCTATGCAGCAAAAGTTAAGAAAGTGAAAAATACACACACTTGGAGAATATTTCACAATACATATATCTGAGAAAATACTTAAATACAGAATATATTAAAAATGTGTACATACCAGTAATAAAAGTAACAAAAAAAATTGAAAAAGGGCAAAGTCCTGAAAAATTGAAGACAAATATCTAGTAAACAAACAAACAAGCAAAAGGCATCCTACATCATTACCCATCAGAGAAACTCCCAATGAAAACAATGAGTTGGCTCACTGACATAAATAAGACTGACAATTTTGAATATCAATGATATGTGGTATATGAACTTCCTTATGCTAATGCTAATGGTGAGTATGTAAAATGGTACTACCCCTCTAGAAAACTGGCAGCTTTTACAAAGTTAAACACAATCCTATCTTATGACCCTGGAATTTTATTTCTAGGTATTTATTCAAGAAAAATAAAAACAAATGTCAACAAAACACTTGTACAAGACAGTTGATAGCATTTTTATTCCCAAGAGCTCTTAACTGAGAACAATTCAACTTTCCATCAGCAAGCCAACAGATGAGCTGTTTGTAATCATATCATGGACACTGATCAGCCATAAAAAGAAGGAACTGCTGATACATGCAGCAACACGGTGAGTCACAGAGACATGTTGATCTAAGAAGCTGGGCACAAGTGGGAATGTATGATCTCATTTATAGGAACTTCAAAAACAGACAAAACAAACTCTGATATAAATCAAAATAGCTGTTGCCAATAGGGGGTGGGGACAGTGAAAGGGAACATGGGATGGTTTCTCAGATGACTTGATTGGGTTCCTGGTCAACAGCATAGATATTCACCAAAATGCATAGAATTATACATTGAAGATCTGGGCATTTCTTTCTATTTTATAAATATTTTTATCGATATTTTACAGAGAGGAAGGGAGAGGGATAGAGAGCTAGAAACATCAATGAGAGAGAAACATCGACCAGCTGCCTCCTGCATACCCCCCACCAGAGATGTGCCCGTAACCAATACTTGACCGGAATCAAACCTGGGATATTTCAGTCCATATACTGACACTCTATCCACTGAGCCAAGCCAATTTTGGCAGATCTGTGCATTTCTTTGCATGTCAACTTTAACTTCCTATTTAAAAAAAAAAATCAGACCAAGCTTTCCATATTAAGACAAACACATCAACCTCACTGGTCGAAGCACTTTCTAACATTAATAACCAGAAGTGGAATTAAAAACAAAATTGTAAGAATTTTCTCCAAATCAGATTCTATGAGTTTCTACATGTGATCCTTTTAGAAACTATGATGGTTTCTGATTCACTTTGTTTATAGGTATTTCATCTCATTTAATAAATCTGACTTGGCTTCAGCAAGGTTCTAGAAGATTAGTTCATTGTACATTAGTGTCATACTTAGAGAAATGAGGTGGGACTCAAGGGAAAGAATAGATACAGCACAACAAAATTAATTAGTTAAATAAATCAGTACCCCATCAAAAACCTTTTGGGGAAGAATGGCTGCTGGCATGCATTTTGTGCTAAATTTTTACGGGCAGAGATTATTTAAATTCAGGTGGTTGAGATGAGGAAATATGTATGAGACCAAGAGAACGTTAATAAAAATGAGGACAAAATAGAAACTGCCAAGTCAGGGCCAGCTGCTTGCCAACATGAATGAAATTATAGGAATCATTTGGATTACTTAGAAGTCAAAAATAAAAACACAATAAATTCCCAGATAACTAGATTACAGAGATAACTATTAAAAATGAAAAAGTTATATAAATCACAAATTTGGAATAAAGGGTATTTTTTTTTTTAGTTAAACATACACTGTTCTTTTCCAATTAATTTAAGGCCATCGCTTTTAAGATAAGGAAGTATGTATGTATATACACACACACACAAACACACACAAACACAAACACACACACACACATTCAAGTCATCCTAAAATTACTCTCAACCTCTGATTTTTCCAAGCATTTTTTCTTCCAGTGAGCTTAGTATTTTTGTTACCATGACAACATGTTGTATTATAATTATAATTCCTTTTTTTCCTTTTTTTTTTTTTTTTTTTAACAGTGCGTACTAAGGGTTGGTTGAAAAACAGTAAAAACATTTTTCATTTGATTATGTACATTCATCTTTTTTAAGATGTAAGGGATTTTTAAAACCTATCACAGGTCACCCAGATTACAAAGATAAGGACCTCACAGTAGGGTGTTAGCTTTCTGAATGCGGGACTTCTACTCTGACATACTTTCTGAGTGAATGGGTAACAAGTGCTGGGATTTAAAAAGAAAATACTGTACCTATCTTCTTAAGACAGAATTGTACCAGAAGGAAAGGAACACTTTCTGTTCAGATGAGCCAGCACATTGGCATCTGGTACAAATTGAGGACGTTTTTAAAAATTCTGTTATCCCTGTGGATGACAAAGACAGCAGTTTAATAAAAAGAGGGAATTATCATATGCTTACATCTTGATAACTTCATTCTGCATCTGAAGTATGATTCAATAAAGGAGAGATGGAAACAGATTATTAAGCAGGACAGAGCTCTTTGCCAGTCCATCCTAAAAAAAAAAAAAAAAAAAAAAAAAAAAAAAATTCCTGTGCCCAATGCTATCATTTTTTATAAGCACCAACAATAAGTCAGAAGGCTGCAGCTGTATTTCCTATATAACTGACCATTGATTGTAACATCAAGATGGCTAACCTTGAGCTGTTTTATGTCTTTTTATAGGAAAACCTTTGAAAAATAGTAAATGAAACATTAAGATATTACCATGACTACAACAATTAATATGGCCATGAAATGTCCAGTAGAAATACAAACATCATTTACCCTGGGCTTTCTCATGCTTTGTATTAGGATCATAAAAATATCTTGGGAAATTAGAAACATTAAAAATTTGCCTTTGGTAAAGTGTAGTGTAAGAGGAGTCATAACCATGTGCATTGAAGTATTTTTTCAAACTTGAAAATGCAGATTGCTTTATTATAAAAAAGAAGATATCACAGTTTATACTACATCCCCTTTCCTAAAATTCTGCTCCATGTTTATGAATCAAAATATACTCCAATCTGTTTTGAAATGGAAAGTGCCAAGTTGCTATGTAATATTCCCAAGTTACAGAGGGAGGAAAAAAAAAGGTAAAAACTATATTCTAATGTACAGGACTTGTTTTTCAACATCTTATTGACAGTGTTGAATAAATCAGATCTGATGAATAACACATATGACTATATAAAATATTTTCATATTTTCATAGATTTGTTTTCAGTAGAAAATGAAATCATTAAATGACAACAGTAAGAGAAAGAGCCAGGCACAGACCCATATAATAATGATGTTCGAGAAGTCCAAGCACTGTTCATTGGGTCATCCATCTCCCTATGAACATACGACACAGGAAGGAGGAGAAGGAGGAAGAAGACAGCGCAATCTCAGTGGGTACTCAAGAAAGAAAACGTTAACACAGGAGAAAAAGCCTTCTATGACAACTGCCTGCTTTTCTTCATATTTAGGACCATACTTGCCTTTGGATGACATTAAAAAACAATCATCCCTTTTGAGCAATAATTTTGGTAACTTTGAGTTACCATAAATTACTATAAATTGATGATCTTAAAATCCAGCCAACCATTCAGGAATCTTGCTTAAAATTCCCATCCTCTTTCTGCTCCCATTTCTTCTAATCCAAGATACTCAAACAAGTGATTCTTAAGCAAGTTTTAAGGAAAGTGATTGCATCCGTTAGACATAACTTAAACCTTTCAGGATCCAAGAGCCCTGAAGTAGTTACTCCTTCCTCAGTTAGACTTTCTTGTGTATGGATTTTCAAACACAAACTTGTGATCCTCATTTTAATTCATTTCTAATAATAGAAACTTAATATTGGCCAATTCAGGAGTATCTCAGCCAATTATAGATGGGCTTGTGTGACCGTTGCAGAGAGGCATGAAGAACAAAACTCTACGGTGGGTAGGAAGAATTTAGTCCTTGGACAAGGTTTGCTATCCGTGCTAACACCACACTCCACTCTCCACTGTGTCTCCCTCCACGAGGTCCCATAGACAGTTGTCCTCATCATTGAAAATGCAATATTTCCTTTACAAATATGAGCCTGTCCCTCTTGGACACCAAGAAACACTGGTTGCTCCCTGCATGTTTCAGGATACCACCACATAATCTCAGGTTGCTCAATTCTTTTCCTTAGAAAAGAATGGGTGTTAAGGGGCTATTTCTGAACACAGGCCATCTAACTTAATTATCATTTCCTCTTCCCACTCCTCTCTTTTCTTCTTCTTTCATTTTCTCCAGGGCAAGGAGTTTTTAGCTCCTCTGTTGAAGGGAAACCAGCTCTTAATAATCAAATACTCATGTGTATTTTATTTAAATGTCATGGACCTTGACTTTTTAAAGAATATTTTCTTACTTTATTAAATATTACCAATATTTAAGAGATAAACACACAGATGAGTAGACTATAGGGAAGAAATCTGACTTTTATAAGAGAACTGAAAAGCTGCTAAGACGCTTCCAGATATTATCTTCAGTGATGCGCCTCATCTTTATCCCAGAACTACAGCTAACAGGCAGCCCCAACTGCTACCACAAAGATAGGAAACCCCCAAAGAATCCTTTTATTAAAGCAAAACCACTCAGGCATCCAGGCTTGCTGATGTCCCAGGGTGCTCTTCTGAACAGTTTCTAATGGTGCACTTTCTGCCTTCTATAGTGTATAATCTGGAAGCTCCGTTTTACTGTGGTCATGTTCACATCCAGGGCCCATGTCTGACCACAGTCTGATCTCTCAGGACCAGATCTTGACTTTTTAAAATCAGAGATTAAGATCTTGCTTCCGTGAAGTCAATGACCAGTGAGTGCCCAGCTCTAACCTAACCAGAGCCAAATTTCCTCCCCATAAATCTTTGTGTCCCTTAAATTTGTGTCCACTCAAGAAGGTGGGAAGCAGGCCTCTGAACACAATGGGTTCTCTGAGTGGTAACCCCAATATACAAACAGCATAAGGCCATGAGGGTAGTATTTCTGTCAGGAGCTCCAGGCCTTGACGGATGACTTAGACACCTGAAGTTCCCCCATCTCTATGCCATGCTCATCATCCTTCTCTCCCAAAGCTTAGCCCTTTGTACAAACATTGAGCCCCAGGCCACAAAGTGCTCAGGAATGAGACAAATCTTCTGTGTTTGAAGTCAGTAATGACATACGTTGTGTTATTTCCTTGATTTCTAGGCCTCCTCACTGTTATAGTGACATCCTCACCACTGGGTCTTGACTGAGTCATCTGAGAAAGGAGAGCCTCCTAGCTGAGGCCCAGGTCAGTGAGCATCTGCTGGTTTTTCCCACACTTTGGGGTTCTCCAAGCCCTCTTTCTCATATTTGGGGTCTCTCTGTGGGTAACATTCTCCTGGGAAACAGATGGCTTCTTTCTGAACAACATAAAAAAGGGCTCTGTGTCTAAGTCTAGTGTCATCTGCTAGGCACTCATTGTCTTCCCCTAAGCCCAGGCTCCTTGTAGGCACCTGGGCCTCCCCTTCTAGGACAGTTCAGGGTGCACTAACAGATCCAGGTAACAGCAGCCATGTTCTTCTCTCGAAGAAATCTTTTTGTAACAAAAACTGCAACACAGATTATCCCCCCAGTGCAAACTCTAAGAAGATGACCATGCCTTCTTATTCTCATTCCTCTGCAACACATCCTTCAAGTCACCTAGAAATGTAATAGAATGTTTAAACTCAGATTATGGTGGTTCCCCAGTCTTTATTCTATGTCTTCAGCTGCACCTAAACATAGGCCCTAATTCTAGCATAAACTTTTCTCTAGTTAGGTACAAGCATGTGTCCCACAAAGAATCTGAAAAATCTCAGGTGGCCCATAGCCCAAAAAGCACAAATATCAGCGATAAAATTCAGGAGCGGAATTTTATTTCTCTACAATTAAGTTTAATTTCTGTTTAGAGCCCTCATCCCTCCAGTGGTAGAACCATCCATTACCCCTCATCATGCCATTTCTTAAGACTCCTATAATAGACACAGCATAAGGGAAGGTATTTGGCTCCAACCTCCACTATCTTTATACAGAATAGATAAAACTCTATGGGGAAGAAGAGCAGGAAAATAATCTGTTTCATTTTATTGACATGGTGTGGGATATTTTAAATAAAAATAAAATTGGAATTGGGGGTGAGGGGGTACTGTAAACATTAACTAATTTCCATGTATACAGAAAAAAACTTGAAAGCTATGTGTCGAGAAATCACAGACTATATTAAATATATAAGCTATGTGGAATATTTTAACTTCCTGGGTGAGTGGTTACTAATAGGAAAATAGTAAATCATGACAGAAATAATTAGAATAGATCACTCCTGTAATTTGGATCGTTATTGCATCAACAAACTCATAACTCAGATCAAACCGTGGAGTCTGAAGGGTAACGACTGTGAATAGAAAGAACCACATGTAACTTTGTAAAGTTATTAAACGACACAACCACAGCGCTGTCAATGTCTTCCCAACCTGCATTGCCAATGGGACAGAGCTAGGAAACTGGAGAGATTAGCTGAACATGGCCAGCACCTACCTGAAGTCTGTAAACCTATGTGCCATCTTGACCCAGAGGTAAAGAGAGCTGGAAATTGTAACATTTTGAGAAGGTCTGACCAGTGGGATGCTGAGAGCTACAGCAGATATTAAACCTGGGACTACCCACTGATCACACTCCATACTTCTTCTCAAAGACTTTTCTGTGGAAAACTAAGCCCCACGAGATTCTCCTTGAAAAGCTTATGTTGCCAAACCTGTCTAGGGAGCACTGATGACAACAAACCTGTAGGACTTGGCAGAACTGCTGTGATATAAAACTTGACCTACATCATCCAACCCAGTGCCTGCCAGACAGATGGGAGCACACAGTCCAGTATTACTCTTTCTTGTTCCTCTTATTAACATCCTGTAGAAGTGATATCCTGAGCACTACAATGGGAATGCAGATTAAATCTACATCTCAAGTTGTAGAGACAAATCTTTCTCCTTTTTCTAATCATTTTTTTTTTTTTTTACATATTTGACCTGTAATCATTATATAATCATTGTATAACTTTGAGCAGAGGGAGGTCCAGTGATTGGATTAATATGAAGGACATCTTGGTGGCTTCCCAGTTGGGGCAGTTAGGAGTAAAGCTGCTATAAATATCTATGTGCAGGTTTTTGTGTAGACATAAGTTTTCAACTCCTTTGGGATAAATACTAAGGAATGTCGCTGCTAGGTCATGTGATTATGATTATGATTAGTTTTGTAAGAAACCTACCAAACTGTCTTCCAAAATGATTGTAGCATTTTGCATTGCTACCAGAAACGAAGAAGGGTTTCTGTTGCTTCACATCCTTGCCAGCATTTGGTCTTGTCAGTAGTATGAATTTTGGCCATTCTAATGGGTATGTAAAAGAACATATGTAATAAAAATATCTAGGAAGGGTGCTAGCAGGGAAACAACCTTTTCCCATTTAGCGAGAAAAAAATGCTATTTGATGCAGCCTTTGTATAAAAAACATGGCCATGTGTATTGAAAGACTTAACATATTCATGGGTATTGACTCAGGAATTCTACCTCTATGAAATTAGCTACAGGAACAGGAATTCACTCATACACACACACACACACACACACACACACACACACACAAAATGTACACATATCTTTTACATAATTATTTATAAAAACAAAAAGGCAAAAAGGACCTAATTGAACCTAATCAAAATGTTAAAATAAGAAGATTAACTAAGATATTATATAATAATAAAATAAAATCTGGACCACCACTACAAGGCATATTTTGGAAGAACATTTTTGTTAAATTAAAAGGATAGGTTATATTTCAGAATGACTTGTGATTTATTATAGAACATTATTATCTCCAGATGATGGGATTGTAAATGATTTGTGTTTTTCTTGTCTTTTTTTCTCCATTTTTCAACATTTCAACATTAAACATGTGTTACCTTTCCATTTATTAAATTAAACAAGTACATCAGATTCAGGTACCAAAGAGGATTTAGAACACTGATGCTGATGTTGCATTTTTAATGGCTTTTAAAATAATTCTTGCAATGTTTTGGTCATATTTAAAGGTCTATTTTTAAATTTCTTTTTGGAGAATTGGGTTATAAAGCTTGAAAGATAAATGAAGTTTTGGGGACCAATATGAGATTGACTCAACCCCAGATTTTTAGGTGGTATATATTTTAGGACAGTTTACAGTTTCAGAAAAAGCAATATGAGACTAATATATGAGAAATTCATTACAGCAGACATACTTTCTCTTCCAAACATAACATGTTTTAACCACACTAGCAGGCTACATCAAAATAAATATTTTTATATAAAGTAATTTTTTTCAATGAAAATGATCTCCATTTCATTTCAGTCTATTGTAACCCTCAATTACCACATATAGCTTCTTAAGGAAACCCTGAAAAAAGGAGGAGAGATGGGAAGAGAAGAAACAACAGCTGCCTTGTGATTAAAGAGAAAATAAAATAAAAACCTGAGCCTCTTCTTACACAGCAAGCATTTCCTTCAGCCTTCAACTAATGTCTAAATACAAGTGCTTCAAGGCGGTCGATCTTTGTTTATTCTCTCTTCTCTGTAAAACCGTTTTTCTTCTGGAATCTCATTAAATCACCTGAACAGCTGCTCTGAGTTGTTATGGCAACAGGAATTTTAAAAGTAAATTAATTTTCTACAAGGAGTTATGAAGACCAGGTGAGGGTGGCCTTGAATCACAATGGTTCCTCTCTGCACCAAGAGTACTATGGCCCCTATTGACTTATAAGAGCCCCAAGGGAAGGAAGCATCCTTAATTTATGATCGATCACCTCTGAACAATTGTTATAGAAAAAGTGACCATAAAATGTGGTGGCTTTATTGCAAATTTATATATTCCATTTTAATCCTCCATAAAATCATACCTGAAGAGTTATGCAGCTCCTAGGTCCATTCATCTCTGATGATCTTTTACAATGAAAGAAGTTGTAGTCCTGATAGTTTCTCTTGTGGGATGACAATAAATTCCTCAAGAGCTTTACATTATGGGAAATGTTAAGCTTTTAATTTCAGAAAAAGGAGTTAGAAAAAGTTTCAACATAAACTGACATTAGAACTGAGCCATCACACAGATGAACAAATAATGAGGTGCTGGGCTTCTTGGGCACAGAGAAGGGAAGGTTACGCTATTCCACTCTACAGTCCATTCAAATTCTTGGTAGTTTGGGATTCTTCAGGTTCATATTTCTCAGGATGGCCTTAAAAAAAAAAAAAAAAAAAAAAAAACACACAAAAAAACAAAACAAAACAAAAAAACACCATTCCACCAAGCTGGCATGGCTCAATAGTTGAGCATTTACCTATGAACCAGGAAGTCACGGTTCAATTCCTGGTAAAGGGCACATGCCCCTTAGGCAGCTTGATCCCCAGAAAAGGGCATGCAGAAGACAGCTGATCAATGACTCTCATCATTGATGTTTCAATTTCTCTCTCCCACTCCCTTCTTTTCTGACATCAATAAAAATATATAAAAATAAAAACACCATTTCTAGAAAAGTATTCTGTGGTCAAATAAATATGGGCTATGGTCTATAATACAGGCCCCTCCCTTAGAATCACACACAGAGCAATTCAGCAGGTTAAAAGCACTGTCAAACCCAGCTGGAAAGAATTTATTTGAATTGTGTTTAAACCCAGTGTTTCACAGCATTTTTTAATCATTGAATCTATTTTAAAAATCTTCTTAGTTTTTTAATACTTATTAAATACACTTTGAGAAATACTCCTTAGATTGAAATTTTGAGGTCAAAATTAGTGATAACTAAGTATGGTACTATATTCAAAAGATCATTTCAAACTTAGGAATATTTGTTTCCTTTATACTAAGTTCTAGTGCTAATAGAACCATTACCTCTTCTCCCTCCTTTATCTAAAAATACTTATTATGTGTTATACACTGACCTCAAAGCTTTGTACATGTCAGACCATAGAATCTGGCTCCTCCTCTTTACTGGTACAGAATACACATGTGTGTGCTTGTACATATAGGGACACACACATGTACATGCATATGTACACACATGAAAGAACACACACTCATACACACATACTCCAGGAGATGGGAGAGTGATGAAGGCAATGTTTATGTCCAAGCAGCACAAGTCAGGACAAGAGAGAGTCCTCACTAATCTTAGAAGACAAGTGTACAGAATGCAATCTGGGATTTCTGGAAATGAAACTGAAGCAGCAAAGACAGCTACAGCAGAGCAAATGAGATGGTTAAAATGCAAAGCAGAGTCCTGGGAAGAGGAGAAAGGGATAAAAGGAGGCTCCCCACTTTTGCCAGGAATCCACAATCACTTATCGATAGAACTGGTTCGGTGACAGATCACCTTTATGGGTTTGTAAGCTGCCATAGAAGTGTTAGCAGAAGGAAACTAGCCAAAATAATAAATAAATAAATAAATAAATAAATAAATAAATAAATTTTAAAAAATTTAAAAAAAGATAAAAGGACCAGTGGGCCATTTTACTCCACATAAGAACATGTAGCTTCAGATTTCTACAATGTTTTTCTTAGAATTAACCCTGGTCCTATGTCCTTGTTTAAATTTATATCCAGCAGGTAGTGACTTTCAAAGAAAGCTAATATGAAATAACTTGGATAAGCACCAAACTACTACCGGTAGTAGAAACAGTTATTTCCCACAAATAACTCATAACAATTAAAATGGATAAATAAAATGTTACTAATAACCCTCACACACACACTTTTTGAGGCAACTGGGCAAAAATATTAAAAAATGGGAGGTGTAAAGAAGAATAGATCAGAGGACAGCCTGGCACCTAGCCTGCACTGTCCTGGAGCTGCACAGTGGCCTGGGCGTGCTAGATTGAAGAAGCGCGAAGAATCGGATGGGGGTGAGGGAAGCACCCTTCGAGGTGAGAAGCAGAAGGCAGCATGTCAGGGGCTCACATCAGTGAAGAGGAGCAGAGTCAGCCAGGCCAGTCCCTGTGAGCTGGGAGCAGAAGCAGACATAGGCAGACAGGGCACTGTGCCAGCCTAGACAGCATGAGAAGTTACAGAACAACAATATCAGGGGGCTTGTCTTGCTGTCCACAGGGCACTCTGCTAGGGGGAAGGAAGAAATGCCTAACTCACAAAAAGAGGTGAGTCGAGCCTCACAGATCACTTAACCGTACAGAGCAGTGGGGACGATGACATGATATGGACAGAGCTCCATGGTTGGTGTGATTTGGGAAAATGCTGCTGTGGAACTGAGTCTCAAACACTCTCGTGACATCTGCAGCAACACATTTCAGAAAGAGATGAATTACATTCTGTAGCACAGATACATTTTCCATTCTCTGGTTATTCATTAGCCAACAAAATGGAATTTAGAACTTAATCTCATGGGTATGTATTGAGTACATTGCTTATGGTGGTGGCACACGAGTCTCTGTGTTCAGGGTTAGCCGACCCAGCAGCATGTGAGAAGGGGCTGTGAAGAGCTGGGATCAAAAGAGGGGTGGTTCCCAGAGCTGGAGACATAGGGGTGTGCTGGGACATTCTTGGTGGAAGACTTGGTCTGTTAGTGGGAGGAGAGAAAGGCTGGGGAAGTGGTCCAAATATAGGAAACACAGCAGTAGAGCCTGAGACCAGGAAGTAGGGTGTGGGGTGCAGCAATGACTGTTAGTCAGAGCTGGGGAGCTCTTGCACAAAATAGAAGGGGGAACCAGATGGGGAACCAGGCTACAGGAAAGTCCCACACCAGATAAGAGTTAGCATATCTTCAGAAGGCAAAACAGATTGTTGGGAAATTTGTGAGTCAGAAAGGGGCAGCACCAGTTGTATCAGAACCCAAAGGCTTTTAATTTAGTCCCAGGCACCTGGATTAAACCAGAAGCCGGGTACCTGGCATCAGAGGGAACAGCCAGAAAGGTGGGGGAAAGGTGCACAATCCCACACAGTGAGAGTGGAAATGGCTCCTTCATCCTTGTTTATTTTACTCATAAAAGAAAGTTATTTTTATTACCACTTCCTACACGCTAATTTTTCTTTTAAATCTCTGCTTGGGTTAGGCATTGCGTGGTTTGTAATGAGCATGGTGAAATGCCTTGCTCTTATTATGGTAATCTGAAATAACAAATATAGAACAACAAAACAGCCCAGACAATAAAAATAATGGTTAACCCACCTAACTAGCTCTGTGGCCAAATTATACTTTTATAAATTACAGTTCTGATGGAGGTAGACATGCTCACAGGTTCCTTGCTAACAAGGTCACCGGTTTTAATGTGAATATTTTCCGCAGCTGTTGCTCTCACACCTAGAGAGGGAAGCAGCTCCAGCTATGTAGGGCAAGGCTGGGAATGCTAATGAGTCAAACAGATTGATCCAAAATAGAAACATAAACCTCCAATTCATAAGGACATGACGGTTATGAAATAAGCGCTGAGGAGAAAGGATCTGTGTTCAGGAATTCAACACTGCAACGTTGCCTGAATTTTTGACATAGTTCTTGACCAAGGCTTGGCAAACCCCTGTTTGCTGTAAATAGAGAGACAGGGGGAAAGGTTACAAGAGACCATTCCATAAATATGAATTGCACTTTTAGAAAACCCAACAAAGAATGCATTGAAAGCATGCTTAATTTCCTCTTTACTAGAATTATTATACAGAGATCCTATCGGCAGCCACATGATGTGCTATATAGGACAAAGTGAAATTTAGAATTCAGTGATACAAGTTGTACTAAGTAAGGAGTACAACAGAAATCTCATTTGAGGATAAAATTAAGTCATCCTTTTACTATTTTCTGTTCAAGCAGAGATGAGGTAAACTCTAATAACATTCCTAAATGATAAATTTTTATTTCTTTCATGTGCTTCCCCATTTCCTGTGTGCTGGGATCCTAGAATTGGAATTCACTCTAGGGTATAAAGAAAGTACGAAGTGCAATCACAGGGGCCACAGAGGGAAAGGGGCTGTACACTGGGCACAGGAAAAACGGTTTGTCCAAGGACAGTTTCTATGGAGGTCCAGGCATGGCATGAAAGGTCAGGAGCTTTCAGACTATAACTTCAAATGACACTGTGACATAATGAGAGTGTCACCAAACTCCTACAAAGGTGCAGTTTCAATATTTCCGTTATACTAACGGAGGTAATGAATAGAGGGCCAGGGCTCATAGGAGCTGCTCAGCTCCATCCAAGTCTTTCCTGGGGAATGTCATTGAGATACACTAGTTCTCACACCAATTCTGTAGTATTCACAGGGAAAAGTTAAAAAAAATCATAGAAGCAAAAACCAATGATTTTACATATCCAGGTAATGGATGTGAGATTGTTATTTCTAGGAGCCACGCTTAATCCTTTGGTGTGTTTTACATGGTATCTATTTACTTATACAAAGTCTCTATAAATGGTCCCAAATCTATTGAAAGAAAGGTATGCACATGGAGAGTCTAGCAATTCCTTCAGACATTAGGTTTGCATTTTAAAATAATTAGCTTAAAGACTTGTGAAAGAACTAAAAAACAAACAAATGAAGATGATCACAATAATCTGAGGGAAGAATAAAGAGAGGAATGATTCTAAAATGCTAGCAATGATTTACCTAATTACTCTTTGACAGCTTGAAATGTGTCCTAAAGGAAAAGGTACTGAAGGTACTATAGCAATCTGGGAGCTGTGTGTGCACAAGAAAAGCTAGATTAATGAGCTGTAGGCACAAAAGCAGCATCTATCTGGATTATATAATTAGAATTAAAACTACTTGATATTTCAGGACCTTCAATAGGTTTCTTAGAACTAAATTTTATTAATAAAGCCTATTCTGAGTTTTGCATCTCACTAATTATTTTACTTATAGGGGTATTTTAAAAAATATAAGGCTTTTTTTTTTAAAAAAAAAATCTGATTTGGTAACAGAAGCAAAGTAAGCTAAAGGAACGTTAAAAAAAAAAAAAGTCAACAATCTGTTTCAACTTAACATTCACAGGGGAGAGATTTGTGTCCTCTGCAGATTTTAAGAGATTTAAATAGGGCCATTGATGTTCAGCTCAATTAAGCTACTGATCATTACATTCTTATAGCAGTAAAGTGTCCTCAAACCATTATTACTTTAGAGTATAAAATAGCCTGGTCAGGCCAGGCTTTTATTCTGAGCCTTGCATGGCCCATGCAGAGATTATTAACCTGGGACCAGTTCTTCTTCTATTAGATAAGTGGGCTTGATGCTCAGATGCTTCTACATAAAGCAAAAAGAGAAAGTTAGATTGTTTACAGAAAAAAAAAATCTATTTAAAAAAGGGAACTTCACAGTCTTGGGACATTTAAAAGAAGAAAAATAAAAAGCATAGTGCTCTAAGCCATCCCAAAAGAATTCTTATGTTGAATTTAAGAGAGTAATTGATGATCCTCACTGGTCAAAATTAGTCATGCCATTGCTATAAAACCAAGGTAAGTGGTGATGTGAGACTGGTGTGAATATTAGTATAAAGCCAATGTTTGTTTCCATCTAACCAGTATTTACCCTGGATTCTCAGCATGTCAGGCACTAAGAAAACCAAGGTGAAAAAAGGCATGTCCAGTCTGCCAGGAACTCTTAGGCCAGCTTAAAACTTCTGTCAAAACAGTGAGAGGAAAATTTTCTTTCTAGCAATGACCAACTCAAAACAATGAGACACAATATGAATTAAATATATGAAAAACATATATACTAAATAAAAATTTGTTAGAAAACACTGTAGACCTACTGAGGTTGAATTGCTTGATTTCACAAATGAAAATACAGGAGATTCATTTGAGTTTCAGATAAACAACGAACCATTTTTAATATATGTCTCATGCAATGCTGGGGGCATACTTATACTAAAAGTTATTTATTGCTTATCTGGCATTAAAATGTGATTAGGCATCCTATAATATTATATATCTACTAGAGTCCCAATGAACAAAATTTGTGTAAGGGGGTTCATCAGTCCAACCTGCACCCTCTCCAATCCAGAAACCTCCAGGAGATAGGAGATGCCCTGCTAACAGCTTAGGCCCACTCCCCATGGTTCTCTGTTCTCTGTGGGGCTTGGCAGTTCACCGCCACCCCACTGTGCCAAGGAAGCTGCCACTCCTTGCTGTCTGCTTTGTGTCTAGTAGGCCTGGGGGCTTTGCCATAGCCAAGCCAATGAAGCCCCCACACCCTGCTGTAGCTCTCAGTGATGGGGCTGAAATAACTGGGGGACTCCAGCGAGGCTGAGGGGACTGGGCGCTGCTATCTTTGTGATGGAGTGAGCATTAATTTGCATATTTCCTCTTTACTAGATAGGGTATTTGTATAAGAATGCCTTTCATTAAATGCTTTAACTATAATAAGTGTTGGCCAGAGCAAGCAGCTGGAACTCTGCCTTTCAGAGTGTAACTTGGTACAAGTGCTGTGGAAAACTCATTGGCACTATCTGCAAAGTTCTAACATACTCATATCCTATGGCTCAGCAATTCCACACCTGGTTATATACCCAGCAGAAACGTGTATGAATGTCACCAAAAGGCAAGATAGGTTCATAGCATCAACCTTTGAACCAAGTGCTCATAGTAGGTCCCTGGTCAGGGTACATGCCTGTTGTGGGCTTGATCCCCAATAGGGTGGGTTCAGGAGGCAGCTGATCAGTGATTCTCTCTCATCATTGATTGATGTTCCTATCTCTCTCTCCATCTCCTTTCCCCTCTGAAATCAATAATAGACACACACACACACACACACACACACACACACACACACGAATGTGCATAGCAACTTTTTTCATAACTCCAAAATGCACACAATGCAAATGTCCATTAACAGAAGACACGTAGAACTATATATATATATATGGCAACAAGCAAACACATTATAAATACATACAGTAACACAGGTTACTCAAGAAGTCAGAAAGAATGCCTTATATACCTCATCGTTCTATGTATACAAGTGCAAGGTGATATAAATAAATCACCTTGATATATGATATAAATATGGGTGTTAGAGATCTGGAGTAGAAGTCACCTTTTGGGAGCAAAGTGAGCTTAATGACAAGAAGGGGTCATTTCTCTCTGTGGTTAGGTTCTCTGTCTGCAGCCAGAAGAGAGTCATACTGGTGTACTCACATTGTGATAATTCATCAAGATGTACACTTAGGATTTGGGCATTTTTTCTGTATGATTTATATTTACCATTTTGAAGTGCTTAAAAATGAGTACTTTAAAAATCCAATTAGAGATGCAGAAATTATGAGGTGATATAGCTATATCAATTAAGTTTCCACCAACAAACAGAACCAAGAGGATCAATAGGACATATATATGCTGACACACACATACAGGGTGGGGCAAAAGTAGGTGGGATCAGGCCTAAACCTGCAGACAGACATTTCTCTCACAATCTGGGAGCACTGGCTCCTAACCGATTGCCTGCCTAACTGCCTGATCACCCCAAATCCCTCTGCCTGTCTGATCACCCAGATCTGCTTCTGCCTTCCTGCCAGCCTGATTGCCCCTAACTGCCCCTCACTGCTGGCCTGATCACCCCTACCTTGCCCCCCTGCCAACCTGATTGTCCCTACCTTGCCCCTCTGCTGACCTGAATGCCCCTAACCTCCTTTGCCTTGACCCCCAACCTAAGCTGCAGTCTGACCTCCCTCTGCCAGAGGCAACCTGGCCAATCAGGAGAAGGTACCACCACCATCATACTGCTGCTGCTGCCACTGGTGGCCACCATAGCTATCTGAGTCTTGGGCTGGCCCTCCCAGCAGCAGCTGCCATCCACAGCTTGCCTGAGCCTCAGACAGCTGCTGTAGCTTTGTTCTGAAGGACATCCAATGGTCATCCAGAAGTCATCTGCCCTAATTAGCATATTACCCTTCTATTAGTATACATACTCCCTCATCCACAGACACATTCCCTATAGCCACCAGGAATTGGGGCTTGAGATCACTGTCTCCTCCTCTATGCCAAAGTGTGCCTATTTCCAAGTCTCTCCCTTCCCCTGCCATTATCCTATCATCTTTGAATGTAATTTATGGTGCCATAAAAGGCAACCTTCATTGTTATTTTATCCTGCATTTATAATGAGAGGGGCAAAGGTATGTGAAGCAAGATTATTAAAGAAAAGCATTGACCCAGTGGCATCACGAAATCTCCAGGAAGAAACTTAATTATATCCCATTAAAAAGCTGAATGCTCTCCTGTGATATGAGCATATTAACGCAATTCAAGGTTCAGCTCAAGGTTCTTGTCTTTATGCAAAACTCACCTCTCGAAACCTAAATGGCCCTTGTGGTAAGGCTTCTCCACTTGGAATGTCCAACTGACACAGGTAATCACTTCTGTTATTTTTGGATGTGGGCTACCACTGCAAAAGTTTTACTCTCCTAATTGATACAAATTGTTTGCATTATGCCTTTTCCACTGCAATTACCATATATAATGTTATTTTTTTTTTAGTTTTCTGTAATTCTAACTTAGATGAACACACAAATTGTCTAAAAATTCCTAACACTTTTATATTAAAAGTGTATATATATTTTTTCTTTTTTTTTTAATCTTAAAATGTATTTGATGGTTTTGATGGTTTAAAAAGGAGGTGAAAGTGGGGAAAACCATGGAGATGATTTGGGGGAGTGGAGAAACTATAAGCTCTGTTTTGGTATATAATTTCTGAGACAGGAAGTCAGGGGTGCCTAGGCTGAAGATAGAGACCTCAAGTGCATCCACATAAAGAGACTAGGATTAAATAACTAAGAAAAAAGATGAAGCTAGGAAACACAGGAGTGTCAACACTATGCTCTGGGGCTGATAGAGAAGAAAGAGTCTGAGAGAAAGAGGCAAATCAGCTGAGGCAGCAGAGCCAGGCTTCAGGGGATTTGAGATGGGGAGTTGGTGAGAGGATGGTCAGTTATGTGAGAACAGGATAGGCAATGGCCCATGAGAGTGGGGAGTTCTCAGTGGTAATGGGAATTCAGGTCAGAATGAACGGGACAGTGGAGAAATTGGAGACAGCAAGATTAGACAAGTCATTCCAAAATAATGGAGTGATGAGGTGGGGGAAAGGGATGAGCAGGAAGGAAGAGGCACTTGAGGAAGGGCCATGCGATTTGTAAGATCTTACAGATAATGCAGACAAACAATAGGAAAGCACAAGAGGACTGCTGGGTGGTTAGATATGACTACTATCAATTTGGGAGTATACATTTACATGGAAGCCTTTGGATGATTTTATCCATAAGTAAATAGATGCTTGAAGGGCAGTAAGAAGAAATGAGACAGTTGGGCAAACCAGAAATAGGATTTTCCAGGTAAGGAGCCAGTCTTCAGTGAAAGAGAAAGATTCTAGGAAGTGTGGGAAATGGGATCATGGGCTTCAGCAAAGCAGAGGGTTTTGAGGGAGAAAAAAAGAGAAATTATTTAGGAATTCGGTCTCATATATTCCTCTTTCCTGGAAACAGGAAGGTGACTTAATAAGTCTATAGTTAGGTATTAGATAATCTTATTCTGCACACCTCGGAGTGGTTTACTAGATGTCTTTTAAGTTTACATATTCACTAAAAAGTGTCAATCCTGCCTCTTTTGATAGTCTCTCAAGTGTGAGAGACATAGAGACTTTATCGCAACATGAAGATAAAGTGGCAAATTCTGTAACCCAGATAATAGTAAAACTTTCCCTCCTGAGTTGTCTGGACTAATTGTAAATTACTAATTGTAATTTGGGAATTAGAATAAGATCATCTTACATAAATTTCCCATTAATTAAGAATAATATCATTTTCATGTTTGAACTGTGACATATTATTGAAATAAGTGAGGCATAGGGTAGGCATTGGTCGGATTACCTTCTGCTATTTTGATATATGAAGTAACTGATTTACCTGATAAGTTGGCACACTTTATAAATGAGCAATTGAACTCTCTGACAAATTTCAATCTTAAATCATGATCCAATGATTCAATAGTGCATGTATAAAAGTGAATGGAGAAGTCATGATCTATTGGAGCTAACAGCCTATTTATTGTCAAGGTATTAGAAGATGGGAAGGCAGACACTGACTAAGTAACTCAGTTGGTTAAAGCATTGTCCCAATACCCTAAGGCTGTGAGTTCCACTTAATTATGCATTCAGTGGTTGATTCTTATATGTCCTGGGCACATAAAGAATCAACCACAGAATGTATAAGTAAGTGGAACAACAAATTGATGGTTTGTTATCTCTCTCTCAAAATTAAAAAAAAAAGAATTTAATCTCCATACTACCCCAAAAAGAATGTGGAGACCATAGAAAAGAAGAAGGAATGCTATCAAGATACTGGGAAGTATTCAAGCTATAGGTATCAGTTCAAATATGTTTGCTGTAAAGAAAAACAAACCAAGTCATAGGTCATCTAAATCACATTTTATATATTTGTGACCTTTTTTCCTCTTTCCAGAGAGCCTTGCCTCCTGAATTCTGACCCACCCTGAGCAGGATATTCTCAAAAGTTTTAGCCAATGTTTCTCATATCCTGGCCCAAGGAATAATGCCAGGTTTGGCTGCCTCAAAGTATCCTCAAAAGCTTTGCAAAAATGAAGATTTTTAGGGCCTTATCCTAGAAATCCTCATTCAATAACGATTAGGTTTGGCCCAGGAGTCTAGTGAAAAATGGGTTTTCCCAACAAATTATGATACCCAGGCCGAGTGGAAAATTACTATTGTACACTATGCAATATGGCAGAATCAATGAATATTTTAAAATTATTTGTATAATGAAATACATCAAATAGTAGTGGCCTGATGTACAAATGTATGCACACTGAAATGAAATGAATTCGAAGAAATATTTAATATCGCTATTTGTCTTTTCTCTGTAATAGCAATGTCAACCAAATTCACTATCAACCATGACAGATCAAAACACATGCATACAACTGGTGCCAGCAAGAGCTTTATATGTATCCCTCATGTGTGAGTCAACTTTGCCATATATATATATATATATATATATATATATATATATGTAATAAACTTGTTTAGTTAAACCTGCTTTCAATTTAGCTAAACTTTTTCCAGCCCAGTAAAGCACCCCAATTTATCTTTTAGGTAACTGTCAGCAACATAGCAATAAATATCAACATGAAGTAGATTATTATTGTAAATCACACAGGGAGAAAATAGGGTGAAATATTTAACTGCAGCAGTATTTGACTATATTCTGAGCAGTGAGAAAATCTGAAGTAATCTTTAAGGTCCTCCATTTCTTACTTCTTTTCAATAGGGTCAAGTTTCTAAGTTTTCTAAATCTGTTTTCCAGCTAATGAAAAGAAAGTAGGATTGCACCGAGTCTCCTGTCTACCTATCCCTGGACTTCTGTGAGGATCAAATGAGATGAGGCACGGGGAAATGCTTCGCAGACAATTAGTTACAGTATAGAGTGTTTCCACCTGGCTATAAAGCTATAAAGTGTTGCTGGGCTGAAGAAACAGCAAAGAGGCTAGATGCTAGGGAGAGGAAGCTGGGAGTTGCTACATGACATCATTAACCAGACAGTTGGACACTTAGCATTATATATATATATATATATATATATATATATATATATATATATATATATATATATATAAACATTAAGTGCCAATGCTCCCTTGAGCTCTAATATTTGAAGGATGATTCCATCAAAAGCAATTTCTATGATAAGCTCTACCATTCCTGACACCATCATGAGGGCAGAACACACTGTCTTGGTGTGCCTTTCCTTATAGCATGATGAAATACACCATCAGAATTCTTTCTTGCAGAGTGATCATTGTCCATGGCTACTTAAACAAACTGATATGTTTTTTTAATTTATTTATTTAGGTATCACATATTTGTCCTCAACCTCCCATTCCAATCCCCTACCCCTCCCCACTCATGCCCCCGACCCCCCGATGGTCCTTGACCACTGGTTAGGCTTGTATGTATGCACTCAAGTCCTTTGGTTGATCTCCAGTGACTCTTGTTCACTTAGCAAGATTAAGAATTCATGTGGCAGTTCATCATCTGAACCACACAGAATCTAAATAAATATAATCACATTGATTGTGGTGGTTGAGTGAGGTAATGACTCAAATAACAATCAACAATGGCAATTCCATTGATAACTCAAAGGTTTCTAATTTGTTAATTTGACTTAGGATAGATAGATATCAAGTATACTTTTGTGCAGTTTGATTATAATTGTCGTATAAAATACTAGAGGCTCGATGCACAAAAATTCATGCAAGAGCAGGCCTTCCTTCCACCAGATGCTGGCACCAGCTTTCCTTTGGCACCTGAGACCCAGGCTTTCCTCCTCTGGCTGCTGGCAGGCACCTGGGACCTTGGCTGGCTTCCCTCAGGCCACGTGTTGTCACCTGGGACCCAGGGTGGCTTTCCTCTAGCCCTGGCTTTGTCAGGAAGGATGTCTGGAATGACATCTGGTCTAATTAGCATATTACCCTTTTATTATTATAGGTAAGTGGAAAATAAAATTTCTAAAGTTAATAAGTTACCTTATCTAATAACTAATTTAAAATATTTATATATTAGTAATCGAATTCATTAACAAATGGTTATAAGTATATATTTGTGTTATCATCAAGCTCTAAAAGTTTATAGATTTCATCTCTTGCAGAGAAAATGAATGAGTCCCCTCACATTAGGGATTGTGTTATATGCAGGCCCCTACAATCAATGAGTAATCATCATGGGCACAAGTTAATAAGTGCCTAGACTCAATTGATTTGGGGAGGTTTCAGAGTCTGAAACAGTTGAAGATAGTTAGTTGCTTCTCAATATATGTACTCCTAAAATTAGAGCTCATGACTTCAATTAATCACAGAGTAATTCAGAATAAAGACCCTATTCATCACCTTCCTTCTAGCCAGGTGTAACCAAGTGACTAAGTCCCACTCCACAGGATGAGTGCATGAGTGGGTGCAGCTTCTGGTATCTTCCCTAAATGGAGTGGACAAGGAAAATCCCTTCCTTTTTCTCATCCTCCTAGCTGAAAGAGTGTGGGTATGAGAACTGCAGGGAGCTGCAGCAGTCTTCCTGATGAATGAGAGCTGCTTGCTAGATTTAGCAAGACTACAAGATAGGAGAGTCATGGCAGCCCCTTGTCAACCCTGAAAATACCACCTCTAGTTCATCTATATAAGACATAAATGAACCCTGCCTCACTGAAATCACTACTATTTGGGGTTTTGTTGTTTTCCATCAAACCTAATATGTACTGACTGATCTCTTATTGGTTGACCCTCAAGGCAGTTGGTACTTAATATGGCACCCTTCATATTACTGTCCTCAACTTTACCCAACTCAAAAACAGAAAGAAAAACAAAACAAAACAGAAAAAAAGCAAAACTAAGGGCAGGTTGCCATCAGGCCAATAACTCTTTTGTCCTCTATCTCCATTCAGGGCCAGAAACAAAGTAAAAAGTAAGTGGTAAGCCAGGTGTTCACCTAGCATAGCAGGGTGGCAGGCTGGGGAATCCTGGTGTCCTAGAAATCATCCTATATAATAAAAGCCTAATATGAAAATTGACTGAATGGGGGAACGACTGGTCACTATAATGTTCACTGACCACCAGGGGCAGACACTCAATGCAGGAGCTTCCCCCAGTATGGAGGCCCCAGGCCAGTCAAGGTGGATGAGGCGGGGTGGGGGGAGACAATTGCTCTGCTAGTCACCCCACAGAGGGAGGCAACTGGTGGCAGCAGCAGGAGGGCAGGGCCTGTTTGAGGGCAGCACCAGGCCAACCAAGGCATGTGCCAGTGGGGGCTCCCTGATCACCCCACCTGTTGCCCAACAGATCAGTCCTGAATGCGGGCCAAACCTAGGTCCTTTACCTGTGCACAAGTTTCATGCACCGGGCCTCTAGTCTTTAGATAATTAACAACTGACTTGAACAGTTAATCAAAGATGACCGCTTTTGCCGAAACCGTTTGGTTCAGTGTATAGAGCATCAGCCTGCGGACTGAAAGGTCCTGGGTTCCATTTCAGTCAAGGGCATGTACCTTGGTTGCAGGCACATACCCAGTAGGGGGTGTGCAGGAGGCAGCTGATTGATGTTTCTCTCTCATTGATGTTTCTAACTCTCTATCCCTTTCTCTTTCTCTCTGTAAAAAATAAATAAAATATATATTTTTAAAAAGATGACTGGTTTTAATAAGGCCAAATGTGAATTATTTCCATGGTGAATGTCTGCTGAACAATGAGACTGAGTGTGGAAACCCTGATGTCTTTGGTGAAAGGCACTTCATGGATATAAAATATTGTTGTACACCATTACTCATGGAAATGGTTTGTGGCAAAGACAGATTCTTAGAGGCAACTGGCTATAGACTCTCTTGTTTTTTAATAACATATGTGTCAGCCAAACAGGCATATGCTGTAACAGCTTTTAATTATTTCTACTGTTTGCTTATTTCTTTGCGTTAAACATGACTTTAGTAGTTTGTATGTTCATCTGAAATCTCCATTCCCTTATCCTAAGTAATCACTTCTTAGATAATTGCTGCCAGGTCTGTGGGGATTTTTTTTTAAAAAAAAAACAATCAGCCTTTCTTCAGGCTGAAACCATTCCATTTACCTTGAAGTTCTTTTTTTTTTTTTTTTTTTTTTTTTTTTTTTTTTTTTTTTTTTTTTCCTATTCATAGTTTCTGCTGATCTTTCCTGGCAGGAGGGAAGTTTCGATTACGCCTGCAGTAACTTGTTCTCTTGTCTGTGGTTCAAGTATTACCCTGTTTTAGTCATTCCCCTGGCAGGTACATAGAGGGAGGCGTGGCTCTGGGCAGAGGAAGTCATCCCTCTACTTAGCCCTGACTCCGTTAATTCCACAGGGGATTTTGAAAAGGGCTTGTGGCATATTACTATGACGATGCTGGTTTGGATTTCATGGAAAGCATGTGTCACTGGGGAAGAACAAAGAGGTTTTTATGTGCTCTCCCCTTGAGCTCCATTAGGGTAACCCAAATGACCCTTTCTGAAGCCACTCCACAGCATCTACAGCTCAGCCTGGGACATGCACTGATTTGAACAACAAAGGAAAAATGTGGTAGTATCACCTCATCTGTGAAATACCATGTACACAATTTACGAACACTCCATAAATAATCCAGACTACGATGAGATGTATAATGCAGAGACCTGGTAAGATGGGTCCCAGGATAAAAGAAAAGCCAAGGTGATGGATGATGGGTTCCACTGAGAGCTCTATCTTTCACGATACTTGAGAGAACCATGACAATAGCCACCTGGATGGGAATTAACAATCAGTTGCACATTCTTTGGAGTATGTCAAATGGTCTTCCTACTCAGGCACATCAGCAGAGGGGTCTCATATTTTCATAGTGTTTCAATGAGCAATCTGAAGTTCTGTGAGCTCAAGAAAGAGGTGCTTGAATACATACATCTGGGTCTCTCTGCTCTCCTGGCTGGAACCCACTGTTCTGACTTTCCATCACCTTCCTTCTCTAGACGAGTATAATCAATGGGATAATCCTAATCTCTAATTCAGAAGATTTTTGTCCAAATTATTGCTATCAGATAAAAGACAGGTTCCCTAGTTGAAAGGTGAATTTCAGAGAGATAACAGGTTTTTAGTGTTATGTCACAAATATTAATTCTTTCTTATTTACCTGAAGTCCAAATTTAACTGGGCATCCTGTATATTTATTTATTTGGTAAATCTGACAACCTTAATCCAAATTCAATTTCTGCCACTAACTCCAGCACTCCATTTAGTGTTGAGGATTCTCAAACTTATTTATGCTCAAAAAGAAGAGCGTGCAATTTCAGGGAGAAGGGAAAGAGATTAATTCTATTACTTATCTCCTGATATCTAACTCTGTGCTATATATAATGTGTGTTATTAATTTGAAAGATCCTTATTGAAAATCTCCTGTGGGCCAAGCAATATTTTCTGAATAAGTCATCAAATATGAATAAGATGTGGGACTCAGAAATTAATGCCAGTGGTTCTGTTTTACTTTTATAGCAATCCTATGGCAAAATAATTATTTCCATTTTATACGTAAGAATATGAAGCACAGAGAATTTGTCATAGGACCAGTCACCAAGGGAGATGGATACTAATGTGTTTCTGAGGATGAACTTTCCTATACGTCATTCTGCTTCAAACATTTCTCCAATGACAAGGCAGAACAAAATCTTGGCATCAAAAGAACTACAAATGTGTTACTGGTAAACTTCCTGTATATTATTTTCCCCTGTGCATGCTTTAAGACTCTTAGTACCCCAGAATAACTAATGGTGCTGTTCACCAGGCCAGTTCTTATAACATGGTCAGTTGGACATGTTTCCTAATGGGGCCACTTTGAGATATCTCTTTTTCTAGATGCCTGTCCAAATTCCAATTACTAATGTCAACACAGAATATGTCACTAATGAGACAACTGGATCTTTTTTCTATCACTGACCTTCCTTCTGCAATCATCCTTAGATGGGACTCAGAGAGCTTTAGAAAGGGTTGAGGCCTTGGGATGAGGGGAGGATACTTGTTGAACACATTACTTGGAATAAAAATAGCAAAAAGCTTAATATCTTCTTAGGTCATGTCAAAATTTCCCTGGGGTCAAAACAGTGGTAGCAAAAGTACTACATGAAACATCATGTCTGTGCAGCTGCAGAGATGGCAGGTTTATTCCTTATTATTCATGTACCACTTTCTGAAGAAACACTGCTCCCTTTGCAGGATGTAACCAGGAGCAACAAAAGGTGTGTGAGCTCCCTGCAGAATGAGCTGACCTGTAGCTCACTGAAGGGACTTCAGTGATTGCCTGAAGTCTTCAAAGTTGTCCATATAATACAATTGTGTTTTTGATTTGCTGGATTTTATATATATACACTAGAGGCCTGGTGTATGAAATTTGTGCACTGCAGGAGACAGGGTATCTGGCAACCCAACCTGCTCCCTCTCTGACCTGGCAAACTTCTCACAATCTAGGACTGCTGGCTCCCAACTGCTTGCCTGCCTGATTGCCCCTAACCACTTCTGCCTGCCAGCCTGATCACCCCCTAACCACTTCCCTGTTAGGCTGATTGACACCTAACTGCTTCCCTGTGGGACCAATTGTCCCCAACTGCCCAACCCTGCCAGCCCAGGCACCCAAAATGCCCTTCTCTGCAGGCCTGATCACCCCAACTGCCCTCTCATGCTGGCCTGATTGCCCACAACTGCCTTCTCCTGTTGGCCATCTTGTGGCAGCCATCTTGTGATCACATGGGGGCAGCCATCTTGTGCAAGGGTGTGATGGTTAATTTGCATATTGCCTCTTTATTATATATGATATAATATATACATACTTTTTATATACATATACATATATATGGTAACATATATTATTTTTCTAATGCAGTTTATATTCAGTATCCCATCTAATAAAAGAGTAATATGCAAATTAACCATCACTCCGCTACACTAACAAGTCATTCCCACTAGCTACTCAGGAACAAGTATGCAAATTAACCCAACCAAGATAGCTGTGAACAGGAGGCTTGGGTTGCCCCTGGTGATGGAGGAAGCCAAACTTTCCATACACCCTGGCCTATAGGGGAGGGAAGTTTGGGGTGACCAGGCCAGCAGAGGAGGGAAGTTGGGGGAGACCAGGCCTGCAGGAAAGGACAGTTGCAGAGGGGGGGGGGGGGTGGGGGCAGGCCTGCAAGGGAGGGCAGTTAGGCATCAATCAGGCTGGCAGGCAGAAGCAGTTAAGGGCAATAAGGAAGGCAGGCAGGTGAGCAGTTGTGAGCCAGCAGTCCTGGATTGTAAGACCTGAATGGACAGTTGGACATTCCTTGAGGGTTCCCATGTGAGACTAGAAACATAATATATGACTTGTCCTTTCTTGACAATTCATCCCATCCTATATAATAAAAGGATAATATGCAAATTGACTGTCACTCCAGCACACAAGATGACTGCCCCCCAAAAATAGGACAGAGTCCAGGCAGTGCTTGAACCTCAAAAAGGGACAATGTCATGAGAGTTAGTTGCTTCCTAATACACACATGTTTTGTAGATGTAGACAAATACTGTAGAGGACCAACTGGTAATCTTCAAGCATGTCAAACATGTGGCCCCTCTGGCCGCAAATTTGACATGCTTGAGAGATCTTTCATTCTTATAGTTGCATACTTTGTGTATGCAAAGACCATTTCCTGCTAAACACATAGACTTGAATTTAGAAAATGCCAAAATTGGAATTGGGAAATACTGATAAACTATGCCAGCCATGAAGCAATCCTTGGCAAGCAAATTATGACAAGATAGTTTCCCAATATCAAGGCAGAAATGGTACAGAAAAACAATAGTTGCCCTTACTGTACAACCACAAACTAAGACCTAAGTTTGATACTGATGAGGGAAAATGTAAAATAGGATCAAATTCTGGACAGTTACTTCTCTTTATCAGTAGTTTTTGGATACTTATTTCCAGAGTTAAATATAATTTTCAATAATAACCAGGAAGGCTTTTTCTTCAATACTTCATAATTAGAATAAGGTTCTGTAGATGCTAAGAGGAACCAAAGTCACAAACACCTAGTCACAAGGACAGTCATGTCAGTGTTCATTTCCAAAGCTTCCAGACATTAATAAACCAGTGAAGGAAGGAATGTCAAAACAGTTACTGTTTCCCAAAAAATAAGACAGTGTCTTATATTAATTTTTGCTCCCAAAAGATGCACTAGGTCTTATTTTCAAGGCATGTCTTATTTTTCCATGAAGAAGAATACGGTACACATTTATTGTTAAATGAAAATAAAGGAAATTTATTACCTGTATACAGTACAGTAGTACGGTAGTTGTCAACACAAGCCAGACAAACTGTGAATCCTACAGTATCAAGCATTTACTCATTTATTCAATGACAATCATGTTGTCATCTTCTGAAACATCATCATAACAATCCAATTCCTGAATTTCCTGGTGAATTTCTTATGACTCCATTTCTTTCAGAATCAGTGGACCAAATCTCTCATGTTTAGCCTAAGGGGGCCTTATTTTTGGGGGATGCCTTATATTTTACTCAGAAGGAAACCTGTAAGTAGGTCTTATTTTCAAAAGATGTCTTATTTTCGGGGAAACACGGTAGTCCACATGTGGATCATCAGCTTGTCTGCCAGTTAAAAATATGAGACAAGGTTGGGAAAAGAGAAAATTCAGAATTAATGTGATGGGGAAAGAATTAGCCATGGTAATAAAAGTGCAGAAAGAGGAAAACCTGGAGTTAACTGAGACATTCAACCTTTTCTTGGGATGAGGGCAGTGCACAGTCCAGCATCAGAAGGGGCCAGGAATCCAGATAATTTGTGTGCCCCAGTTTTTTACTAGTAAGGCTATTCAGAGGGTCACACCCATCTGAATCTCAGAAGGGGTTTATTTAGGAACAGAAACACCTGGGCCCTATCCCAGACATACTCTAACAGAAATCGGCATTTTAATAAGCTGCTCAGTGAGTCAAGTGTGCCCAAAAGTTTGATAATTGCTGCTTGAACTTTGACCTAGGGAGCAGAGACTTCAATACACTACCTGCTTGGAAGGGAAAGCAAGAGAGGGAGTTTCCATACTGTGTTTATGGCTCATACTCAAACAAGGTTAATGATTAACATCTTGTTTTTTTTTATTTCTTGTCTCTTATCTCTCCCTGTCCACAGGTAGACTTTAGGATGACATGCTATCATTTCTTCCCTATTTAAAGCTGTTCTTGAAATTTATTTTAATCTGCTTCTACTGTTATAAAGTTAAAGTGTGTATGCATGTAAGTTTCTTTGCATGTCTGGATGTGTGTATGTTTGGTGGGGCACTAAAATAACTGGGAGAAAATATTCTTATAGATTTTGGTGAATAAGAAAAGGGCTTTTACTTAACGACAGGAGGTACATTTATAGCTTTCTATTAATTTTAATAGTAATTATAAAACTTGAAAGATTTGAACTGGAGTTGGGATGGTGGGAGTGTTGACCTACAACCATTTAATAAGTTTTACAATTTTATACATCATGCAAATATATAAGCACAATTAAACACAATTTTACTAATGATAAGAAATCCACACGAGCCCTTGCTGATTTGGCTAAGTGGATAGAGCATTGGACTGCAGACTGAAGGATCCCAGGTTTGATTCCAATCAAGGGCGCATGACCAAGTTGCTGGCTCAATTCCTAGTAGGAGCCATGCAGGAGGCAGCCAATCAATGATTCTCTCTCATCATTGATGTTTCTCTCTCTCTCTTCCTCCCTCTTCCTCTTTTAAATCAATAAAAATAATTTTAAAAATCCACAGGGATTCTATGAGATGATGCTAAAGACAAGACTAACCTCTTTAAAGCTACATTGCAATTGGTCACATTGGTCTATTGTCCTAAAAAACTGTTACCTATCATAGGCATAATGCTGATTTAAAAAAAAATGGGAGAAAGCTCTAACAGTGGTATAGCACAAAGAAATGGGGAGGAGGCCCAGGACCCAGACTGTCAGAGATGAATGGAGCCCTAGATCCAGGCTTGATCCTCAAGGATTACAGAGCCACTCAGCCAGGACAGAATGGGAAAATAAGAATGAGGCATCAGGGTTTGCCATTCAGGTCATTTCACAGAAGCTGCCTCATCTGATGCTGACATGCAGGTCAGCCAGATAGAGAACACATGTGCAGGGTCCAGAAGCTCTGGATCCTGAAACACATGTGCAGCTGCCAACCACAGGGCAGCCCATTTCCATGAAAGCCAAGTTCTTCCTGATTAGCTTTCTTCCGTCTGTGCACATCCTCCAGAACACAAGCCCAGTAACAGGACAGTGAGTAGGTGCTCAGCAGCTGAGCGCCTCCCTATTCATGATGCAGTCCCCATTCTTCCTCCTCTGAGGGTCAACCCTTCAGAGTCAACCATGGTGCTCCTGACTCCGTCATTCTTGGTTCCTGGTCTGCTGCCAGCCTCTCCCACCTGATTGTCTCCTTAAGAGACAATTCTCATCCCCTAAATTTTAGGGCCACCCTCTTTGCAGTCACTGATAACACAAAGTGCTGGACTCCTCTTGAGCCATTGACTCCCAACAGCAGAATCATCTGGGGACAGGTCCACCTTGAACACTCTCTAGGTTTTTTGTGGGTAGGCTATATAGATGTTGGCATGGAGGTAGGAGAACATCAGACTCTAAAGGAAGCATGGGGTCCTGGAAAACATTTCAGGGGATGACGACACAAAGGAAGAAGCTGTGTGCAGGTTGTGTGTGTGTGTGTGGGGGAGGGGGGTTGTTTATGTAAAGAAAAGTCCCTATCACAGCTTCCAGGGCTCACAGACCACTTCTGGGGTATCAGACAAGCAGCATGTGTGCCATGAGGATAAAAGAATACATACAACTGAGAAATTCTTCACACCAATCCATTCATCCTGGCTGCTGGCCAGCCACTTTTCAACTACCTCTGTTCTTTTCATTCTGTTGGAAGAGCAATCAGCCCCATCGTTGCTAAAAGCTTCTGTTTTGTACTGACAAGTACTCTATGTTCGTGCACCTACAATATTGACAGGGACGCTGGACATATGATAGTTGAGTGAGGTTATGATATTTATCTTCCTAACCATGGAAATGTGCTAAGTTATGATATAAAAGTGAGGAGTGAATTACCTGCTGTATTTATGTAAGAACAAAGTCATAAAATAATCTGCTGTGTAAAAAAAAAAAAATATATATATATATTTTCTAGCATGGTGTTTTGAAGACTCCCCAAATGGTCAACAATAAGGGTGGAAATAGAAAGAATTCACAATACAAAGGTTTGCTGACATATGCACTTTTTTTGTAAGTTATGCTATATCTCAATAAAACGTTTACATAAAACATTATTGATATGTCACATAATCCTGGTATGAATCACTAGTACTTTGCTACAAGACAAGAAAATTCTCGCTGAGACATAAGCAGCTCACAGAGTGAACTATTTTAGGGAATCCCTAATTCAGACATGAAGCTGAGGCATAGGTAAAAATAACCTTAGCAAATATAATTTTACTAAATGATTTTTCTGTGCTACAAGATATATCTGTTTCTTTGAGTTGTCAGTCCATAAGAAGGCATCTAAGTAAACCTCAGGTTGCCCTTGAAATAGCACATCCTGTGGAAAGCCATTATCTGCAAGTCTGGGAGAATACCCTCCCAGCTTGAGGCCTGTGTCCTACTTAATCACCCTGTTTCAGATGTGATTAAACAGGAATCAGTTGCTGCTACGCCCAGCCAAGAAGAAAGGCACAGAAGAGTTCTGAGAAGGTCTTAAGAAAACATGCAATCCTTTGGCTGAAAACTCAGAGCCAAGAGGTGGTGTCAGTTTCGATTGTAATTTAGAGAAGTCAATCTCTGAGATTAAAGCCGACTTGTGGAACCAGCCACAGCAAGCACACACACAAAAATACATCCACATGTATACATGCACACTACACAAATGTGCACCCATGTGTACACACATGAGCACACATATACAAGCATGCATGTGCACGTGTACATACACACATAAGCATACAAACATGCACACCATACACAAGCACACACATGCACAATCACAGATATATTCAGTATCTACTCAGGATATTGCATGATGCCAGATATGCCATTCACTACTAATATCAGAATTGTGAACTTCAGGTGTAACTAGGCTACATTGTTCTTATGGAGTCAATACTGGATCTTTATAAAAATGTCGCCAGATGAAATTAAGATACAATATTATAGCCATTCAGGCTTCTATCTCTGATCTGATTATTTTATTTGCTACAACTTATCACTTTTATGAATAATTTTGTATTTCTATATATAACTTTTTTTTTAATTTTGTGTAAGGCAAATTTTATTCTACATCATACATTTAACTATTATAAAACCCAAAATCAATGGTCTTAAGTCCTAGGTTGAAGTTTAAGTAAAAGAGCAGTTTGTGGAAGAAACTGGTTCCTTTTCATACTTTTTATCTTATTTTCCCCACCTTAAATTTTGCAAACTAGCTTTCTCCCATTTTGTTTTATTCAAATATATTTTATCCCTGAATGCTGAATGATGTGTGTCTCCCCACACACACACACCCCTCACCCCTTTCACACATACATTTATCTTCCCTTCTGTGTATACATTTCGGGGACACCCTATATATTTGGTCTTTGTCCCAGTTCCTGGCATTCAGCCCCTAAAACCCTTAGACTCTCAGGGATGATGTGGATCTTCTGTAGGCTAATGAGACAACTGCAGGGTGGAAATCCCTAGATAACTTCAAGGATGGGGGTGGTGATCAGCAAGACCAAGCCATGATAAGACAGTTGGAAATTTTAGCCTCACAAGGAGAGGAGAGGAGCTGAAGTCTGAGTTCAATCACCATTTGTCAGTGATTTAACCAATCATGCCTACATAATTAAAACTCTATTATAAAACCCCATACCAGGAGATTCATAGAGCTCCCAGGTTAGTGAACATACTGAGGTCTCCAGAGGGTGGGAAGCAGGGGAAGGGCATGGAAGCTCTGTACCCCTTCCCCCATACCACTTGCCCTAAGCTTCTTTTCCATTTGGCTGTTCCTGAGTTACAACCTTTCTAACAAACCAGCAATAGTAAGCAAAGAGCTTTCCTGAGTTCTATTTCCTAGAAAATTATCAATCCTGAAAAAAGGGGGCATTTTGGAGAACCCCCCAATTAGGAACCATGTCAGAGAGCAGTGTGGGTACCTTGAGCCCAATGCTTGGGACTGGTGTCTGGAGTGAGGGTAGTCTTGTGGAACTAAACCCTTAATCTAAAGAGTCTGACACTAACTCTGGTTAAAATTAAATTGAGTTGCCAGATACCCAGTTGGTGAAGAGAAAGCAGGAGGCTTACTTGGTGTGGAAAACCCACACAGTTGATGTCAGAAGTGATAGGACTAAAACTTTTTTAACTCCTTCATTATGTGGCCATCACAACAGTCAGCCCAGCTACTTGGTAATGTACATCTTTTCTGCTGCTCACATATTCTCCCTTTTATACAGCATCATGATTTTTTATTGTTGATTTTATTAATAAATAAAATTATAGGGATAGAAAACAACAACAACAACAAAAATCATAGAAATAAAAATTTGTAACTAATCACATACCAGGCACTATATTATGTGCTTTATTAAAAAAACAAAAACAAAAAAACAACAACTATTTTCAATTAAGCCCCCCATCCTTTGAAGTGGGTATAACCCCCAACAAATATAAAAATTGCTGTTTTATTGTTAAAGTAATGCCTGAGTCTTTCTTTTTACAAACTGTTTTAAAGGGTAGAATCTTGTTCGCTCTCTTTGTTCACCTTCCATTCACTTCTCAGTCCCAACCATTTGGTTGAGTCTTCTTTCATAAAAGATCTAATCATCAGTTCCATAACTTCTCTCTGGCTATCATCCTTTACAACTTTTTATTCTGCTTTGAATTGTAACCCCGTTCACCTTCTTGACACTCTCTTACTCCTGCCCTGGATACTCCACTTTCTGCTGGTTTCCTCTCTGATTTTTCCTCCAACTCTTAAAGTTATCTTTTTCAATCTCCTCCTTAAAGCTCTGCATCTCCCAAGGCTCTTCCTTTCTTTTGTCTTTTATTCAATCTTTTCTAAACATTCCCATCAACACCACAGGGCTCTGAGAAGCATGTATACAGCTAGCTGTAATGGCTCTTCTGAAATCAAGACCATATTTCCATCTCCCTCCAAAATATGGCAAAATGGGTATTCTGCAGGCACATCAGATTCCACATGTGCAAACTACCCCTTCCAGGCTGTTTTGAACAGGGAATTTCTGATGTGGTTAATAAGAGTATATATATATATATATATATATGAATATTATGTACACATAAATATAATATACTAGAGGCTCAGTGCACAAAATTTGTGCACAGGGGTGAGGGAATGTCTCTCAGCCCGGCCAGCACCCTCTCCAATCTGGGACTCCTTAAATGATGTCCTACTGCTGGTTTACAGGGATCAGGCCTAAACCAGCAGTCTGACATCTCTCTCAGAATTTGGGACTGCTGGCTCCTAACTGCTCACCCGCCTGCCTGCCTGCCTTATTGCCACTAACCACTCTGTCTGCCGGCCTGCTCATCCCCAACTGCCCCCCACCTCTGGTCTGCTCACTCCCAAATGCCCCCTCACCAGCCTAATCACCCTTAATTGCTCTCCATGCCAGTGTGCTTGTCCCCAACTGCCCCTACCCACCCCCCCCTCGCCAGCCTGATCACCTCCACCTTCCCTCCCCACTGGCCTGCTCACTCCAAAGTGCCCATTGCCTCTCTGTCCTGATCACCCCCGAATGACCCCCCACTGATGACCTGCTCACACCCAACTGCCCCCCTGCTGGCCTGCTCACCCCAACTGCCCCCCACCAGTCTGATCACCCCCAATACTCCCTACCCCCCACCAGCCAGATCATCCACAATTGCCCTTTCCTTTTGGTCTCCAACCACCTCTATCTTGGTTCCACAACCATGGCTTTGTCCAAAAGAATGTCCAGAAGGTCTCCTGGAAGGTCTCCCAGTCAAATTAGTATATGACCCTCTTATTAATATAGATAGAAACCTGGTACACCAGTGGGGGCCAGCTGCTTTGCCCTGAAGGGTGTCCAGGATCAGGGTAGGGGTTCCCTTGGAATGTGGGGCAGCCTGGTGGTTTGCAGGCCGGCCATGTCCCCATTTGGTGAGGTTCCACACTGGGGGGGGGGCATGGACAGCCTGGGTGAGAAGCTGAGGACTGTTTTCAAGCCGGCAATAGCCCCTTTAGGGTGGTATCCCTACTGGGTTGCCTGGCCAGCTTAGGTGAGGTGCTAATGGCTGTTTGTAGGCTGGCCAAGCCCCCCAGCAGGGCCCTCACCCAATTGGGTGTGACCAGCCTGGGTAAGGGGCTGTTTTTTAGTTTTGTTTTGTTTTTTTTCATTGCATACTTGAGTGGAAGCCAGGGCCAGCTGGAAGCAGGTATCTGGGATTTATTTATCTTCTATAATTGAAACTTTGTAGCTTTGAATGGAGTCCAGGGCTGGCTAGGGTGGGCAGAAAACTTCTTCCATCACCAGGGGCAACCCCAAGCCTCCTGCATGCTCCAGCTTCCTGGCCACCACCATCTTTGTTGGGTTAATTTGCATACTCACTCCTGATTGGCTGGTAGGTGTAGCAGAGTGATGGTTAATTTGCATGTTTCTCTTTTATTAGTGTAGATTCATTTATATTATAGGTAGACATGATATTTATCATCTCCTGGCTGTTTCTCTAGAGAGCCCTAATATACCTCCCACCTCCATTTTTATTTGTTTTCTCACAAGAAAACTCAGAACTTTGATGGCAAGGAAGGCCTATCATTCTAACCATATACTATTATTGACTTTAAGCACTTTCTCCTATTATAATTTTGAATTGTATACAAAGACATTGTTAAGGTCATAAATGTGGTTTGTTTCATTAATCTGTTATGAATGCCACCATTTACCACTTCAGGGATGCCTTGTAAGTAGCACTTACCTCCTGTCACTTAGAAGCAAGAAGACAATCCTTTTCAGATAAGTGACCTGAAGTACGACAAACATTGTTTTTCTTCTTAGTTGAGAATCTAGAATCCACTCAACTGACTACAGATAGAGTTCTGAGACAAGAGTCCCTCAAAATTATACTTTAATTCCAAAACTAATTAAGTGACTTGTGGATATCAGCATCATTTTATTTCTTTCTACAGCCTAGAAGAAACCAAAAGAAAATGTTTTTTTTTTAATATATTAATATTTTATTGATTTTTTTTTCTTTACAGGGGGAAAGACAGAAAGAGAGAGGGGTAGAAAGTTAGAAACATAGATGCAAGAATAAAAATAATCAGCTGCCTCCTGCACACCCCCTTTTGGAAATGTGCCCAAACCAAGGTACATGTCCTTGACTGGAATCGAACCCGGAACCCTTCAATCCACAGGCCTATGTTCTATCCACTGAGCCAAACTGGTTAGAGCAGAAAACGTTTTTTGTTTTGTTTTGTTTTGTTTTGTTTTGTTTTGTTTTGTTTTGTTTTTGTATTTTGTGGGTTTTTTTTTCATTTTAGTGGATTTATTTTTTATTAATTTTATTTTATTGTTTAAAGTATTACATATAGAGTACACATATCTTTTTTTCCCCCATTGACCTTCCCCTAGCCTCCCCTAACCACTATCGCTTGCCCTCATCCCACCCTTCAATGTCTCATGTCCACTGGTTGTGCTTATATGCATGAATAAAGTCCTTTGGTTGATCTCTTCCCCCCCCCCCCCACTCACCCCCACAAACACTCCCAGCCTTCCTGCTGTAATTTGACAGTCTCTTCAGTGCTTTACTGCCTCTGTGTCTCTTTTCATTCATCAGGTTATAATGTTCTTTATTTTCCATAAATGAGTGAAATCATGTGGTATTTTTCTTTCACTGACTGACTTATTTCACTTAGCATAATGCTCTCTAGTTCCATCCATGATGCTGTAAATGGTAAGAATACCTTCTTTTTTATAGCAGCATACTATTCCATTGTGTAAATGTACCATAGTTTTCTAATCCAATCATCAGCTGTGAAGCACCTAAGCTGTTTCCAAATCTTAGCTATGGTGAATTGGGCTGCTATGAACATAGGGGTGCATATATCCTTTCTGATGGGTGTTTCTAGTTTCTTGGGATATATTCCTAGAAGTGGGATTACTAGATCAAATGGAAGCTCTATTTTAGTTGTGTGAGGAAACTTCATACTATTCTCCACAGTGGCTGCACTAGTCTGCAGTATCGATGAAAAAAATTGCTTCAGCATATGTCTGAGATTTCTCTGCCTGTGGATTCCTCTAGTATTTTTATGGTTTCCAATCTTAGGTTTAGTCCTTTATACAGATTGAGTTTATTTTTGTGTATGGTGTAATTTGCTGGTTTCATTTCTTTGCATGTATCTGTCCAATTTTCCCAACATCATATATTGAAGAGAGTGTCATGACTCCATTGTATGTTTATGACTCCTTTGTCAAATATTAATTGAGCGTAGTAGTTTGGGTCGATATCTGAGTTCTCTATTCTATTCCACTGGTCTATATGTCTGTTCTTGTACCAGTACCATGTTGTTTTGATAACAGTGGCTTTGTAATACAGCATGAAATATGTTATTAAGATCCCACCTATTTTGTTCTTCTTTCTCAGTATTGCTGTGGCTACTTGGGGTCTTTTTTATTCCAGATGAATTTTTGGAGAGTTCTTTCTAGGTCTGTAAAATATTTCTTTGGTATTTTAATGGGGAGTGCATTGAATCTATAGATTGCTTTGGGTAGTATGGACATTTTAATGATGTTGATTCTACCAATCCATGAACATGGTATGTTCTTCCATCTGTTTACATCCTCCTCTATATCTTTGTTCAGCTTCCTATAGTTTTCCGCACATAGGTTTTTTTACCTCCTTAGTTAAGTTTATTCCTAGGTATCTTAATTTTTTTGGTGTAATGGTAAATGGGATTGCTTTTTTAGTCTCTCTTTCTAACAGTTCACTATTGGTGTACAGAAATGCCATTGATTTCCTGGTGTTAATGTTGTATCCTGCTACATTGCCGAATTCATTTATTAAGTCGAATAGTTTTTTGATGGAGTCTTTGGTTTTTTTTTATGTACTATATCATGTCATCTGCAAATAAGGACAGCTTTACTTCTTTTCCAATTTGGATGCCTTTTATTTCTTCTTTTCTAATTGCAATGGCTTAAACTTCTAGAACTATGTCAAACAGGAGTGGTGAGAGTGGGCATTTCTGTCTTGTTCCTGTTCTTAGAGGAAATTGTTTTAGTTTTTGCTCATTGAGTATGATATTGGCTGTGAGTTTATCATATGTGGCTTTTATTATGTTGAGGTATAATTCTTCTATTTCCAACTTGCTGAGAATTCAACAAAACCAAGAGCTGGTTCCCTGAAAGGATAAACAAGATTGATGAACCTCTAGCTATGCTCACCAGGAAGCAAAGAGAGAGGACCCAAATAAACAAAATGAAAAATGAAAGAGGAGAAATAATAACAGCCACCACTGAAATACAAAGGATTATTAAAACATATTATGAACAACTTTATTCCAACAAATGGGCTAACCTTGAGAAAATGGATATATTCCTAGAAAAATACAACCTTCCAAAACTCAATCCAGAAGAATCTAAACAGCTCAATAGGCCAATAACTATGGAAGAAATTGAAGCAGTCATCAAAAAGCTTCTAGTAAACAAAAGCCTGGGGCCAGACGGCTGCACAGGGGAGTTTTACCAAACATTCAAGGAAGATCTAAAACCTATCCTTCTCAGACTATTCCAAAAAATTTAAGAGGAAGGAACACTCCCCAGCTTCTTCTATGAAGCCAGCATCACCCTAATACCAAAACCAGATAAAGACAACATAATGAAAGAGAATTACAGGCCAATATCCCTCATGAACATAGATGCCAAAATCCTCAACAAAATTCTAGAAAATTGAATCCAGCAGTACATCAGAAAGATCATACACCATCACTAAGTAGGATTTATCTCAGGGATGCAAGGATGATACAATATCCACAAATCAATAAATGTGATACATTACATAAACAAATTAAGAAATAAAAATCACATAGTCATATCAATTGATACAGAAAAAGCATTGGATAAAATCCAACACCCATTTTTGATAAAAACTCTCAGGAAAAGTCTTTTAAAATGTATAGGTACTTTCTACCTATGTATTATAATCCACCTATATTTGATATCATATCTTATTTTTATTTGGATAAATATGAAGACTTTATGGAATGTGTGTTTTTTCATTTGCTATAATAAACTGTACTCCAGACATTGTTTGGAGCCATTATATTATTCCTTTTCCAGGCATCATCCAAATCCTGCTGGAATAATAGAGCTACAGAATGAGTTAAGTTTTCCTGTAAAATATTACTTCACAACTACAACGATGTTTTCTGGGAATAATGCAAAGAAATATCTATGTTTTATTTTCCAACTAGGATTTCTTTCCCACTCTCACTTCAATGTTTCCAAATGTAGCATTTGTTAAGGATAATATTTTGCCATAAAGACTAACCCTTGAATTATAAGGGAAAATGAAGGAAATGGAATATATATTTTCTTCCACCTGCTTGTTATTAATGTTTGCTTATTCAAGTACTTCTCTTTGCTATGAAAGGAGTGATATCTTCCATTTCAGCATAAGGACCCCTCCTTTTAGAGCCCCAAATCTAATTGTTATAGATTTTTCTTTTTTTATGACTGTTGAATGTTATTCTTCAATTTTTCTTGCTGACCATTTCATAGTTAAACAGTCCATCTAGAATTCTCTCCCCTATACCTATGTGGCATGTATTATGTTCAGATTATTTTCCTTTGCTGCTAATATTGCCAAATGCTAGGTAAACATATATATGTTTTGGCAATGATAGAGGAGGCTGAAACCACCATTGTTTTGCCCTAACTGGCCTAAGTCAACCAATGGAATTGTGATTATATGCTGCTCTTAGGCCAGAATGTGAAGCTGGTTTGGAAAAGTTTTGGAAACATCAGTCCAAGAACATTTCTTTCCTATTTATGTATATCAGTCATTTTGTTTCCTACTGAGAATTATTTATATCATTCATAGTTTCCGAGTATAAAACATGACCTTGAAATACCAAGGTTTCTGGAAGTTATTCAAAAGAGAAAAGGAAATGAAATGAAACTGGTGATCAGGCAGACAAATTTCATTCTTTGCTCTTTAAAAAGCAAGCACTTTCTGTCTTTTTTTTTTCACTTATAACCCTCCCTTTTCTCTGTAACCTGTTGATATTTCTTATAATATGATTCTTTTTTCATAAGTTTATGAATTAATAGAATATTGTTTAAAAGACATGTTTAACATGCTATGTACTTAATACAACACAAAAAGTTATAAAAAAATATAGACACACACATATATATGTGTATCTATATACATAAAAGCCTAAATGACCACAACACTGGAATGTCCAGAATGACCAGTCACTATGACATGCACTGACCACTGGGGAGCACAGGCTCAACATAGGAGCATCAGTATGCTCCCTTAGCCAACCTTCCACTGCCAGCCAACCTCCCATGGTGGCCTTAGCTGGCAGGCCCCAGCCAGCAGTCTTCAGGAAGGTCCCAGCTGGCAGCCAGAAGTCCCTGATCAGCCCTGCTCACCAGCGAGGCCTGCCCCCACCCATGCAAGAATTTTGTACACCAGGCCTCTAGTGTGTATATAAAAAGAGAGTGTGAAGGAAAGAAAGAGATATTAAAATATTATTGAGCTAAGAATTAAATGTCCCTCATATAAAAGCAGAACATTAATGGGGTATGTTTGTTTTTATAAACTGTGTAATATTAAACTGTGTGATATTAAAGCACATTTATTTATATGCTTCACCAGTAAACTTTTTTCATATCATGTTTGAATCTCTGTTTGTAAATTCAAATAGCCATAAAATAAAGTGGTGGTGATAAAATGCATGTTTTAATGTGTAATGAAAACAGAAAGCAGAGATTGCAGTCCAGTCAAAAAGGAAACAGATTTCAAACAAATCATAGTATTTTCTAAACACTTGAAAGTGATTAAAATTAATCACCTCTTCTTTTTGGCCTGGGGCAGATCTGATTTTGTCTGTCTGTCTGTTTGTTTGTTTTTGGCAAGATATTGCAGGTAGAAAAAAAGTACATCAATTAAGATAGTGCAATAATATTTTTACAAACTATTGGTGGAATTGACTTTACTTGTTTTATAGTGAGCAAGCACTTTTTCTTGTACTTAAGTTTAAAAATGTCTTGCTAGGAATGCACAAGTTGTAAATCCTGCAACCTGGGGGTGGCAGGATGGGACAAATGGAGGAGGAGGCCTGAGAGGGGTCAGAAATGAGCTGGTCAGCATGCTCCTTCCAGTAGTACACACTGGACAAGTAGATGTTGAATTTACTCCTCTCTTATTTCCTATTTAAAATCCTGACAGTAAATGAAAAATACAGTAGAAATTTAGAGAAAAAGAGTGGATCACTTTGATTTTGTAGTCAGCAAGGAGAATATGTCTTCTTTTCTATGAAAGAAATCAACCTCAGACCCACTAAGCTAGGATTTAAACAACAGTCACTAATTATATACATGCTTCTGTTAATTTTATTGCAGTACAAAATTTTGGTTTTAAAAAATCTGAATTATTATTTATTTATTTATTTATTTATTTATTTATTTATTTATTTTTGCAGACTTGACCTCATG